>NW_022436943.1:8347801-8502336 GCF_009761245.1 Sapajus apella | reverse complement strand
TTTTTTTTTTTTTTTTTTTTTTTTTTTTTTTTTTTTTTTGTAGAAAGCAGTCTTTTTTAGTTTGGCCATTTGGCCACTATATTTTGTGCTTCCTTCCAGTGGGCTATCCTATGACTCTACCTTGAAATTTGCTTTTCTTTAAATAACAAAAAAGCATATCACTCAAAACTATTTAAAAATAAATATATATGTGAAATCTGTATATGCATATATACATATGTATTTCCTTTTTTGACCAACATTTTCTTTGTAGTTAATTGCTATTAAAAGTAAATAAAATGATTTATTAAGACAGGTTAGTCTCAATCACACATAATATGGTACCAAAATTGTCCTTTTAAAATGGTTGTTTTTCTTCATTTTTACCGTTTTCTTTTAATAAAAATAAATGTTAAGAACTGAAAATGCCTGGAGCCTAAAATTGGGGATGCAAATACACTTTTTCTTATCACTCTGGAGGGAGGGCAAGTTTTGAAATGCTTTAAATCACAAAGCATTTTAAGATACAATAAATTAAATTTTTGGATCACTTTGGTGACTGTTCTGAAAGGAGTTTTATATCATCAGTCTCAAGAAATTTGGTGGTAGGAAAGGTGTCTGATCACCTCGCTGGAACACTGGCAAGTGTGGGAGAAGTGAAAATTCTGAGACCCCATAGAATCTAATTGGAGTAGTTTTTTAAATCTTGAAGTTGCAGAATGTCATTTGTCAAATAAACATACATGTCATCTTTTGTCATAGTGAGAATTTGTGGTAGCATTTTCCAGTTAAATGTTCACATTTTCCAACTCCTAGCAATCCTGCTCCTGTCTGGCTGGCAGATAGCAGAAGTTGGATGACTATAGCTTCTCGTATTTCACCTTCCAAAATATAGAGGCTATTCTACTTGGGGTTTGCTGTCAGCATTTATGATTCCTTTTTCACTCATGTTTTATTGTAAACGATGTCATCTGGAAATCAGTGGTGATATGGGGAGAGTCTCAGCAACTTTACTAATTTAGAGTTGTTTTGTTTTGTTTTGATATTCATTAGGTTTGGATGTTAAGTAGTGCACATTATTTCTTCACAGAGAATACTACACTAACAGATTGTAATGTATGAGAGGTTAACCACTCCAAATAAGTTCCATTCTAGTCTTAAAAAATATACCATTAGTTGCAGATTAAAAATGACCTATAGTTTTAGTTTTCAAGTTCGCTTTGAGAACTCTAAGACAAACAATGATTGAAAAATATTTAGAGCCCAGAGAGATATAGATGGCATTTTCCGATTAAAACATGTGTTGGGGGATTTCCCTTCCATTCCTAGCTAACTTCAAGAGAAATCAGCCTCCTGTCCAAAAAGCAACTAGAACTGTTATCTTCTAAAACTATCTTTAGTTCCTAGCAACTGAAACTGTCATCTGAATACTCCAGTGTCAGAGGCTTGACATAGAGATGTTTGAGAATGGAGACAAGAAAAAGAATTGAAATAGTCAAGTACATTAAGAATTATGCTCCTTATAAATCATTGACCTCTTCTGATTTCATATTGCTGGTTTTGTTATTCAACACTGTTGATATGAATTTCCAAACATTATGTTTTTAACTGTTTATTCCTACTGAGTGGTTAGTTTCTGGAATAAAAAGATTAATCAGGAAATGACCTTTGCCATTGACGGGCAGGCTTATAGAATACTTGAGTAGACAAATACACAAATGAATAATTGCAATATATTTAAGTTGTGTTGTTAAGCTGATGAATTCTTTTTTCTATTTTTAAAAATATTATAGAGGCACTTTAGTAGGCATTCAAAAATACTTGTTGAGGGACAATTTGGGAACACAGTAAAAAATTGTCCAAGCTAGTACAGGACAGTGGCGTGCAGTCTAAGCTGTTTCATAGAGTTGAGTCTAGTCTTGAAGGCTAACTATAAGCTGGCAAGTAGATAAATAGTAAAATGGAGTGTGTGGTGTGGAAGAGCATTGCAGTCAGAGGGAAAAGCACAGAAAGGCATCAAAGTAGCAAATAGTGGGGCATATTCATCCAAGGAGTTCAGTACTGTTAGAGCAAAGAGTTTGTGTGTGAGAGAGAAAGAATGCTTGAAAGCTAGTCAGGGACAATAGTTTGGATAGCTCTGCATACCATCTATATTTTTAGAATTAATCTTGAATGAACAAAGAAAACCACTGAAGCATTTTAGGTGGGGAAGGGATATGATCAGCTTTAGGTTTTAGGAAGCTTAATCATGCTGTTGTTGTGTAAAGGACAGATTGGAAGGGTGAAATTCTGAAGAACTTAAAACTACCTGGGATAGATTTGTAATTATGACATGAAACAAGGTACACCAGTGTACACAATGGAGTTTGGAGGTCATAGAAAGGAAGGTAGTTAGGAGCTAAGATAAAAGAAATCTGTAATTGATTAGAGGTAGATGCAGTAATGAGAAAATAACATGAATCCTAGGACAACTATTTGGATAGCAGTGACATTAGCAATGTAGAGAACACCCAAAGGATAAGGAGTTTGGAGGTAAAATTATATTTTGTCTGTGGAGCATCGAATTGCAGATGACCAGGCTAAAATAAAATTAGAATAGACGCTGTGTCAGTCAGTCTAGGCTATGCTTCAGTGACAAACATCCCCAAATATTAGTGACTTAAAAACAATAGCTTTATTTCATGTTCATGTTGTATATACTGCCAGTTCTCACTCCCAGACATCAGATAAAGGAGGCTTCAATGACTGGAGTGTTGCTGGTCTTTGATGGGGAAAGAAGTTGGTAAAATTGCATGCTATCTTTAAACACTTCTGTCTGGAAGTCACACATGTCCTTTCTGGCCAATGTTTTACTGGCCAAAGCAATTCAAACAGCCAGGTGCAACTTCAAAGGATTGGGGTAAAACAATCTCATCATATCTACCAGAACACAGTCAGTGACTAGAACTGGGAATCATCAATAATAATAAGTGATGTCTGAGGATATTACAATAGATAACAATCAGCATTTCAGAATTATATACAGCATGAAAATAAAGGCCAATAATAGAATGCTGGGGTATAATAACATTTAAGTATAAGAAGAGTCGTTAATGAAGGTGAAGAGGAGACGTTCAAGACTTAGGTGAAGAATTAACCACAGCAAAATTTAGTAAAACCATCAACTAGAATTTACAAAGATATTTTATATACAATATCATTTTAAAATTCCCATTAATTCGTTTGAGGCTATAAGAGGTTGAGTAATTAAATTTTGTTCTATGGAACTGAACTTATTATGTGTTCCAATATTATCCAAGTGATGTCTTCTTTAGGAAACTGTGGAAAGTGGGTAATCATTAGCAGGGATGTTCACCTTTTTTTCCCCCTACAAAATACAAAGAAGAGGCTTAAGAGAGGAAGAATGCATAGTACAACTTGTTTCTTGAAAGTAAGGATCTTCAGTATATAAAGAAATGCATACAAAACAGAGTGGGTCCTGCCACCTTGTTCTTCAAGCATCATCTGCTGGGCTACTCGGTGCAGCCAGTGCAGGGGCAGGGAAGACTCGGTGTCACTTCATTGGCCTATGGATAGGCATTTACAATTGTAGTATCCTTTCAGTACTGTTTCCTTATGACAACCTACCTGAATGGAATTGGAAGGTAAAAGAATTGCACATTTTTAATACATTTGATATATATGTCCATAAAGCCTCTAGAAAGCTTATATTCATTTATGCTTGTGTGTTGAATTGTTATAACACTAGTTTTTATTTCTTCAAAGTATAATCAAGGGTATATCATGCTTTAATTTGCATTTCTAATGAATTAGTCCACATATATATATACCGTACTATAGGTTCTGGGGTACATGTGCAGATCATGCAGGATTGTTGCATAGGTACATACATGGCAAGGTGGTTTGCTGCCTCTATCCCCCCATCACCTATATCTGGCATTTATCCCCATGGTATCCCTCCCCGACCTCCCCACCACCTGCTGTCCCCCTTCTACTACCACCTGACAGACTTCAGTATGTGATACTCTCTTCCCTGTGTCCATGTGTTCTCATCGTTCAGCACCCACTTATGAGTGAGAGCATGCAGTGTTTGGTTTTCTGTTCTTGTGTCAGTTTGCTGAGAATGATGGTTTCCAGATCATCCATGTCTCTACAAAGGACGTGAACTCATCGTTTTTTATGGCTGCATAGTATTCCATGGTGTATATGTGCCACATTTTCCTTGTCCAGCCTATCATTGATGGGCATTTGGGTTGGTTCCAGGTCTTTGCTATTGTAAACAGTGCTACTATGAACATGTGTGTACATGTGTCTTTATAGTAGAAAGATTTATAATCCTTTGGGTGCTACCCAGTAATGGGACTGCTGGGTCAAATGGAATTTCTATTTTTAGATTCTTGAGGAATCACCATACAATCTTCCACAATTGTTGAACTAATTTATGCTCCCACCAACAGTGTAAAAGTGTTCCTATTTCTCCACATCCTCTCCAGCATCTGCTGTTTCCAGATTTTTTAATGATCGCCATTCTAACTGGTATGAGATGGTATCTCAGTGTGGTTTTCATTTGCATTTCTCTAATGACCAGTGATGATGAGCATTTTTTCATATATTTGTTGGCCTCATATATTGTCTTCTTTTGAAAAGTGTCTGTTCACATCCTTTGCCCACTTTTGAATGGGTTTTTTTTTTTTTTTTTTCTTGTAAATCTGTTTTAGTTCTTTGTAGATTCTGGATATTAGCCCTTTGTCAGATGGATAGATTGCAAATTTTTTTCCCATTCTGTTGTTTGTCGGTTCACTTTAATGATTGTTTCTTTTGCTGTACAGAAGCTCTGGAGTTTAATTAGATCCCATTTGTCTAATTTGGCTGTTGTTGCCAATGCTTTTGGCATTTTAATCATGAAGTCCTTGCCTATGCCTATGTCTTGAATGGTTTTGCCTAGGTTTTCTTCTAGGGTTTTTATGGTGTTAGGTCTTATGTTTAAGTCTTTAATCCATCTGGTGTTAATTTTAGTGTAAGGTATCAGGAAGGGGTCCAGTTTCTGCTTTCTGCATATGGCTAGCCAGTTTTCCCAGCACCATTAATTAAATAGGGAGTCCTTTCCCTATTGCTTGTTTTTGTCATGCTTGTCAAAGATTAGATGGTTGTAGATGTGTGGTGTGGCCTCCGAGGCCTCTCTACTGTTCCATCGATCTATATCTCTGTTTTGGTACCAGTACCATGCTGTTTTTATTACTGTAGCCTTGTAGTATAGTTTGAAGTCAGATAACATGATGTCTCCAGCTTTGTTCTTTTTACTTAGGATTGTCTTGGCTATGTGAGCTCTCTTTTGGTTCCACATGAAGTTTAAGGTGTTTTTTTTTCCAGTTCTGTGAAGAAAGTCATTGGTAGCTTGATGGGGATAGGGTGGGATCTATAAATTACTTTGAGCAGTATGGCCATTTTCATGATATTGATTCTTCCTAACCATGAGCATGGAATGTTTGTCCATCTGTTTGTATCCTCTCTTATTCCTTGAGCAGTGGTTTGTAGTTCTCCTTGAAGAGGTCCTTTATATCCTTTGTTAGTTGTATTCCTAGGTATTTTATTCTCTTTGTAGCAATTGTGAATGGGAGTTTGCTCTCTGTTAGTCTGTCATTGGTGTATTGGAATGCTTGTGATTTCTGCACATTGATTTTGTATCCTGAGACTTTGCTGAAGTTGCTTATCAGTTTCAGGAGATTTTGGGCTTAGATGATGGGGTCTTTTAAATATACAATCATATTGTCTGCAAATAGAGACAATTTGACTTCCTCCTTTTCTAATTGAATACCCTTTATTTCTTTTGCTTGCCTAATTGCTCTGGCTAGAACTTCCAATAGTATATTGAATAGAAGTGGTGACAGAGGGCATCCTTGTCTAGTGCCAGATCGCAAAGGGGATGCTTCCAGTTTTTGCTCATTTATTATGATATTGGCTGTGGGTTTGTCATAAATAGCTTTTATTATTTTATCAATACCTAGTTTATTGAGAGTTTTTAGTATAAAGTGCTGTTGAATTTTGTTGAAGGCCTTCTCTGCATCTATTGAGATAATCATGTGGATTTTGTCTTTGGTTCTGTTAATGCAATGGATTATGTTTATAGACTTGCATATGTTGAAGCAGGCTTGCATCCCCAGAATGAAGCCTACTTGATCGTGATAGATAGGCTTTTTGATGTGCTGTTGCAAATGGTTTGCCAGTATTTTATTGAAGATTTTTGCATCTATGTTCATCATGGATATTGGCCTGAAGTTTTCTTTTTCTTTTTTCTTTCTTTTCTTTTTTTTTTTTTTTTGAATCTCTGCTGAGTTTTGATATCAGGATGATGTTGCTCTCATAAAATGATTTTTGAAGGATTCCCTCTTTTTGTATTGTTTGGAATAGTTTCAGAAAGAGTGGTAACAGCTCCTCATTATAAGTCTGGTGGAATTTGTCTGTGAACCCATCTGGAGCTGGGCTTTTTTGGTTGGTAGGCTATTAATTGCTACCTCAACTTTAGCCCTTGTCGTTGGTCTATTCAGAGTTTCAACTTCTTCCTGGTTTAGGCTTAGGAGGGTGCAAGTGTCCAGGAATTTATCCATTTCTTCCGAGTTGTTTGTAGTAATGTCTGATGGTAGTTTGTATTTCTGTGGATCCGTGGTGTTATCCCTTCATCATTTTTTATTGCATCTATTTGATTATTCTCTCTTTTCTTTTTTATTATTCTGGCTAGTGGTCTGTTTATTGGCTTTTCAAAAAACCAGCTCCTGGATTTATTGATTTTTTGAAGGGTTTTTTTGTATATCTACCTCCTTTAGTTCTGCTCTGGTCTTAGTTATTTCTTGTCTTCTGCTAGATTTTGAGTTTTTTTTGATCTTGCTCGTCTAGCTCTTTCAATTTCGATGATCCAGTGTCAATTTTAGATCTTTTCTTGCTTCTCATGTGGACATTTATTGCTATAAATTTCCCTCTAGACACTGCTTTAAAGGTGTCCCAGAGATTTTGGTATGTTGTGTGTCTTCATTCTCATTGGTTTGAAAGAACATCTTTATTTCTGCCTTCATTTCATTGTTTATCCAGTTGATATTCTGGAGCCAGTTGTTCAGTTTCCATGATGTGAGGTTCTGAGTTAGTTTCTTAATCCTGAGTTCTAATTTGATTGCACTGTGGTCTGAGAGACTGTTATGATTTCCATTCTTTTGCATCTGCTAAGGAGTGATTTACTTCCAATTATGTGGTCAGTTTTAGAGTAGGTGCAATGTGGTGCTGCAAAGAATCTGTGGATTTGGGGTTACAGAGTTCTGTAGATGTCTATTAGGTCCACTTGGTCCAGATTTGAGTTCAAGTCCTGGATATCCTTGTGAATTTTCTGTCTCGTTGATCTGTCTAATATTGACAGTGGAGTGTTAAAGTCTCCCACTATTATTGTGTGGGAGTCTAAGTCTCTCTGTAGGTCATTAAAAACTTGCTTTGTGTATCTGGGTGATCCTGTATTGGGTGCATATATATTTAGGATCGTTAGCTCTTCTTGTTGCATTGATCCTTTTACCATTATGTAATGCCCTTCTTTGTCTCTTTTGATCTTTGTTGGTTTGAAGTCCATATTATCAGAGACTAGGATTGCAACACCTTCTTTTCTTTGTTCTCTATTTGCTTGGTAAATCTTCCTCCATCCATTTAGTTTGAGCCTATGTGTGTCCTTACATATGTGATGGGTTTCCTGAATACAGCACACTGATGAGTCTTGACTTTTTATCCAATTTGCAAGTCTGTGTCTTTTGATTGGGGCATTTATCCCATTTACATTTAAGGTTAATATTGTTATTTCTGAATTTGATCCTGCCATTTTGATGCTAGTTGGTTTTCCTGCTCGTTAGTTGATGCAGTTTCTTCATTGTGTCCATGGTCTTTATTATTTGGTATGTTTTTGCAGCGACTGGTACTGGTTGTTCCTTTCTATGTTTAGTGCTTCTTTCAGGAGCTCTTGTAAGGCAGATCTGGTGGTGATGAAATCTATGAGCAATTGCTTGTCCATAAAGGATTTTATTTCTCCTTCACTTATGAAGCTTAATTTGGCTGGATATGAAATTCTAGGTTGAAAGATCTTTTCTTTAAGGATGTT
Organism: Sapajus apella; assembly: GCF_009761245.1. NCBI lineage: Eukaryota > Metazoa > Chordata > Mammalia > Primates > Cebidae > Sapajus > Sapajus apella. Next base: position 8,494,232 of record NW_022436943.1, on the reverse strand, counting down.
GAATATTGGCTCCCAGTCTCTTCTGGCTTGTAGGGTTTCTGCTGAGAGATCCACTCTGAGTCTGATGGGCTTCCCTTTGTTGGTGACTCACCCTTTCTCTCTGGCAGCACTTAGCATTTTTTCCTTCATTTCAACCCTGGTGAATCTGACAATTATGTGCCTTGGGTTTGCTCTTCTTGAGGAATATCTTTGTGGTGTTCTCTGTATTTCCTGGAATTCATTGTTGGCTTGCCTTGCTAGGCTGGGGAAGTTCTCCTGGATAATATTCTGAAGAGTGTTTTCCAGCTTGGATTCATTCTCCCCATCATATTCAGGTACACCCATCAAACATAGGTTAGGTCTATTCACATAATCCCACATTTCTTGGAGACTTTGTTCATTCCTTTTCACTCTTTTTTTCTCTACTCCTGCCTTCTCGTTTTATTTCACTGAGCTGATATTCAATCTCTGATGTCCTTTCTTGTGCTTCATTGATTCGGCTATTGAAACTTGTATATGCTTCATGAATTTCTCGTGCTGTGTTTTTCAGCTCCATCAAATCATTTATATTCTTCTCTAAGCTGGTTATTTTAATTATCATTTCTTCTAACCTTTTTTCAAGGTTCTTAGTTTCTTTGCATTGGGTTATAACATATTCTTTTAGCTCAGAGAACTTTGTTATTACCCACCTTCTGAAACCTGCTTCTGTCAATTCATCAGACTCATTCTCTACCTTGCTGGTGATGAGTTGTGATCCCTTGGAAGAAGAGAGGTGTTCTGGTTTTGGGTGTTTTCATCCTTTTTGCACTGGTTTCTTCCCATCTTTGTGGATTAATCTACCTGTAGTCTTTGTAGTTGGTGACTTTTGGATGGGTTCTGAGTGGATGTCCTTTTTGTCGATGTTGAAGCTATTTCTTTTTGTTTTTAGTTTTCCTTCTAACAGTGAGGTCCTTCTGCTGCAGGACTGCTGGAGGTCCACTCCAGACCCTGCTTGCCTGGGAATCACCTGCAGGGGCTGCAGAATAGTAAGTGTTGCTGCCATTTTCTTCTTCGTTATTTTCATCCCAGAAGGGTACCTGCCAGATGTCAGCCAGAACTCTCCTTTATGAGGTGCCTCTTTGGATATATGGGGGTTGGGGAGCTGCTTGAGGAGATGGTCTGTCCCTTATCAGAACTCAAGTGCTGTCCTAGGAGCTCCACTGTTCTGATCAGAGCTGCTGGGTAGGTACGTTTAAGTCTGCTGCAGTGGGACTCATAACCACCTCTTTTCCCAGGCGCCCTGTCCTGGGAAGGTGGGGCTTTATTTATAAGTTCCTGACATGCTGCTGCTTTTTTCAGAGTGCCTTGCCCAGCAAGGAGGCAGTCTAGTCACAGTGTGCTAGCAGAGGCATTGCTGACCTGCTGTAGTCTCTGCCCAGCTGCTATGTAAACTTCCTTGTGGTTTTGTTTATAAAGGTACAGTTAGAACTGCCTTGGTAGAGGTGGTCTGCTGCAGTAATGGCGGACTGCCTAGGTAATGATGGACTGCCTTGGTAATGGTGTACTGCCTTGGTAGTGGTGGACTGCCTCAGTAATGGTGGACACCCTTCCCCTAACAGTGCTGGACCTTCCCGGATCCAGCTGTACTTGCTGCAAAACTCTCAATCCAGAGTGTTTCAAATTGCTGGTCTTTGTGGGGGTGGAACCCACCAAGCCAGATCCCCTTGCTCCCTGCTTTCAACCCCCTCTTTTTCAGCTGTTTAGGTGGCTCTGTCTCCCAGGTGTTCCAGGTGCCAGTTGAAATGGCTGCCCAGATTTGTGTGAGTTTTTGTGTGGAAATCCGCCATACCAGCTGAAACATGCTGGAAACTCCTGGTGCTTTTCAGCCCAGGAATCTCCTGGTCTGTAGGCAGTAAAAACTGTGGGAGAAGCAGCAGTATGTGAACCGGAATGCTGGAGTGGATGGAAAAGCCCCCAATGGCCTCCATTGGGTAGGGAGGTGGGTCCTCAGGGGATTGGACTTCCTGGTTGAGCCAGCACCCTACCCTCCCTCGGCTCACACTTCTGGGCTACACCCACTGTGCCACCAGTCCCATTGAGATGCACCTGTTACCTCGTTTGGAAATTCAGTGATAACTCACCCTCTGTGTTGCTCTCACGGGGAACTGTACTTAGGAGCTGTTCCTATTTGCCATCTTGGATCCTATTTCCCCTATTTATATGTTTTAAGTTGTTTTTTTAATTCTGTGAATGAAATTGCTTGTACATGTTCTTTTCTGATTTTGGGGGGTTCATCTTTTTTGCTGATTGATTTTTAAAAGTTTTGATAAATATGTAGTGTGTATAGCAAATATACATATAAAAACTGCCTATATGTCCGAAATAGGGAATCATTTTGATGCATTATGGTATAAACTTTCATACATTAAACTCTAATCTGTTGATATTGCAGATATTGAGATAGAATTGGCAGTATTATGATGGACAAAATCAACATGGCTCTCTTCTCCTTGATTTTGTGACCAAGAAGGGCAGATAGACAAGAAATGAGTAAGCAATCAAAGGGATGAAGTGTTTGTAACTGTGACAAGTGCTAAGAGAGAAATAATAAAGTATTGGAAGATGGGAATAACTGGAGGTATGGAGAACTCTTCTTTAGATAGTATTGTCAAAGTTTCCTTTTTTGGTAGAGATAGATGATATTTATAATCAGAGAATATTCAAAGCTGAGAGAAGACCTTATACAAAGTCTCTAAAGGGGAGAAGAGCTGTCTTAAAAAGGTCAGCATGACTGGAGTGTGGTATATTATGGAGGAGAGCCAAGAAATGAGGTGGAACAGGTGGCAGGAGCAGTGTCATCAGAGTGTATGCTGAATTTGAATTTTATTTAAATTAAATAATGAGGAGGCCCTTGAAGTGTTTTAAGCAGAGAAATGACATGATGTAACTTACATTTTAAGAAGACTTGATATGTATTGAATAACAGGGGGTCAAGAGTGAATTTAACATACATATATGTATGTGTGAGTACAAGTGTGTGTATCTGTTATGAAATGTTGTATTAATTATTGCTACATAATAGGTAGCCTCAAAAGCTAGATGCTTGAAATAACAACAGTCTCTCAAACTCTACACATAGGTTTACTGGGAAATTCTGTTGACTTGGTCTTAGTTTTGCTATCCTTCTGGTCTTGGTTGGACTCATTTCCACATATGGTGAGTTGTTGGCTATTGGCTGAGTTCAAGAGTGTTAGCAGCATGTACTGTCATTATCCAGCAAGCTAGTTCAGACACATTCTCATGAATGTGTCAAGGTCCAAGAGGGAGAAAGAAGAAATGTGCTTTATCAGGCCCCTCTCTGCTGGATGGAAGTTTTCCACAGCACCACTGGCCTGTGCAAGTCACATGGCCAAGCTCAGAATCAATGTGTGAGGGTATTAACAAAGTCAGCCAGAGTATGACTATAGGAAGATATAAACAATTTGGGCTATATATTCATTTAATTCAACACAATGTCCATAAGAAAAAGGTACTCAATACTAAGTGAAAACAACTGAATATAGAGTAACATGCATTGTATAGTTTTATTTTAAAAGAAAAAACTGTTGGAAGGATACATATCAATATGTTCAGTGTGATTATCTTTGGGTAGAGGGATGTAAGGTGGTTTATATACTTTGTGTTTATTTTTCTGTGTTTGATTTTTTTGTATTGAGTTTGTACTAATTTTATAATAAAATGCTAGTTCAAAAATCTAAAAAATATTTCTTTTTTTCATGAAGAGTAGATGTTAGGGAATAAAGAGGAAGGAAAGAAAGGAATTGAGTTTATTTCTCACAATTGTTTCATAGGTCAATCAATATTGTAATCACAACCCAGCTTCCTTATCTGTCAAATAAAGCTATCTGAGATTAGGTACTGCTTTGGTATGTCAGCTTTTTATTTTTTCCAGTTATACCTAGAATCTGTTCAGCCAGTACCTTCCTTGTAGAGCAAAAGAAGCCTCCAACCTGCATGCTATCTTCTTCCTTTTACCTATCCCTGGCAGAATCATCTGGGACTCAAGTCTTTCTACTTTCAGATTTGAGTGTAATGAAGTTACTCTTGGATGTATACATCATGGATGATATTAACATACAATTTCCACTGTCTGTAAATCAATTAATTCATCATCTAGTCTCAGACTTTTCTGTACCTCACCCATTAGTGTCTGGAATTGAGTGGGGTTCATGAAAGGGTCAGTAGAAAATGAAAAAAATATATGGTTTTAAAGGTGAGAAGGTCTGTATTTGAGTCATTAGACCATATGGACAATTTATTTTATCTTTGGGACCTTAGTATTCTACACTTGATCTTAGCCAAAAGGCCGAGAAGCGATTGGGACCTTAGTATTCTTATTCAGAGAAAAAATGAAAAAAGGAATAATTTATTTTTTAATAAATTAAATGTATTTTTCCCTTAATAAAGGAATAGCACCATCTACATATGGTTACTCAGAGAAATAAATATGATATCATATGTAGAAGTCCTTTTAAAACTGTAATGCTTTCAATTTCCTTAGTGTCTTCTGGTAGCAGCTATTACTTGGATTAAATGTAAACTTTTTGACCTCATTTCAGTCAAATAGCCCAGAAAGAAGTATGATCTTATGATGAATGTCCCCACACAATTATAAAGTCTTGCTGTCAGAGAAGGAAAAATGTACCATCACACATTGAGTTCAAAAGTGAAGGAGAGGCTTACACTAAAATCTGGAAGAAACAAGACATGAGACCCACATGATATTGTGAGAGGTAGGGAATTAAAGATGCTGATGCCAAATATTAACTACTTTGAAGTTTGCCTAAGCTGACCTCCATTTTCTTGATGAAAAACTTGCAGTGTTGATGAGAGTACATTCAATAAAGAGGTCAATGAATTTTAAATTTCTTCCAAAAACTTTTTTCTTGGTCAAGGTTGTCTTGCTTTGTGGTTATAGAAAAGGCGAATGTCAATGAGTTTAGAAACAAATAATCTTTATGACATCATTGCCATTTGGATTCTGATAAGAACATACAATACATTTTGAGGCTTGATTCATACAAGTATAAATGGTATGAGGTACAGTATACACAATATCAATAAAAATATTTGAAGGCAGTTAAATGAAACATGAACATTTTATATTTTCACCTTTTTTAGGTTTAAAGGGAACTCTAGTAGCCCTGCTATTCTCCATCAGTTCAGGTAGAATGACTAATTTATTTGTAGTTGAAATGAAAGCTTGTTTTAATTATTTTAAAAAATTATCGAGACAATCATAACTTTCATGCTATCAGAGAAAGCTGAACCGTGACAAAGAAAATAACATTTAATTCAATTGTTCTGTCATATGTCACTGTGAGTGGTTTGTTGTCATGGGGCAGAAGGGAGAACAAAATAATATTGGTGATCAAACATGTGAACTGCCGATCTAAACCCAAACTAAAACATCTCAATGTTTAATTTTTTGACAAAACTTAAATTCCCATTTGAGAATTTCACTTTTGAAGACCCACTGCACCAAATGAACATGTTAACACGTTTTTCTTGGTCATTTGTTATAGATTAAGTTCTTCTTTTGGTCTTCATTATTTATAAGTTTTGCAACCTGGATCAAGTATTTAATCTCTGAAAAACTCAGTTTCCTTTTTTGCAATATCTACTTTATCCTATTACAAAAACACACTTTCTTGAGTACCTACATACCAGGCATGTAACATACATCAATTCCTTTAATTCTCATAACAGTCCTATAAGTACTGAAAACAGGAATGAAACAGTACCGAAACAACATGCCCAAGAATACACAGCTGGTAGATGGCTAAATTGAATCAATCTTTATTTAAATACTGTAGTATTCTTACTATAGCACATTATCCATCAGAGCATGGCATAAAATAATTACTCTTCAAATGTTAACTATCCTTTCTTTGTTCCCTTCTGCAAACATCTACTGTTATTAGGGTGGAATTCTCAACAAGATTTTCTCAGTAAAAGTGAGAAAAGAACAATATTTCCCAGGGGTCTTTGTGGGCTTCCTTCCAAAATAAGCAATGTGAGGGTAGTGGTTGGAGGAGTGGTCACAAACTCCAAGTGTCCTAGAGTGGTCCACTGGGGCAGGTTGGTGAGTGAAAAAATCTTAAGCCATAGTAAGAAATGACAGGAGAGTAGAACAAAGTAAAGGGACAAAAAGAAAAGCCATGAAAAGATAACATGAAGAATTTGGCATGGGGAGAGATAATTAAGGATAGAAGAAAGTTTTAGCAGGAGCCTTGAATTTAAAACTGCAGAGGAAGGGAGCAGTGTCAAAGGAGAAATTCTAAGAAGATTTTTTATACGAAGAACAGTGCAAAACCCCTACTTCCTTTCCCTTTAAGGAAGCGCAATACAAAATCGGCCTTTTAGCCGGAGAGTGTGAATTTGATTTTTTTTTTTTTTTAATGAAATGTTATGCTGACACTGGGCCAGGTTATTTATGCAATCATCATGCATCAAGAGTGGGTCACTGGATAACATAAACATTTTTTGCTGTCCCTCAAAAGGTGTAATCCTGAAAGACTGTGGAGTAGTGGAAGAGCAGTGAGTGGGAAGAGCAGGGGTCAAGTCATGACTTAATTGGTATAGCTAAATAGATACTGTTTTGTAAGTGGACACAGTAATAGCTGCCTCAAAGAGATGGGAAGCTCAGGTGACTGTTCTTCATAAACCGAAACTGCCCCCTGAATGTAAATTATGATTATTATGCAGCACTTAGATTTGCTAGTTCCAAGGCAGTTCTATGATAGGCAAGGACCATCTTACTTAGATATACATTTGGAATTTCCTGTTTCTCTCAACTTAGTGTCTTTCTGTAATTTGCAGGTATTACATGTTTCTGTCTTATATGAGGCTTGTGGAAGGAAGGATTGTGGGGAATTATGCTTTAAGGATAAGATCTGATGATAATTCACATGGTAATGACCATGTTTTCTGAACCAAAATTAAACACACATGATCATACAGTAGGACAGAATATTTAAAATGAGATGTAATGGGAAAAAATCTGGGATCTGTGGTCACCTGAAATATAAAATGGCATTGCCAGAAAACAACTCTATAACTCTCAATTTTCAAGGTCTTTGCTGGAGGGCAAACTTCCAAGTTTATGAAGGAGTGCACTATAAGGCTTTCAATTTACCCCTTTGCACCCAGGGAGACAGATAATTAGTGCTTTCCTAGGTCTAAAGTAGAGACCAGAGCCCAGAAATTCTATCAGTGCTTGCTTACAAGCAAAAGACATGGTTGTGCCATGCATCACTAAGGATTATAATAGATTAGCAACTAAATTTGAGTTAATTAAAAATAATCAACTATAATAAGAAGAGGGTTTCCAGAAAATTACCATATAGATCAAGTTGCTGTCTCAACAACTTGGAAAATACAGAACAAATTTTGGAGGCCCAATGCCAAATATCTGAAGAGGCTCATTAAACTTTACTTAAAAAATATAATTTTGTTTAATTAATTTTGTAATAATGATCATAAAAATAGTTAAACATATTTTAGTTGGTGGGAGGACAGTTTAAACTTAAAAATCTAAATAATTATGAAAACTTAAAACATAAAATGGATTGAATATCAAAAGAAGTGTTTTTAAAAATGGAAAAAACAATGTTTGACAATAAATAAAACTATTAAAGTGCTATGAAATGTTTGAATACTGACTACATTTTGAAATACTGACCTACATTTTGTAATAGGCAATATTTTGGGAAATAGATTCTCTCGAGTTAAGGAGACCACAAATCTTACCATTAATTTGCTAGGAGAAAACCTATAAAACGTATCTTAGTGTCTTGTGTAGTTGTATACTGGTTGAATTTAGATCTAGTTATTATTTAGTTATAGATGTTTTTAAAAAACTTCTCTTAAGTTATTTTACTTAGAATAGTCACCTGAGAAACTCCTTTTAACTTACCATAGTAAATGCCTTCTTGGCAAGATAAAGTATTTATTACATGAGCCTTTTAGGGTCTTTAGTTGAATTAGAAGTAGATTTGGTGAAATAGATTATCTGGTCTAGTGTCCAAAATTGTCATAAAATATACTGGATAACACAAATTAGCCAAATTTAAAATTTTGACATTGGCGTGACATTTATTAATCTATATTTCATTTATTATATTTATACCTACCTATTTCTCAAAAGGATTTATGATGACTGTTTCCTTTACAGACTGAACAGTTTCTGAACATTGTTGTATGTGCTGTCCTGTTTTATTTTTGTGACTGGTTCTCTTGTTCAATAAAACTATATATGGGAAAAGCTGATTGAAAAAAGCTGTATTTTTGAAGGAAAGGCAAAATCCAGACTTGGAAGATCACCTCTGCCAAAAGTCATAAGCAAACTTTTCCTTTGCCCCAGTGGCACTGAGTGCACTCATAACCCATAAAGTGAAGATATCCATCACTCAGCCAGACAGTACCTACACCAGTGGGAGGATAAGAGCCAGTGATTGCTATGCTGGCTGCTGAGCTCTGACAATAAACTCATAACTATAATGTGAGTTAGGTGCCCAAAGGAGAAAAAGACAAATACAGGCCCAGGGCTCCTTAGTAAGTTATTTCAGAAACAGGATGAAGAGTGATACAGAAATTAGAACTCAATATCACTAACAGATAAACAGTCAATTCTCATTCCTTCCAAGTTGTCTAGATGATTTGCAGAAGACTGGGGAATTACTTGATTCCCCTTTACTTTCAGAAATAGATGAAGTAATTAAAAATCTTTCCCAAGAGAAAGTTCTTGGCCCTGGCGGAGCTACAGGAGATTTCTATAAAACCTTTGGCTTAGCTTTCTCTGTACAGTTACTTGATGAGCTCAATCACTTGTGGGACTCAGGTGGATTCATCCCTGCCAGCCCCTGTATCCAGACTATCTTAATTGCTGAAAAGGATAAAGACACAGCAAACTGTACCACATCTGGGTTCAAACCTCTGATTAAAGTGGATATCAACTTTTGGAATGGATCCTGACAATTCTGATCATTATTTGGAATCAGAGACACTGTAATCAGGCTATTTTTTGGAAATAGGTCATTCTTTGCATCAGATTTTTTTTTTTTAACCTGGACTCCAGTTCTGTTAGACTCACAGGGCACTTGCACCCTCATCTATTGGTTTTCTTTACTAAAGGAAAGTCTTTACTTTTTGGCAAAGCAGTGAGTATCAGGAATGTACTATGGGCCCAGCAATCCAAGATCTTTATTATTTAATTATATCTCTTTGCTTGTGTTCTAAATAAGCAGGATAACTAAATTTTTCTATTCCTCAATGCCTTGACCAAAAAAAAAAAAAAAAAAAAAAATGGAGGGAAGATTATTAAGAAACACCTTGCAAAGGGAAACACATTTTAAAAAATAAAATAGAAACCCAAGATAATGTTCTGGTTGTAAATGCCAAAATATGCATTTGCCAACACTATCTAGATGATAGAGGAAAAAATTTTTTACATGTAATTTCTGTTTATTTGCATTTTTTTCAACAAATAAAATCAGTGTGATGATTAGGCCAAGATACTCTCTAAATTCTTGCTTTACTGGAGAGGAGTCTTTAGGGGTTTTGCGATGCCTGCAGGCCTCTTCTGAGGGACATTGTCCCATCTCCCCCGAGGGAAGCTATGCTAAGCCATTCATTATACATGGACTGTCATCTTTTATACCAGTGACCCCACCATATTTTAAATAAGTCTGGCATAAAAGTTTTGGTCAGAGAGAGTAGTAGGGAATTTGAATGCGAGAAATTCAGAGAGAAAGCAAGATCATTGTAGTAGAAGCATAAGACGTGTGGAGAAGGCCAAGCAGAATAGCTGAGTCCAATTAACAGTAGACACTTGATACCATTAAGCTGTAGCTGCTGATAGCATGATAAAATAACTAAGTTGCTAGTTATGGTGAATTCTCAGTGGTGTTCCAGTTCATAAAATATGTCTAAGTTTGATGCTATAGTTTCTGTTCTTAAAAAAAATCAACTTTTATTTTAGATACAGGAAGTCCATGTATAGGTTTGTTATTTTTAAAGGTCTATGTAGCTACCCTAAGATCTTATGAGGTCTGATTATTCATTAAGTCATTCACTCAACAAATAATTATTGAGCATATACTGCATCCCAGACACTTTGCTAGGAGATAGTGGAACAACAAAGAACAAAGTGGACAATGCTCCTCCGTCCTGGAGCTTATAGTCTAGCAAACTTCAGCAAGACCCATTACTAATGAATAGATTAGGATGGTGCTATAAAGAAAAACCACAGGGGCTATGCAGCTTTTTAAAAGGGCACTCTAGTCTAGTCATGGATGAAAGAGCTTCCTGAGGTTGAATTATTGTCTCTCTCATTTCCATGAGATCCTCAAAATAAACCCTTGATTACCTTAGTGCTGATAAATAAAACAAACCCAATACCCCTCTGAATAAAATTGTCAGTAAATATTAAAAACTACAAATTGGCACTTAGAATGACTTGGTGACAGTATCTCTGTTTTCTGAGAATATCGAATCTGGAAACGTGTGAGGAATCTTTCTACCAGGTGTCTACTGACAAGGCTCTTCAAAGTCAATGTGAGCTTATCATAAATAAAATAATTATTTTTTCCTTAAAAACTACTTCAATTCCTATTTTCTTCAATGTATCACTAACATTACCAATCCATTGTATTTCCATAGCTTACCCTACTCATTCTAGACACTGTTTTCTCACTCTTACTCCATAGGTGGATTCTGCTTCAGGAATCAACCAACCAGGTTAAATGTGGTCCCCTCTTTAAAAAGACAAAAAGAAATAGGTTTTTTCTGTTGCCTAGTCTGGCTGGCTAGAGTGCAGCTGGACAATCATATCTCACTGCAGCCTCCACCTGCTGATCCTCCCATTTCACCATCTGGAATGGCTGGGACTATAGGCATGCACCACCATGCCCAGGCCAATGCTGCTTTTTTCTTTTTATGAATAAAGTTTTATCAAAACACAGCCACATCCACTTGTTTATATATTTTCTACAGTTGCTTTCACACCAACAGTAGAGTTGAGTTGTTGAGACAGAAACCATGTGACCCACAAAAAAAATATTTACTATCTTGCTCTTTATAGAAAAGTTCCTGGACCAGTAGTCTAAACACTTCATCTTTTGCTGTAATTATTAAAATAGCTCCATACTTTTCTTTCTGCCAGCATCGTTCCTCACTACAGTCTGTTTCTCACACTAATGTTTCTAAAACACTAATATAATTGCTATTCGCCTTATTCCAGTTCAAGATGAACACACTTTTATGACAGGAAAAACAACCAAATGGTCATAAAGTCCTTCACAATAAGCCTCAGAAAGTCTATCCAGTCTTACCCTCAACAGCTTCCCACCCACCATGCTCCAGCCTCATTGGATGCTTGCTCCTCCTTTATGACCCTTTGCACACAGTGTTCATATTCCCCTAAATGATCTTCTCTCTCTCCAGCTCCACCCCACCCTTGAATTTTAAAGAGCAAAATTTGTATTCTTTTTTAAATATCAGTCCAGCTGCCATTTCTCATGAAACCTTTTGCATCTTTCCTCTGGGCTTCCTTCCTAGCATCCTCTTGTTTCTTGGTCTCCTATGAAGCTGAGTGTCCATACCCACTATAGCACTTACCACATGCTCATGTTATTTATCTGTGTATGTGCTGTCTGCCTGCATGGATTTTTTCTCACTTAGTTTTAGATTGAGAGCATTTAGTGCATGCAGCGCTTGGCACCTTTCAGGCATAAAGTAAATGCTAATTTTCACTCCAGCATGTTACTAATTGTACATTTCCACAGTGTTAAGATTCACATTCTTCTTACAATTGTGAAAAATCTGGATAGACCAAAGGAAGAGTCTACTTAGCTTTTCCATGAGTCAGTTACTAAGATATATAATACCCATCTTCAAGAAGTTAATGATCTGTTTGAAAAAATGAAACAGATCTACATGGAAACAAAATAAGATAAGAGAGAACTCCAATATGAGGGAGAGGAAATTTAGAGGTGTGGAGACTTCAGTGTGGACTGGGTCAGGACAAGGCGGCAAAAGAGGTAAGACTGAATTTTAAGTGCCTTCAATGACAGATGGCATTAGACAAGTGACATGGTTTGGCTGTGCCCCACCCAAATCTCACCAGATGGAGATAATTGAATTATAGAGGCGGTTTCCCCCATATTGTTCTTGTGGTAGCAAATAAGTCTCAGAAGATTTGGTGGTTTTATAAGTGGGAGTTCCCCTGCACAAGCCCTCTTGCCTGCCACCATGTAAGACATGACTTTTCTCCTCATTCACCTTCTGGGATGACTGGGAGGCCTCCCCAGCCATGTGGAACTGTAAGTCAATTAAACTACTTTCCTTTATAAATTATCCATTCTCAGATATGTATTTCTTAGGAGCATGAGAACAGACTAATACAACAAACATTCAGCTAAGAAAATGCTTTCTCATTCATTTGTTCATGTATTCATCCATTCATTCGTTTATTTGTTCATTTACTTTTCTGTCTTCACTGTCCCTTCTTTGAGGATCCTCTTGCTTTCCATCCTGCAAAATTATCTAGCTCTTTATTGCCCCTGGACCCTTACACATCTTTTACTTCAGACTAAACTGCAATCTTAATCCTTTTTATTTATCTGGCTTATGTTAGGGCAATATTTTCTGCTTAGGGTCACCTGACCCCGAGTTTTGGAATGTACATTTCCCTTTATATAGGGAGATACAGACAATTAAGTACCTGTTTATTTCATTGTAATTTCTGCAAACTGTAAGATATGGTCAGGACCATGTCTTTCTTGTTCACCTAATAACTGGCACCTCGTATGTTCATTTGGTCCTTTGCATTTTCATTCATTTGACAGACATTTCTTGGGTACCCTCTTTAGACCAAGGTACTAGAGTTAATATAGTTAAAACTTTAGGACAGAAAGTAGGAGGACCTGAAGATGAATAAAAGCAGATGGAAAAATTTTATTCACTAGATAAGATGTATGCATGACAGCAATATGTCTCTCTTTAAGCCAAGAGGAAATATATCTGGCAGGCACAAAACCTTATTTATCTTTATGGCCTCTATAGTAGAATGGAATAGTGAGAGCCAGTGCTGGTAAGTGGTGGTTGAATAAATGAACTAATAAATGAGGGTAGATTCTTAGCCTTCAGAATTCTGGCCTCTAATGTGGTATTTAGAGCCAGCCCTTTTGTAGTTACTCTGGAACAGTTGATACCTAGTAGAATTATATCTCTGTATTTGAGATTTTAACATTTATTTCTGGTCTGGGATCTTTAGTTAAGGGGGTGGGAGAGGCTATTGCTACCCTGTTCTGTGTAACAAGTGGCCAAATGTTCTCAACTCTGTTTTCAAAAGTTTTGCTGTTTTGTTTTGCAACTGAAATTAAAGAGACGGCATGCAAATGTGAGTGGGAGGGAAAATGAACAAGCTAACAAAAATAGCAAAAGCCTACTGATACCAACAAAATTATTAAAAACTCATGACTCTCCTGAAAATTTTTGCCTATGGTCATACCACCTGGGGTTAAGACTTGAGAGATTTCAGTACCTGAAAAGTAACTGGCCTTATAAAAAGTACCTGGTCTTGTAAGTGCTTGAGAAAATTCTCCAAGGCCTTGAAGCAATGAAGTGCTAGAGGAATGTCTTGCTCAAAGAATCTTTCTTTAGAAATTTGGACTTAAAGAAACTGCCTTTCAGATTAACATGGAATGGAGTGTCAGGGAAGTGGCTATGGAGATAATTTCAATCCATGTGGTTAGCAAACTCTCCAAATCTTAACTTGCAAAGGAATTGTCACAGGCTCTAGTCTGAACTTCAAAAGCCAAGGGCTTTGCCAAAGGCTTTGTGGCTTAATACATTTGGCTCTGGAAGCAGTATAAGACTTCTCTAGTTTGAGTACGTAGGAAGCTAGAGTGATTCCTAAAATACGTATACTTTAAAAAGTAGATTTAGTAGCAGAGACCATTCAAATTCTGACTTTAATTATTCGTGTGAAGTCAAATGTATAGAAGATATAATTGGGCACAAAATACACAACGAAGTGAAACTCAAGGGAACATGGCACTTAGGACTTGAGGCTAGATTCCAACTAGGGGAAAGGCTTTGAGCCAGGAATTGGGATAGTAAGATCAAAATTCAAACATTAATCCACAGAGCCAGTCAGAATGAGAGCTAACATAAAAACTAGAAATGGTGGTGGGGTATGGGAGAGTCACACCAAGTGGAGAGACGATGTGGGGGAACCAGGAAAAGAGCAGCAGTGTCAACAGGATGGCATATGAAGCTAGATGAATTTTGGAGGTTCAGGACTTAACTGGGATACTGGCCTCATTTAGCTATCCACAGCAGGGTAAAGAGCAGACTTGTGATAAATTGCTGAGCAAATGTTGCGAGGGTACTCCAGGTTAGGGAAAGGTCTGTCTGTTACCCTTCCTGTGAGCCTCTTGCTTTACCCTCTGATCATTTGGTATATAGTTCACTCTGTGGGTTCGTCTGTGAATGTGTGGGAATGGTGAGATCTCACCCATGCAAACAAGGGCAATTACAGACCATCTTGTCCTCATGTCTCCTCAACTTAGACTCTTTCTGTTGGGCTCCAGTATTTACATTGCTGCCGGGAGATCTTCCATCATAGTGCTGCTTAGCCAATTTATCATCCTGAGTCTGCAGTTCATGGCCTGTAGCTTTCTGGTGACTGGAATTGCACAAGAAAATCAGGAACATTATTTTTTTATCTTTGCTGGGACCGGCTGGGGTAGTGGTGGAAAGCTTCCAGTTGCACTCCTTCGATAAGCTGAGATTGAATTACTGACTAACTATGAAAGAACCTTCTTCTCCCCTTCTCTCCTGGTCCCTGATTCCAGACAGGTACCCCTCGACTCAGACCCCATAGAGTCAAAGTTCAGGGCTGGGGAGAGGGACAGAAGTGAGGCAGTGATAGATGACCAAGAATTAGGATTCCCTGGAGGTCACCCACAAGTTCTCACCAAGACCGAGCTGTGACCTCGCACATATGAGCACCTTCCTGTCTCTGTCTGGTTTGTCCCCATCTGCCTGGGGCTGGGTTTGGCTGGAGGGTAACTATGGAGTGCTCAGGAGAAGTAGCACCACAGGACTCAGACATGGTACAGCCCTCGGGTAGGAGGGAAGACCTTGTTGGCAGAGGGATGTGGAGCTGGTAACCAGGAAAGGGGAGGGGATAACCTTGGCAAAAAGTCTTTCTTTTTCTGTAATTACAGAGATCCAGGATTTTTAAATTATTGTTATTGTAATAATAATTATTATTATTGAGAAGAGGAAACCCAGGGCTTGCAGAGGTGACCTTCTCTGCTTTTATCTTTCTGGTTGACTCCTGGAAACTAGCTTTGATATTTGGAATTTTGAGGTTCAGGGAACTCAGAGAATTTGGTAGCACAGTGTATTGGGAGAAAGGGAAATTTCAGGTGATGGATTGATCACCCTGGTTGACATGTTTCTGGAAGTGGGTGGGCAGGTTTGATTGAGAACATTTTGGTCTCTTCACTGATGGTGAGAAAGCAAAAATCATGGCTGAACTTCTAATTCTCTCCCCTGAAAAGAAAGATTATGGTAAAGAATAATTTGGAGTAATAAGTAACAAGATAGAAGAAAAATGTTGAATTTCCAAATGACCATCCAGAAGTGTGGCTTTTTTTCACATCTTTTTCTCCTGCAATGATCTGCTCCCAAGTCCCTCACTGCAATACCTGTCTAACTAACACTTTATGAAACAAATTGTAAATATGTATGTGTGCATATCAAACTATACTCTGAGGATAAAGCAGGTTCTAATTTGTGGAAAAAGGATTAAATATTTCTGTTTTCTGGGGAAAAAAATGTAGGGTACCTTTCTATTGCTTCAAACCCTATACTTCAATATCCAAGGAACTCCATTAGCCCCAGTGTATCTTTCACAATTAATCTCTCACTGCTTTCTCATGAAGCCTTCTATTCTACCAAGGAAACACATTTTCTTCTTCCCTCCCTGTGTCACTACCCCTTCTTTTATCATTTCTTCCCCTTCAATCCAAAGCTTCCTTTTCCTTTCAAACTCATATGTTAAGTTTCATCTGGACAAGAAATATTTCTTGATTAAATTTACTTTATAGTGGTTTTAAGATTTTTCCAGAATAATCTCATAGACATAGCCTTAGAATTGTTTACAAGTTGACTCATGTGTCTAGCTTTTGGTCCTAATTACACTCTAAATTTCTGAGCAAATTCCTTTACTTCTTTTGTGTTTTCTTTAAGCCTCAAATAGAAATGTAAATCCTTAGGAGGCACTCGAGTAACCCTTACCTGAAACATGAAGACATCCTCCTGTACTACTGTAATCTCCTAGCAGAATAAGAATTGATTTTGTAAGAGAACAAATGTTTAGTTTTTATGATCTTTGTTAACAAGGTATCTGTAATTTATATTTCTTGAAGTTATAGTGTACTGTCTTAGTGTGGGAATATTAGGGTAAATAATTTTACCTTTACCAACATTTTGGCTCTTAATATCTGGCTACTTGTCCAATTTATTTGGGGCAAGAAGGACTTGGGTTGCTGTTTTGGTGGTTCTGTAGTATCAAGGAGTTGAATGAAATTGGACTGCATATCAGCACAGGTGCATTTGAGGTTCATTCAGTGTACCATCATCTTCCAAAACTAGATCTGTGGGTGGAGGAGCAGTAGTTAATCTATGGAATGTTATTATAGGTATATGGATAAACAGATGGAACAGGAATATAAACTCCTGCAGGTGCCCAGGAGTGGAACCGCTTTTTTGTACCCAGCTGTCTTTTTTGTTGTTGAGTCTTTGGTTTGGCAAAAGGTTGTTTAGTGGTCTTTTATCAATGTCATTGGGGCTCTAATAACTTTTTAAGGATGACCTGCTTCTGTGCCTCAGATCTTATTTACTTGTGTTTCAACTCAACAGTGAGTATTCGATTAATGACTGTTCTGCAAAGTGAATGGAAAGTGTTTTGTTGAGAAGAATCTATTTTTCTTTTAAACCTGTAAGGATATCATGTGCCAGATGGTTAATTCCCATGGCTTAATGTGTGTACCCACACACTTCATGATTTAAAATGTCCTCTGGACATTTTTCCTGTCGTGAAAGAGTTGCTAGAATTTTAATTTACATTTGTATGAAGTATATATTTGCTGTTTTCTATTGATACCTAGAAAAATATATTTTTATTATAATGTATGAAATATATGCCACTTAATTTTATATTTTTCTGGTGTTTGGGACTTAAATGCTTTACAGAAATATAAGTTTTGGTCAACTTTTAAGATTACATTTTAATTAACACTCGTATTTAAGTTAGTAAGGACATAGCTTTTGATGTGTGTATGGAAGGAGCAATTGTTAGCAGTATTCAAATGAATCATTCTTATATCTGCATTTCAACAAGATTTATATTTGTAACTAATGAAAGTTCTTTACTTTGTAATGTCCAATTAATAGGCTAATAGTTTATATCCATTTAAGGGGAAGGAAGTTCTTAAAAGGGTAATTCTAAAATGTCCAAAGATTGGCGTAAGCAGAACATTAGATCTGAGTCTGATTTGAGAAAAGACCAAAATATAAACCATCACAATCTTAAATATTTTCAAGTATTTTAGTGTTGATAGTTTATCCATAGAGCTAAGTTTATACAGTAGTGTATGCTTTAGGGATAAAGTGTGAATACAAAAACCTAAGAAACCTGTAATACAAATTTTACCAACATGCAACACATTTATAGTTTTTAAAAGGAAACATAAGCAAGAAAAATATTTTTGGTTTTTTTATAGTACCCCATAAATAACAATAAATTGTATATACAATAAAATTACATAGGCTATTAGCCACCTGAAGTTCATGTCTGCCGTGACTTCCATAGCTGAGTAATTTACTCAAAAGTCATATGTCTTCAAGGTCAGAGATAGCTTATCTCTAGGTTCTGGGATCACTTCCAGTTTTACATCCAGACTGAACTCATGATAACCTGGACTGACATCACTCCTTCTTCTGTAAGATGAGAATCATAAGGGTGTCATCTTTTCACTTATTGGGGACTGAGTGCACAAATACATCAAACTCCATTCAGGGCACCCCGACCAAGCATTCTGTCTGTAGGGATGCTTGTGGGATGGTTTCAGGTAACGAAGAAAGGGATAGAGTAAACTGAGGCAATGCTGAAAATAGACACACAAATCAAATAAATTTTGAGTATTTAAGTGTAAGACGTCAAGTTCCCATATCATTTTGCATAAGTAGAGCAGGACTAATTCAAAATGATTAATAAAATTATATCCAGTGTCTGAGAGTAAAAGATAATAAAGAAATAATTTAAAGACAAAATCTGAGTGGGAAAACAAATAAAATGTATTAAGGCTTTAAAAAAAAACCAGAAAATAGGTGAATGGAGAAATTAAGTGATTCTTCTAAGTATTTTAACATACACACATTTAGGGGTATACTAAGATAATTTGATAAGATAAAGTAAAATAAAATTATGTTTAGTACTAGAGCATAAGAAAAATACTTGAAGCTAGAGAACTTTAAATTTATAAAATGTCATTCAGAGCAAAATGAATAAAACTGGGGTTTTGCTATTCATTTAATGTTGGACTTTTAAAAAGGAATTGTTTAATAACTGGCTGAGGAGATAAAACTAGAAGCTATTCAAGTCTTTTGGCTCACCTATATCTCTCATATCATGTAAGAATCAATTCGCATATCTGCAAAGAGAACACATTATGATATCAATGCTTTTTTTTTTTTTTTACATTTTGACTTTGCATTTAAAGCCAAAATCAGATTATGGATATATCACATTAAAGAATCCATTTCCCACTGGAGTCTGGCTATGTTACTCTAGTTTTTTCAACTAATTTATTCCTCCTGTATTACATTTTGCTTTTCTTTCATCTTTTTTTTTATCTGTACATTTCATTGCTTCATCCAGTTCAATTTACTCTGCTAATGTTTGGAAAGAATATTATAACTCAATCTTCATGTAATGGTTTATAACCTCTTGATTTTGTGATCTTTTTAAAGGCTGTTATATTGACAAGTAAATTATACTTACTTCAGCCAACTGTATGTACTTATGTCACTTTAAATTTAACTTATCACTGGTTGTCAAATTCTCCCCTGTGGCCTTTTTAATGTTCCAATGTATTTGGCAGTATATTTTTTATTGACATTTCAATTTTGTTTTGCTGTGTGCTAAAGTTACAAAAAATCAAATGACTAAAAGTTAAACCTGAGCCAACCCAGACTAAAGTTAAGCTTTAGGAGTATTTGGGAATGCATTATTTTTGTTGAATGCTTAAGTTTCGGAATCCACTGGGACTCATATATTCAGTCATGATCTGGATACCGAACTGTGGTGGTAAGGCAGAAGAAATGTGACAAGAGATCATCACCAAACAAGTCCAAGATTAAGATATTTTCTTACTAGCTTTATGTTTTCTCGTTTGCTTTGTTGTCAGTAAAAGAAAACCCAACTCATTTAAATATTTTGGCTTGTGAGTACTTAATATTCTCCTTTAGTGCATTAATGACTATTTTGCCTAATGGTTTGTTTTGTTTCTTATTCCATGATCAATTTATTGTAAATTACATTTCATAACCTTGTCTATTGTGATTTCTGCTATCTTCTCCTGCACCTAGTACCAGGCATGGTGCCTCTTAGAGATCCGATATGTTTAGTGGCTACATGGCTATGTCTCTTACCTGACTAACTCACACATAAACATTACCATAAATAGAAACATTGATGGCAGACTACCGATTATGATTTGTATGTTTTTAACTTCATTTTGGAAAACAAGAGCAAAGATCGTTTTGATTTCATACTTCTATTGGCTTACTATACAGCAAACTTCTTAGAGCCGCACAGCCCAATACAGTAGCCACTAGACAAATGTAGCTATTTAAATTTAAATTGAATTAAAATTAAATGAAATTTAAAATTTAGCTCTTCTGCCATACTAGCCAAATTTCAAATGCTTAATAGCCACATGTGGCTGTTGGCTACCATATTGGACAGTGCAGATTACAGAACATTTCCATTATTTCAGGAACTTCTTTTGGACAGTGCTATCTTAAAATGTTGTTTTAGAAAAACACTTCCAGTGGTTAATACAAATGCTGATAATAATACATATTTTTTATTTTGTGATTTTGTATTTCTTTAGGAAATGTCAGTTAGCTCAGATCTACATATAGGCAGTACCATTCTCAGTGCTAAGTAAATTAAAATAGCATTAAATTGACTACCACCAAAATTACAGAGTAAGACTAAAATGCCAGGCGCTAGTTTTGTTAAATGACTTTGTAATGGTTCTCTTGGTATTTTGTCTGGCAGTCTCTATCAAGCACCAATGTCTTTAGATATCAGTTTGACCTATATCCATAAGAGATTGCTGTTGGACAATGAAGAACTTCATACATATAACATGTTTTCCCAGATATTCTGTTCCCAAACACAGATAAAAATCATTAGGATAATTGGGAATAGATCTCTCATCTTCTTACCCCACGTCTCTTAGCTTCTGCAGCCAAGTATTCAAATGGAAGTGCCCTGGCATATGAGTCTTTGCCTAAGGAGAGATTGATTTCCCAGTTTAGATCCATATCAGAAAGTTAGGCTTCCTGCCAAAAGTATATTTAAAAACTCCACCCTCCCTGCTTCACAAAGAGAGAAAACAGATCACCCAGAACCCAGACAGTAGATAACAAACAGATCATTCTAATTAGAAAAAAAGAGGCAGCATACAACAAACAGAGCCCAACTACCTCTGGGCAGTAAGAAGAGTGAGACTTTAAGAGGCCTCTCATTCATGCCCTTAAAATAACCTTTTAATAAGTTATACAGGAACATAAGATTAAGGGCCTCCATAGGAAAAAATGGCTTTCAATTACAGACCAGCAAAAGCCTGGAAAAGTGTGAGATATTAAAAAGAATATTCAGAAGGAACCAGAATAAAATCTGTTCTTTTTGCCAGATGAGGTGAAGAGTTTTCACAATGTCTTGGTGAGGAGGAACTGGAAGTTTGTATCAGAATCTCACTGTTTTATTATTTATGCTTATGTCACCAGAACTGGTAACTACTACAGGAGAAAGTTTCCACCATTAACAATGTCAGGAAATATTGGGTTAAATAAGATTAAATCAGTTTCAAAAATAATTATAAACTTACCAAGATTTTACTATGCTAATGTGGGTTGCAATTCTGTACAAGGCTGTGGAAGGGATAAAACATTTCTTAAGCTTCTACAATAAGTATTTGGAAATTTGGGTAAAGCCTCAAGGCAGGAAAAAATTGGAGTTAAATTGTTTCATATTATCAAGGGTAGTGACTAAACACATCACCACGGGACCTAAGGGGTAGTAACAAGATGATGATGATGATGATAATGTGGCCATTTAAGAATGAATACTTATAAAATTCTTATAACAGTGCCTTGTGCATAGTAAGTGCTCAAAAAGTAATAGCTATTATTATTTTGGGGTCTGATGTGGCTGTAGAATAAAAGATATACTGAGACATTCTTGGCTAAGCAGAAGCAAGAATGCTGCATAAACCCAAATGACATGAAGTCAAAAGTCACAGAGGAGCCTCACAAAGCCTGGAAGATTGGCTCACCCCTCAGTCAGTAATAATGGGAATGTCCCTTCCCACAGGTGAGTCTGAGTGAAGGTCATGGATCCCCCAAAGGGTTAAGTATGAAATGGTGGTCAGTAGTAGTGCAGCTGGTTGGTGAGGAAACAAGCCAGAGGCTGCATCTAGAGGTGAGCTAGAGGGTTATGGAAGTGGTAAATCTTGAAACCAAAATTAAACTCAGCTCTTGGCTGTAGCGAACAAGCTCTCCCATTGTGATTTCAATATTGGAGCAAATTGGGCACCTCAGTATTTTTGTATTTATATCCAATACTAAAATAGCACAAGAAAAAAAAATCAAATAGAATCTTCATCATTTTCAACTGTGATTTCTCAGTTACTATTACACTCGATAAGGGGTCTGTCCAGGGCACACAATCTCTAAAGCCTGAGTCTCCTGAGCAGAGCTTTGTCAGAGTGGATGACTGAGGAAGCATGTTTTGGTTAAGATAAATATTATTAAAGGAGGAATGAGTGAGGCCCTAAAAGCCAGAATCAGGCTCTCATAGGAAAAAGCAAGTGAAAGGACATGATTTTGTTCTTTTTAAAGGCTATGTAGTGTTCCTTGGTGTATATGTACAACACTTTCTTTAACCCATCCACACTTGATGGGCACATAGTTTGATTCCATGTCTTTGGTTTGTGAATAGTGCTGTCATGAACATGTAAGTATGTGTGTCTTTTTGTTAGAACAATTAGTTTTCCTTTGGGCAATCCTAAGCAAATTAATACAGGAACAGAAAATCAAATACTGCACATTCTCACTTACATGTGGGACCTAGACATTGGGTACACATGGACATAAAGATGGGAACAGTAGACATGGAGACTACTAGAGAAGGAAGGCAAGGAGGAGGGAGGGAGTTGAAAAACTGCCTATTGGGTACTATGCTCATCACCTGGGTAACAGGATCTGTATCCCAAACAACATATCCATGAAACAAACCTGAGCATGTAACTTCACAATCTAAAATAGCAGTTGAAGTTATACAAAGAAAAAAAATTAAAATAAAAAGCAAGTGAATCAGAAGGGCCCTGAGGAAATTCAGCGCTGCACTAAAAGAAGTTTTTGGGCCTCATGAGAAGGTTGAGAATTGGGCCCAGGAAACATCATCTCCCCTTTCCTCCTCTCCTGACTCCCCAAACATATTTTCCCTCCTGCTTTCAGTATTCTCTCCCTCCTCCATGCTAAAACCACTCCATCAGAGACCTTGGAATTGATGGTGGCCCAAATTAACTCTGGGGAAATAAAAATGAATTATAAACATGAAAGATTCCCAACTAATCTAAGAAATGGAAATTAAGACAATAAGTTAACCCAAAAACATTTTAAACACATGAGGGATATGCTCAGAATACTTTCAAAATGAGGGCAAATTTTTTGGAATCAAAACTTATTGTAGCATTGATTCTGTGGGTGAGGCTCTCAAAGTATCCATAATTTGTATTTTAGATTTCTCAATGTACAGAAAATATAACACAGTATCAATAAGAATATATTTTGGCACTTAAAAATAACATGAATATAGCACAGTACAGATGAGTGTTGCAGTTGCTTCCTCTACTCTTACTGGATAGTCATTGAATAAATAGTAGTTAAGTCCTTCTCTCTATTTTCTGTAATTTTCTTGACTTCTGTATCAGTTATCTCTTGCCGCATAACAAACCAGCCCAAGCCTTGGTGTTTTAAAATGTCAACAGATTATTGCTTGTGTTGACTGGGTAGTTCTTTTGCTGTAATTGCCTAGTTCATACAGTTGAGACAGGCAAGCTGGCTGATTTTCTGTTTTGGCGTTGTCTGGAGAAAAAGAAGAAAAGCCCCTTACTCAAGCTGTACCTTACTTCTTCTACAACCAATCAGCATCAAAGGCCCAAGAAATTATTAGCCACAAGTTCCTGGTTTCAGCTAGGCTTGAGTTTCAACTCATAGTGATCTTTTTTCTCATTTGAATCCTAAAAGTCATTCTCAGACGTGGAGGTTTAAAATGTTAACGTTACATGAATTGTATGAAGAAGCATGTAAAGCCACTGTGCAAGTGCTAGAGAAATCCCTCCTGTCCATGCCCTGATGAGACTGTTTTCTGTAAAGCAGACTCTATCCATGTCCTAGTGAAATCATTCTCTGAAATCCTTCCTATCCATGGCCTGATGAAACAGTCTCCTATCCATGCCCTGATGAAACTGTTTTCTGTAGAGTAAACCATTTTCTGTAGAGGAACACACATTCTACCCTCAGGAAACAGCCCGCCCTTTACCTTTCATGGTGCTAGCTTCCCCTGTACACCAACTAAATGAACCTTTCTCTTTTTCTTTGCTGCTATGGCTGGTGATCTCTCTTGATTTTTATCCTGGGAGATTATGAGAACCCAGGGACACCAATAACAGAGCCAGTGGGGGGATCAGGCTAAATGGCTGGGATGGTTGCAATGACTAATACTCTTTCTACGCTTCAGAGCGTGGTGGTCCCAGGTTCCAAGGCAGCAAGGGTAGATGTACAAGATCCTTTCAGGCAGAGGTTTGGAAGTCATTACAGCATCACTTCCACCACATTCCATTAATCAAAGAGGTCACAAACTCAGCCCAGATTCAAGAGGAGGGGAAATAGACTGTACTCAATGATGAGAGAGGTGGCAAAGCTAGAGTCATATGTCTAAGAAGAGAGGGACTTTGTTGTCATCTTTGAAAATAATATACCATAGTCCCTAAGTTATTACTAAGAAGTAAGAAGGGGACTCAATGTAATCATAAGCCTTTTTTTCTGAAGAATAATTTTACATCTTTTTATCCTTAAAACTTGGAGCTTTAAACATGTGGACCTTCATGAATCCATTTAACTGATAATGTTGACTATAACCTTTATAATCTTTATCTTGATATATAAGTGGTAAAACAGTATTATACATCTGTATTCAGGAGGTAGATTAATTTCTGCAGATATTGTGCTGGTTTTTCATTAGTAAGTTGACTTTCAATTTTGTGATTTATGAACTTAAAGGAATAGTTTTCATCTATCTCATCTGTGCAAAATATAATATTTGCAATCAACAAAGAAGGCAGCATATTTTAATTCTAAAATTGTTTTAATTATTATCTAATTATGTCAACATTATTGAGATTATGAGCTTGGAGGTTATAGTTCCATAGAGCAAAATACAGTTGATGTTATATTTTAATTCCTTTTATTGTTTGTGTTCTAAATGGACAAACAGGCAGCAAAATACTGACAAGTTCCTTTGCCTGTGTCTACATTTCTTCAGAAGTCAAGACACTAAATAGAAAAATATGTTGATAAATAAACGGCTTTATTAGTTTAGATGACACTTCTGGATTTCTGTAGAAAAAAAAAAAAACCCATAAATCTGATCATGAAATCTACTACAGTAGTCTATCATTTAGAAGGTGTTTTGCTAATGGTGATATCACATATCCCTCTCTTAAAATTCTCCCTCTCCTCTTTTACTCTCTAGAGGATAAACAGGTAGAAATCAAGTGGTAATGTGTATAATTATGAATGCGTGAGTGAAAAAAACGCAGGGGAATGAGAACGAATAAAAATATCCTATTCATTCTGCATGTACTGATCCCATCTCTTATGTTGTTTACATTCTTCTTGCTTTCTGGAGACCATCAGGCTTAACTCAGTTACTTAATATTGAGTCTTCAAAGTTGCCAATAAAACTAATTCAGTGAGTTAGACTTTCCTTCCTGGAAACATCTTTGATTATTTTTAAACATTTTTTAAAAATTTACAGCAGTATATAACTGAATGTACAATGTGATGAGAAGGATAGTGATAGTAGTTTAATTGTATGCCTCACTCGTTCATACAACAAATGTTCATTGAGTATTCCTTACTCTAGGCACTGTGCTACATGTTGAGGATACAGAAAAACAATATGTCCTGTTTATTTCTTCTAAAGAAGCTTCTATATCAGGAGTTAGCAAGCATTTACTGTAAAGGACTGAATTGTAAATATTTAGAATTTGCTAGACATAAGGTCCCCGTTATAAGCAGTCAACTAATCTATATAGTAGGAAAGGTGCCATAGAAAATGCATAAATGAACTGAGGTGACTGTCTTCCAATAAAACTGTATTTACAGAAACAGGTGGTGGTCTGCCTGCACTTACAGACACAGGGGGCTGTAATTTGCTGACCCCTGTTCTATATAGTTGAGGGACACAATTTAAGAGTAGTAAGGTGTTATAATTAATATGCTAGTAATAAATAAAGAGGCATGAAGGAAAAAGTGCCAGTTCTTTGGGGTAAAAGGTGATCAGGAAAATCCTGGTGAGAAAGATGAGTAGGTTTCTGTGAAGTATCCTGGGAAAAGACCACAGCCTAATGTTTTTATTTGGGATGGCTGGGCCACACATGTAACCACAGTGTTACTGTGCCAATCATGGAATTTTCAAGCGCCAAGGAACTCTAAAATTCCTCTAACCTAATTACTCATAAATCCAGTGGTCCTTTATAAGATTCCAGAAAGAATTTGTGAAAATAAGATAAATACCAGTAGCACTGCATGCTTTGAACCATGTGTATACCAAATATTCATTACAACAAACACTTTTATAGCAAATAGTTAAATTGCATATGTTAGCTCATTTATGTCAAGCAACTACCAGCACCATAACATTCCTACCAATCTCTCTTTTCTTTTCACTCTCTACATGCTGCTCTATACCCTGATCTCTCTTCATAGGCTTAGATTTATATGGTCATTCACTTGCAGGAGGGGAAAATCCAGGTTTGTGAAGCCTAAGGCTTATACCTATGGGGCTTTCTTTATAAAAAGTAAAACTATGAGTACGAATTAGTTACCTTAGCTTTAGAGACCTTGGAAGGAACCTGTACAGTGAGGGTCCAGAGGCTTAAACCTTATCACCTTTGTGGCAAGTTCAAATCTGCCTAGCAGATAGTGTGATGGTTAATATTAAGTATGAACTTGATTGGATTGAAGGATGCAAAGTATTGTTTCTGGGTGTGTCTGTGAGGGTGTTGCCAAAGAAGATTAATACTTGAGTCAGTAGACTGGGAGAGGCACACCCACCCTCAATCTTGGTGGGCACCATCTAATCAGCTGCCAGCGCAGCCATAATAAAAGCAGGCTGAGGAACGTGGAAGGACTAGACTGGTTAAGCCGTCTGGCCTTCATCTTTCTCCTGTGCTGGATGTTTCCTGCCCTTGAACATCAGAATCCAAGTTCTTCAGCTTTTGGACTCTTAGACCTACACCAGTGGTTTGCCAGGAGCTCTTGGTTCTTCAGCTACAGACCGAAGGCTGCACTGTTGGCTTCCCTGCTTCTGAGGTTTTCGGTCTCGGACTGACTTCCTGGCTCATCAGATTGCAGACAGCCTATTGTGGGACTTGACCTTATGATTGTGTGAGTTAATATTCCTTAATAAACTGCCTTTCATATAAACATCTATCCCATTAGTCCTGTCCCTCTAGAGAACCCTGACTAATCAGATAGCAATCTGATTTTCCAAGTTGAATTGAACCCTGCATATCTAAAAAGAAACCCATACTCTTTCCCTTCAAAATTTGAACCTATGTTTTCTATATAGTGTCCCCTAGATTTAAAAAATCTAGGGATGCTAAGAGTCATCCAACACTTCAATCTCTCACTTACGCTGACATAACACCAACACCAAGTCGTACAGATTTTATCTCCCAAATATTTCAGGTATCTATCCCCAGCATCCTCCTCACTCCCACTTCAAGCCTCCTTATTCATTCCCTCCTCCCGTTTTGTCATTTTGAACCGATCCTTCTCATTTTGGCCAGAATAATCTTTCTAAAATGTAAATCTATTAAGATTACTCCTCTCCTTCAAACATTTCAGTAATTCTCTATGGTCTTCTGAAACACTATTAAGGATGTGCTAAGTATTCCATGATCCATCTTTTCTGTGCACCTTAATTCTATCTTCATTGACTCACTAGAAGCATTTTTCTAGTCTTAAAATACAATTTCATACTGTGTATAAAATTTGTTCAGAATCTCTTCATTCCCTTCAGGGGGGAAAAAACTTGAAAACTTCTTTGGATAGTATTCAAGAACTTCCATGAGCTGGTCTCCACTGATTTGTTCAGCCTCATCTCTCTCCTGGCCTCCTCCAAACCTATCATTTCTCTCAAGCTTCCCTGACCCCCACATGCTGTTTATGCTTCCTGACACACCCTCTTACTCTTGTCCACCTGGTTCATGATAGAATTCTTCAAGTCATATCTCATTATCAATCTGCATCCCCTGAGTTCTTTGAGGCAAATTAAGGTGTGATTCTCTTCTCTACATTCTGTGTAGGTCTCCAGTAAAACTATGATTTCATAATACTTCCTTACTTTAAAATCTCTCTATTTTGTACAATGTAAATATAAACTCCTTTAGGAGAAATAATAACTTTTAATTTTTAAATTTCCCCTTGCCCTGAACAGCATTTCACACAGAGTAGCAAAGAATACACATTGCTTAAATGAATGAATGAATGCATAGATTTGAATATCAAAAAAAGCATACACAAATCAACCACTCATAACAGTACAAATTTCTTTGCAGCAAAAAAAAAATTCTGGTTTCTGCATGTTAAAATAATTAAATGAAATCCCATTTCCATGCTGATTGCAGCATTATTCACATAAGTATGCACTGATGGATAGATAAATAAATAATATGTGTGTGTGTATATATATCTCCCCCCGCAAACAGGAATATTATTCTGCCTCAAAAAAAAAAGGAAGGAAATTCTATTTGTGATAACCTGGATAAAACTGAAGGACATTATACTAGGTGAAGCATACCAGGTACAGAAAGACAAATAATGCATGATCTCAATTACGTGAAATCTATGAGCTGAATCATAGAAGCAGAGAGTAGACTTCTGGTTGCCAGGGATCTGGGGGCTAAGAGAAATTGGAAGATGGTCAAGGGATACAAAGTTTCACTTATAGGATGAATAAATTCTGGAGATCTAATGAACAGCATGGTGGCTATGGTTAACATTACTATATTGTATACCTGAAATTAGCTAAAAGATTAGATCTTAAATGTTCTCCCCATAAAAGAAAAGGTTACTATGTGAGGTAATAGACATGTTAATTAGCTTGATCATGGTAATCATTTCGCTATGCACGGGTATATTAAAATAATATATTCCTTAAATATTTACAATTTTTATTTTTCAGTTATATCTTGATAAACCTGGGTGTGAGGGGGGATAGCTCCTTGTGATTTCAGTATGAGATTTGGCATATATACAGTCCTTCTAAGTCATTTACAGTCTTCTATAATTTGTTCCAGAAGAAATCCAGTGTCACTTGAATGCTGAAGCCTTAATCAAGGACATTCCTTCATTATATTAGTATTAGTTCAACAGTTTGCAGTCTTGAAATCCGTGCAACTGGAAAACATTTCACCATTTACTGACATGCATTTATTTTCTTTTCATTCTAAGAATGAAGAAGAAAGAAAGGGAGGGGTCCAAATACAACTGGCTTGATTAGTCAAGACTTGGGTAGACTTCCCTTTTGATCTTAGTTTCAAATATTAAGATATTTGGTCTGTCTTATTACTGGAGTAGCCATTGACCCTCACCAGTCCTGTCTCATTTCCTCATGAAGACTTGCTTCTTCCATTTTTAGGTTGTGTTCCTATTTTCTATTACATGGTCATTCACTTCTGGTGTGTTCACTTCATCTTTTTACTATAGTTTCTCTTATTAAAATAAAAATCTTCCCCCACTTTACACTCTAATTGGTGCATCCTTGACATTTTGTGTGACTGCTGGAATGAGCGGCTGACACTCTGGCTACCTACATTTCATCAGAATCAAGGCAGTGGCATGGTGAGCTCATGAGAAGGAGGGGAGATAAAGGTTGTGCTTCTCAAAATGAGTTCCTCATCTCAGGCATTGGAATCACTTGGAATGCTCATTGAACATTCAAATTCGTGGATACAACTAAATTAAAATCTTAATTTACCTACCAACCCAAGAGATTGTTTTCTAAAAAATTGTATTTTTAAAAAAAGTTTTATTATTTTTAAACTTTTAGGCTCAGGGGTATATGTGCAGGTTTGTGATATAGTTAAATTATGTGTCATGGCAGTTTGGAGTAAGGATTATTTCATCACCCAGATGATAACCATAGTACCCAATTGGTAGTTTTTTGATCCTCACCCTCCCTCCATGCTGAAGCAGGCCCCAGTGTCTGTTGTTTTCTCTTTGTGTCCACGTGTATTCAATGTTAAGCTCCCACCTATAAGTGAGAGCGTGTAGTATTTGGTTTTCTGTTCTGCATTAGTTTGCTAAGGACAATGGCCTCCAGCTTCATCGATGTTGCTGCAAAGAACATGACCTCATTCTTTTTTATGGCTGTGTAGTATTATATATGTGCCTCATTTTCTTTATCCAGTCTACCATTAATGGGCATTTATGCGGATTCCTTGTCTTTGCTATTGTTAATAGTGCTGAGATGAACATACACGTGTATTTGTTTTAATAATAGAACAATTTATACCCAATAATGAGATTGCTGTGTCAAATGGTAATTCTTCTTTGAGTTCCTTCCTTAAGAAATCACAATGACTGAACTTATCTTAAGCAGACAGAAATTTGAGAACGTGTGCATCATTATATATCTTTATAATATTGAGAGAATTTTAACATAACTTTTGTCTAAGAAGAATTAAAACAATGAACATCACAAAGATGCTTATAAACCTGCAGGTTAGTGAATTTCATTAGATTGTACATATCTTGAAGGAAAAAGCAAACTTACATCATCTATACTCGATAACATCTAGAAAAAGATCTTCAATATGCCTCTGAAAATAGACATCAAATTAAATCATATTTGATTCAGTAACTGTGAAAAGCAGAAAATTCAGGCAAGGCACTTGCCATTTAGACATTAGATTCTTATTCTGGTCCTACAGGCAGTTCCTATAATCAATTAGCATTGTCTAAGAACATAGATATTCCATCAAGTTCTAGCCCTAAGATTCATTTGCACGTGTGGTTTAGACTATTTTGTAGCATTTCTGTGCCTCAAGGTTTTCATCTCTCAAATGGGAAATTCAAAATCCTATTTTAGGATGTCGCTCTAAATATAAAATATGATATAATATGGAAAAACAGTTTAACAAAACAGCCTGTCTTCACATACATTTTATAATAAAATTGGTACAAAAGTATCATTAACTTGTTTTTCTTTTACTCAGTAATATTTAGTTAATTGGATGCTTGTTTAAAATCTATAAATCTTTTTCCTCATTTAGGCACTCAATAATTATCTCCTTAATGAGTAAATCATGTGATGTTCAACCCATTTCCTGTAAAATGTGCAGCCTTTCTAAACTGTTATTTTGAGAATTATTTCAATTTTAGAAAATATGCTTTTACTTTATCAGTATGTAGCT
This sequence comes from Sapajus apella, assembly GCF_009761245.1. Taxonomy (NCBI): domain Eukaryota; kingdom Metazoa; phylum Chordata; class Mammalia; order Primates; family Cebidae; genus Sapajus; species Sapajus apella. Next base: position 8,463,132 of record NW_022436943.1, on the reverse strand, counting down.
AATTTATTTTATCACGATAGCAACATTTGAAAAAATTATTCACTCCCATTAGGATTAAATATCAAACTTAGAATTTTGTAGTTACTCTATTATGAGTGAATATAGATACTCCTTATGTGATAGTTCATACATTTCCGTTTTTATCTTACATTATATTTATCTATGGGTGTTTACTTATTTTCCTGTTTCCCTCAGGCTCCTCTGTGTTTCCCAGGATGAGGCTGGAGAGAATCCAATATTATGTCTTTCGTCTGTTGAGAATCATAGTTTTTTTGTTTGGATCCTGGACATTTCCCAACCCCCTTCACATTTCTGATCAATGGGGGATGGAAAAGAGAAGGGAGGAAAGGGATTAGTGAGGAGGAGGAGGAAGCACAGTTATGGCTTCCATGTAGCCCTTAGTCTGGTTCCTTTGTTGATTCAAGGCCCCTGCCTTCAGGCCTCATCTATCACAATGCGGAAGTGAGAAAGTTGTCAGAAACTTTCTATTCTTGACTCTTCTTGGGGAACTCCGCATTGGAAGAGTTGCAATTGGTGCATTGAGCTCTACCCTCAATTAGATCACTGTGGGTAACCTGGTAAATAAGAAATGTCACTGGCAATGGAGCTAAGTGTCTTACCTCTCATCTTCACTGCACTGAGATAAAAAAGAAAAACTAACTTTTATTAATTTGGTGTTATCGAATATATACCCTGTGAAGGCGTTTACATATTGTTACCACCCTGTGAAGAATAACAATATGTAAACTCTTCATGGTTACTGAAGAGTTACTTCTTCTTGGTTAAGGAGATAATCTAAGCTCAAATTTTAATCAGCTTGCCTAAGCCACGCAGCTGCTAAGAAACACAATTGAAATTAAACTAAATCTAAGAACTGAAATTAAACTCAGTATTAAATGATTCAAAATTCATAAATGTATACAAACTTTCCAAAATGGCCCACAAAAGCCAACTTTTGAGTAAAAGGAAAACAAGTTAATGATACTTTTGTCCAATTTTATTATAAAAGCCAAATTCAGTCCATCAATTATTTCATTCATAATAGTATGAATAAATTATTAATAGGCACTGACCAAGAGTTTAGGGGCCTCTATTACATTTAAAGCTCACTTCTGCTGTACAACAGAGATTGTCAATGTAAGTGGTCTTTGGATTATTGAATATGTTTTCCATTTTGGGGGGGTGTTCATGATACCACATCCAGATAGTGCTTTTATATTATATTTAAATACTCAAATATTATTAAGCTATATTTTACCTTGCCTAGTGAATATTGCAGCTGTATGTTTGTCTAATACCACTGCTCCCAAATTATATTCAATTTACCCTACTTCTAGGGATGAATTCAATTTCAAACCCTGTCCCAGTGTAGACACTTCTTTTGTTTCCAGTCTCCTGATCCTCATGCTTATTGGTCCTAGAGTTAACAATGTATACTTAATAATTAATGTAAAGCAAGAATAGGACTGATGACATGGAAGGGAATATTTTTTCCTACGAGTGTTTAAGTCTTACATCAAGAAAGCAGTGCAGTACATAGTGTTATATAATTTAGGCTATGTTCAAGGCTGGCCCTTGGGAAACTAATAAGGGAATGAAACTTGCCTTTCAGTACCCTAAGCTCTAACTTTCTGAATTCTTTGTAGTATTCTATACCACACATTTTTATTCTTAACAAGCATTCATGTTAACAGCCAAATGAATTAATCTCTAATTGTTGAAGTTCATTAATAAGAGAATGGTGAAGGACAGATTAGGGGGAAGGTTGATTTGTCCTAAAGTCATAGCATGCTGGTAGGTTTCAATACTATTTATGAGAAACACTGGCCCCCGGTATCTGCCTCACACAGCCCTAGAGGTATCGTACCACACTTAATAGAAAGTATACGCTGAGATGCTAGGCAGAAACAGTGAAACAATTTTTTGAAAAATGGAACCAAGCTAATAGGATGACTGGTGTTCACATCCAGCAAAGCTAAATAGACAAAGGCTCCTCTCATGTTGGTTCTGATTGTCAAGACACTCAGAGTTATCAATTTATAGTATAAGTCAGCCATGCTATCAAAGATGCGAGAGGAGAAACTCCTACTGTTTTTCAAAATTTTCTTCTTCCTACCAAGATAAGAACAGAAATTCTATTAGTTCAAGGTCTTCTATTAATATTCTGGAATAAGCAGGCAGAATTGTGAAAGGTTCTATAAACCTTTAAATTGCCATTAGCTAATCAGAATCATTGTTCAGTGATTATTATCTTCTATTAAATGACCACTGAATCAGAATGTTCATACTGCTTTTCAATTAAAATGTAGAATACCCAGAAATGACTCAATAGCATACAGTGCAGCAGCAATACGACCCAGTGAAGCAGCCATTACCCAGAGGTAATTGACCACTTAAGAACTTAAGTTAACTTCTTGATGCAGCCAGTTATTTCTCCTAATGTCATTGCTACATCAGGAGAGGCTTTTCCTACAGAAAGAGCACTCATAAGCAATGTACCCTGCAATAGGGTGCTCAAGATAAAAACTGCTCATGATTTTTAAAATTCCATCAAAGCACGATGCTATTTTATCCCCCTATCATTTGTTAGAAATTCATACAATGTCCTATGGGAATAGAATAAAGGAGGGGAGAGCAAAATAAAGCCAACATGGATAGCTCAGAATATGATTGGTAAAGGATTTCCTTTTGAATTAAAATGTATTTATACACATGCTCAGATATACAAAACCCAACTGTCTAAAAGATCAAAGCAATTGGTGACAAAATAAAAAATTCAGTCCATCAATTATTTCATGCATACTAGTATGTATTATTTGGCGATTTCTCTCTCTTTCTTCCTCTCCCTCTCTCACAGAATTGACACAATTATCCTCTAAATTTGTTGTTGTTCTGTGAAAAGTAGAGACTAAATACACCAAGCATATGGACTAGCTAGCTACTAAAGAGTTAAGTTTTCCGTAAGAAAGAGAAACACAGTTAAATACTACATCACAAATTACCATTTTTATGTCACCACCCCACCATGACTTTAGCACTAAGCCTGCTACATCTTCACACTCTCATTAGGATATAATGCATATTCATGGTCCTGATTATATAGCCACTTTCTTGACTTGTTTTAATTGTGCATAAAGACACTGTGACAGGAGACCTGACCTTTTCAAGATCATTTTCTCTCCATTCCTTTTCACAAAGCTATTAACTTGTCTCCTTCCCAAAGATTGCAATAATTTATTTCCCATTAATAAAAAATTCCCGGTGCCATGCAAATTAAAATTTATTCAGCAAATAGAATTCTTTGGATTATTTTCTAATGGCTTTAAATACTTCCAGCTTAGGAAGAAAAATAATATTAATGGGTACAGGCTGAGTGGATAATTGCATACATTGGAGAAAAATGAATATACAACTGATGCTGTAGCTTACCTCACATCAATTACCCAGAAGAGTTTCTTTACTTCTTTTTTCAAAAAATGTATTAAATAATTTATTTCAGGGGGTATCATTATGGTCTTGAAATTATCCCTATTGTATGAAAATCTCAGCAACTTACATGTATAAACAACACATGTTGGTAAAAGAAAACCAGACCAAGTTAAGAAAAACGTGTAGGTGTAAATGAGATTATTTAAGGGGGTCACTTAGCTAAAGTGGCAACTGAATTTCAGTACAACATGAGTAAAGGCATAAATGAGAGGCAGGGAATTGGATTTCTTTTCTTGCTAAGTGGCACCTGTCTTTCTCTTTGTAATCAAGAGTACCCCATGAGAGAACCACATTTCTAGGGATCTTGCTTTTGGACCTCATTATTCTGAAAGAAGTTAAGTATATCTTCTTTATGCTACACATGCTTTTTCTTTTCTTTGCATTTTATGGGAATGTGATAAAACTCAGACATTAAAATATTTATACACAAAATGCTTTAGACCTAAAGTGCTGTGAATAGTACATAATAATTACTGTCAGCCTATTTGCTCCATATAAAAATAATATCAATGCTTAAAAGATGACATTTCAACTTTGAGCCATCATAAACATAACTCTTTCTGGTTCTTGCCATACTAATCATGTTGGACAAGAGGGATTAGAAAACCCAAGGGAACACTGGGAGTTCTACATTTTCCAGTGGAAATAAAGCTTTTTTTTTTTTTTCAAGTTTTTTTTCTTTTTTTTTTTTTCTCCACAGCCTGGGAAATTAGAAAAGGAAGGAATGAGGAATGGGTGGGCAGTCTAGTTAACCTGCCAACTGGGGCAGTTTTTCCCCCTAAATAGAAGACTACAATGTCTGATCCAAGTTAATTTTAAGACTTTTCTTTCCCATTCTCTCTCATAATATAAAAGGAAAAAGAAAGCTAGAGGAAGAACTGATATTTTGAGACTGCATAGTTTATAGTGAGATTTTACACTAATTATTGTGTTGGATCCTCGAAATAATTCTTTGAGCCAGGTAAGATAATTTTTTTACACCCCATTTTACAGATTAAGAAACTGAAAGCCCAGATAAATGAAACAAATGTTTTAAGCTAAAATTCTGTGGCCCTCTTAAGTCCCTAACAAATTAGGCCCAATAAGCCAGACTTACTAGCCAATGTAGCAATGGTTCCTGCCTGGGGCAATCTTGCCCTCCAGGGAACATTTTCCAATGCCCGAAGCTATTTTTAGTTGCCACTCAATTTTGTGCATGTTTTGTAGTGTGAGGGAGTGCAGTTGGCAACTAGAGGATAGAGACCGAGGATGCTGCTAAACCTCCTGCAGTGCACAGGACAGCCCTCCCTAACAAGGAATTATTTGGTCTAAAGTATCAACAGTGCCATTGTTGAAACATTCTTAACTATAAACATGGGCTTTTTTTTTAAGTAGGTGGAAACAGCAGTCTAAAGAATATACTTTATGAACATTTGCATTTTTATTTTGATTGGAAAGTGTTGATAATGGCTGTGCAAAGCAATAAAAATAAAAGTGGGAGAAAACCAAAAGCAATCAAACGGAACCAGAAAATAAAAGCAAAAACCAGCCCTGAAGAGGAAATAAATTCTGGTACAGAAAAATAAAAATAAAGGAGTAAAAAATGTAAATGTTTTAAGAATCAAGAAAGGTCCTAGAACACACAATAAATGAAAAAAAATTCTAAAATTCGCTCAGAAATAAAGACCAAAGATAATGTGAATCACTGATGACCATGAGAATGGAGATACCTGATAAGTTTCCTGAGTAGTCCAGTAACTGGAAGTACTATTAGTTGAATTCATTTGAGAAGTGAATTGAAGGATAGGAAAGAAACTCTAGGAAATGCTTTTAATGCAAGATACAGTGTCAGTGTTACAGGTGCCCAAAGCTTGAGAAATAGAAAAAGAGAAAAAAGAGGAACTAACTGGCTTACTAAGAAAGGGAAAAGTGGAAAGTCAGCTAAAATATTTTACCTCTCCAGATTCATGTTGAAATTTAATCCCCAATGTTGGAGACAAGACCTAGCAGGGGGTGTTTGGGTCTCAGGTGTGGTTCATTCAAGAATGACTTGCTGCCATTCTTCTGGGATTGTGTGAATCCTTGCTCTTTGTTCTCAGGAAATATGGCTGTTAGAGAGAGTCTGGCACTCCTTTCTCTCTCATTTCCTACTTTCACACCACGTGATCTTGCCTGCTCCCTTTCCCCTTCTGCCATGAGTGGAAGCAGCTTCTAGCCCTCACCAGAAGCAGATGCTGGTTACATGCTTGTTGTACAAGCTTTAGAACTGTGAGCCAAATAAATCTCTTTCCTTTGAAAATCGCCCAGCCTCAGGTATTCCTTTATAGCAACACAAAAAGTCAAAGCCTACCCCTACCTTTACTGGCTTATGCATTGCAAAAAATTCCCAATTTTTCAAAGATTGCTTTCTTATTTGCTAAACTGTGATTCATAAGACTACGTATCCAGGAGTTGTATTAAAAATATTTCATAACCAATATAGTTATGGTTATGAAGACAAAATAGTTTAAATCAGTGTAGACCTATTGGACAGAGAATGGACACAGCTGAAAACAACCAACATAGCCAGACTCATCACTAATTATCAGCCTTGCCTTGAGCAACAGAATGCTGAAGAAAATTAGGTTATTTGTCCATTCATTCATTCATCTATATTACACATGTTAGGCTTTTGATGCTGTACTGGACATTGGGGATATCTTTGAAGATATATTCCTGAATTTTCAGTGTCTGCTGAATATCTGGCTAGCTGCAGGTATCTAAAACAAAACTAAATTTACCACTTTCTCCAAAAAATAAGTTCCTCTTGCCTCACTTTTCAGAATGACACTGGTATATCCCTGTGTTGCCCAAGAGTACAATGGTGAGAACATTATCAGGTCTTTACTCTTAGATCCCATATTTAATTCCTAGCCAATCCTATTTTTCCCATTCCTTTCTAGGGCCTACACTGATATAAACTATTTTATCTTTTGCCTGGCTTTCTCCAGCAAAGGCCTACTAGGTCTCCCTCCCTGTAGTTTCGATGTTTGTTCCACAGCTGGCTTCCAGATTAATTGTTTTGAAGCATAGATCTTTGGTCAACCATTTTCTCTAAATTCTTAGTAAGTGAAATCTAAACTCATCACTTTGACATTGAAGGCACTTCACCCTTGATGCTAAGCCTGCATTTGTAATCATATTTCTGAATGCCCCTCACATGCCAAGCACCCATCAAACATTGCTCATTTTATGCTATGCCCCCTTTCTAGGCTCTCTGCTTTTGGTCCTGTTACCCATCTTCCTGATTCTTAGCTTCATTCATCTGTCAATGTCTCAATTTTTTCTCCCCTTCAAGACACATCATATCACTTTTTTTTTTTTTTTTGGATAAGGATTATTACCTTCTGGAATTAACTTGTCACTTTAGTTTGGATGTTTGTTCCTCAGACCTCATATTGAAATTTGATCCCCAATGGTAGAGGGAGGGGCCTAATGGGAGGTGTTTGGGTCATGGAGGTGGATCTGTCATAAGTAGATTAATGCCATGCAGGAGATTCCAGGGGAGCACTCACTCTGTTTGTTCCTTGGAGAGCTGGTAGTTATTAAGAGCCTGGCACCTCCTCCCCACTCCCTTGCTGTCTCTCTTACCAAGTGATCTTGCCTACTCTCCTTTCCCTTCTGCCATGATTAGAAGCACCTGACACCCTCATCGGAAGTAGATAATGGTGCCATGCTTCTTGTACAGCAGAAGAACTGTCAACCAAATAAGTATATTTTCTTTATAAATTACCCGGCCTCAGATATTCCTTCATAGTAACACAAAAGTGAACTATGACACTTGTTCACCTATTCTCATGCATGGTTATAAGACCCTTTGTGTTTCCTCCTCTCCTGCCTTACTAGACTATAAACTACAGAAGAGCAAAAACTTAGCATGTAATAGACATTCAGTAAATATGTGTTGAAATAATAAATGAATGGGTGATTTGTTACAGTCTTCTAAAGGCTTTCTTATCCCATCAGACACAATTGCCTGAATTTCCACTCAACTTAATCTGTGCTTGCCTCTTGGAGCCTAGCTCTAGATTCTCACACTGTAGTGCTTTTATCATTTCACCAGTCATTACTTCTAAGAGCAATCACAAACCACACCCAAAAGTCAATGGAATAAATAGCTCTCCCCGCAACTAAAAATTACAATGAAGGTAATTTTGATTGACCATCATGTTTTTCTACCTATATTATCTCAATATTGCTACTTAAATAAAACTCTGTGACTTTAAAAAATATATAGCTTTGACATTAAAAAGAAACCTTAGCATTAGCCCATTAGAACAAAAACTCATTTTCTTCTGCACCTCGATGAAAGTAAATTAAAAAACAAAGATTAAAACCGAAAGTATGTAAACCCTGCTATGTCTCATTTGCTGTGTTAATCAAGGCTACAGGAAGATGTTTCTGCCACTATTAGCCTATGTTTTCATTTTCTGTTTCTCTCTATCTTGGTCTCTCATTCCTTGTATTGTATGCCACCCATCTGAGCCTCTGATAATTTTCCAGGGTAAAAATTAATCTTATTCAAACATAAAACACTTCTATTAATTGTAGTACAGTAAGAGAATCATTGTAAAGGTACACAGAATAACTTGTTTTATTTTTACTTTTTTCATAAATTAAAAAATACATATTACTATTTAGCAAATTTGCAGGCTATATGCAAGTAACTACACTAGACAGTACACACTAAGTGTCAAATTAGTGGCGCTTACAATGACTAGTTCAGTAGTGCTTTAATGATTGATTTCCAAAGGAATCAGGCATGAATTGACACTGTAAAGTTCACCAGAAAGAGAACTCTGACCTGTATTATTCTGAAAGAGACACCTCTGCCCTCACAAGTCTTTTTAATTTAGCTACATTTTTATCACATTTCAAAATAATTCGCTATTCATTTCCCTTTCTTCTCTTTATTTTATCACAGCTTTTGACTCATTGCTAAATGTTGTATTAGCATTAAATAGAATGTTTGTTTTCACTGCAATTGATATGAGAAATGCTGCAATGACTTAGCAGACCTGCTTGGGAAATTTTTTGCAACAAAGGCAAGGCCACTACAAGCCATTTTTGCAGAAAGTGATTTTACCAATCACTATTCAGAAGATGGTCATGGGATTTTTTTTTTCCACAAAGGCTCTTATTGGTGCTCTAATTTATGTAATCATTTAAAAATATTGATTATTGCCTAGTGGTGCTAGAGATACAAATATAGAAATCAGGGTGAATTATGGATTAGTTCCTTGAATTTTTATGCTGTGGATGCATATCTGCTTAATTAAATAGAAGTCCAATACTCCTAAGTGAGACACTCAGCTTTGCCTATCAAAATAATAAAAAGCAAAGATGTTCCTTTATGAGGAGGAAAGGTAGCATACAGCATATAGCTTTCAGATATTGGTCAGCCTTGAGCACAGAAACACCCCATGTAATTTGATGTACCCAGCTGAGTTACTATTGCTTGAGTTCCACTTTTAGCTCTGCTGGGAATTGTCTTAGCGCTTCCTGACGTATCTGAATTAATGAGGTTGTTGCACCTGTGAAGTAATCATCACACAACTCACCACCACCCATGGGATGCTCGGTGCAGCAGATGTGCCTGCTCATCATTGACTGGTGGGTTGTCGTCCTCCTTAGACCTCCAGCTTCTTCTTTTCAATGCAAACATGTTATTTAATCAAATGAAGACTAACTTGGCAAACAGCATAAAATTCATCTGCACCTTCTTCAAATGAACACTGAATACAAATTTCCCCACCTCCACTTTTCTGTTTAAAATATGGAATGAGTATAAGAAAGTCATATCCATGGGTACTGGAACTGCTCTGCTAAAGAGAAAAGGAGCAAAAAAAAAAAAAAAAAAAAAAAGTAACAGAAACACCTGTGTGCCAAAATCTTATTATTTGAAAAGAGAATTCACAAAAATAATAAAGTCATTTTTCTTTTTCACTCTGAGAAAATGGCAGCTTAGTTTAACATAGAGTGATATAAAAATTTTCCTCTGGGTGCCATGAAAACTTTCCATATGTAAAATACATGTGTATACTGGAATGTTTTTTGACTCAGAATATGAACAACTTCATTGTAAACTTAATTCTTACACGTGAACACGTAGAAAATAGTGATAACTCATGTTCAAAATGATGCTGTTAGTACTTTTACAATAATTTCCATTTGTGTAGTAGGTTCTGATTGTGGTGACTGTTAACCCATTCTTAATTTCAGAAAATTGACTCATAATAATGTGTGGATGGTTTATGTGGTGGTTCTGAGTATTAAATACCTGAATTGGCTCCCCCACCATCCATTACATTCTTCTAATTGGAGAGGTTGGAAAGTTAAAAATTACATTTCTTATGCTGTCTCACAACAATAGTCCTGGTTGCAAACCAGTTTCTACTTATTACCCTCAAGATATTTGGAAGGTAAATTTGAGGGAGGCCCCCTTCTCATATCTGTAGACTAGAGTTTATTCAAGTGTGGTCCTTGAACCATCAGCAAACCATCACCCGAGAACATCTTAGAAGTACAAATTCTTGACCCCACTCCCAACCTACTGAATCGGAAACTGTCCAGCAATTGCTGGGTGGGCTCAACAATCTATATTTTAACAAACAAATAACAAGATGGAGGACACTGGAGGTGTTCTGGCACAACATTCCCCTCTCCAGCTTCTGGGGTGATGAGAAGCAGTAGCAGCAGTCACATATTGATCTGACTTTCCAATTGAAAAGGTAGGTGCCCACTTTTCTGTTGTTTTGAGAGGCAACTGTACCCCCAAACATAAGCGGCTTTAAAGGAAGGAGATGCCCTAGTATGTCACCAGTATTGTTCTGGAAGTCATCTGAGGAGGACCAAGCTAGAACTTGCTTCTTCAATAGTCCTGTAATCTCATGAGCATGTGCCTATATTAAGTACTTTCTGCTTAATATATGTAGAATGGGATCTGTTTCCTATATTGGACCATGATTGAGACATTTGCTGTGATGATTTTAAAACATGGTCCCCAAATTATTTGAACATTTTCCCATTGTGGCCTCCCCTTGAATTTGGGCTCCATGATTGCTTGACTAATAAAATACAATAGAAGTGACACCGTGCTCAGGTTTTAAGAAACTGGCAGCTTCCAATTCCTATGTCTTGGGAAACTAGCTCTTGTAACCTAGACACCAGCCTGTGAGGAAGAGAAGACGGACAACATACAGTACCAACTCACTAATCATGTAAGTGAGCCATCTTGGAAATACATCCTCTAGCCCCAGTCGGGTTGCCCCAAGATGATGGCACATAAAGTGGAGATGAACCTTCCCTGCTCAGCTTTGCCCAAGTAGCAGACTCATAAGCATATATTTCAAAAAAAAAAAAAAAAGAAACAAAAAAATACTTTTCAGTTAATGGCAAATGCCATCTTGCAGCTTAAGAAGTCTAGTATTCCTTGATTTGTTTTCTATTACCCTTAATGCCAGGATTTTGTAATGAACATTACACTTAAATAAGCTGTAACTAATTGAATGTGAAGATTGGTCTCTCTGAGTTGGGCAAAGACATCATAAAACCTGCTATTGTTTTAAGCCAGTAGGTTTTGGCATGGTCTGTTATGCAGCAATAGATATCTGGAACATTTGCTAAACCCAAATATGTGTAAAATAAGAACAAAGATGTGAAATCTGGACTAAAGTGTTGTCTTAGTTTGAGTTCCCCTAAAGTGGACTAAGAGGTGAGCTGGTAGAGGTATGAAGTTGGGAACATGGTAGAAGGGAATTTTGAAGACATGAGGCCCTTCCGTAAGCTTTCACATCATATCACAAACCAGTTCTAATATTTTCTTAAAATCTGGTTACTTAATAACCATGAAAACCCTAGAAGAAAATCTAGGCAAAACCATTCAGGACATAGGTGCAGGCAAGGACTTCATGACCAAAACACCAAAAGCATTGACAACAAAAGCCAAAATAGACAAATGGGACCTAATCAAACTCCACAGCTTCTGCACAGCAAAAGAAACAGTCATTAGAGTGAATCGGCAACCAACAGAATGGGAAAAAATTTTTGCAGTTTACCCATCTGACAAAGGGCTGATATCCAAAATTTACAAAGAACTAAAACAGATTTACAAGAAAAAAACTAACAAGCCCATTCAAAAGTGGGCAAAGGATAGGAACAGACACTTTACAAAAGAAGACATACATGAGGCCAACATTTGAAAAAATGCTCATCATCACTGGTCATCAGAGAAATGCAAATCAAAACAACATTGAGATACCATCTCACGCCAGTTAGAATGGCGATCATTAAAAAATCTGGAGACAACAGATGCTGGAGAGGATGTGGAGAAATAGGAACACTTTTGCACTGTTGGTGGGAGTGTAAATTAGTTCAACCATTGTGGAAGACAGGGTGGTGATTCCTCAAGGACCTAGAAATAGAAATTCCATTTGACCCAGCAATGCCATTACTGGGTATATATCCAAAGGATTACAAATCGTTCTACTATAAGGACACGTGCACACGAATGTTCATTGCAGCACTGTTTACAATAGCAAAGACCTGGAACCAACCCAAATGCCCATCGACGATAGACTGGATAGGGAAAATGTGGCACATATACACCATGGAATATTATGCAGCCATCAAAAACGAAGAGTTTGGGTCCTTTGTAGGGACATGGATGAACCTGGAAACCATCATTCTCAGCAAACTGACAGAAGAGCAGAAGATCAAACACCGCATGTTCTCACTCATAGGCGGGTGTTGAACAATGAGAACATGTGGACACAGGGAGGGGAGCACTACACACTGGGGTCTGTTGGGGGGAAATAGGGGAGGGACGGTGAGGGGTGGGGAGCTGGGGAGAGATAGCAAGGAGAGAAATGCCAGATGTAGGTGATGGGGAGGAAGGCAGCAAATCACACTGCCACGTGTGTACCTATGCAACAATTTTGCATGTTCTTCACATGTACCCCAAAACCTAAAATGCAATAAAATAAATAAATGGGGAAAAAAATAATGCCATGTTTTCTGCCACAAAGGCAACTGTGTAATAGAGGAACTGTTTGATTTATTTTACCCCGCTTTTAGTTTATTTAAGTGTAAATGTCCATTACAAAACCCTGGAATTACGGATAATAGAAAGCAAAATAAGAAATATCAGGCTTCTTAAGCCAGCAAAATGGCATTTGGTATAACCTGAACCACTTCACAGGATAAGTCCTACAATGTCACATCTTCCCCTGGCAGGATCTGGCTTCCTGATAGACTGTTCTTTATAGACTACTGTCTTACACATTTTCAAGGAGATATGTTCATCCTCTTTTACAGGTAAAGGAACAACAGTGCAGGGAGGTCTGTTGATTCTCATACATGGAATATTTTATAAGTGAATAAAATCATTAGGTACTCAGCCCTGGTTTCTCTGCCTCCTAAGCAATAGCCAATTAAACAGAACACAGTAAAGTAGAGACTTGGCCATTCTTATAGCTTTTTTTCTATTTTTTCTTACAGTTTTTCTTAGTATAATCAAGCAAATTAGATAATTCAAGATTATAATAATTAAACTATAAAGTATTACCTTAAAAATTCTCACATATTTGATCTTCATAAAAACTCTATGAAATGGATAGGGCAAAGATTGAGCTTCTTTTTTTGTAATTGGGAATAATAAGTCTCAAAATGTTTAAGTGATTTGTCCAAATCAATGTTTGACCTGAATTATCTATTTCAATTATAAACAGGGAGTAAATTTTCTGAGTAATTTCTAATTTTCCACCACAAAGTCATAACAAATAGGTCATTTAATACCCTTCATTAACAAATCATTGTTCTATATTTTAATGACCTTTTCCTTTGAATTTTTTTATTTAATTCTGTTATCTACATCTTTATTCACTAAAGTCAAGGATTAAGCATAATAATCATTTTAAACTCCTTATTTTTAAAATTAAAAAAATATAAAACCATAGAATTTAAGGCTCGGAAAAGAGCTTTGAAAAAGCCTATTCCAATGTTCCTTTTTACAATTAAAGAAATTAAGGTTTGGAAGAGTGAAGTGACTTTTCATAGGTCATGGCTAATTTATGCGGAATGGGATCCAGGACTCATGTTTTCTGACTTTTTCTCTCACCCCCATGTATACACTGTTTTCTTAACCATTGTCCAGAACCATGCCTGTTGTAGTGTGGGGCCTCTAATGTTTATTGAATGAATAAACAGTATCAGCGTTGACTTTGTTTCCATGATAAGCCACTTGAAGGCAGGGATTATGCTTTATTTACTTTGTATTTTCTACAATGCCTAGGACAGATTTTAAGCTCAAATCAAATACCCTAAAAGATTGATTGAATCTGGGTTGAAAACAAGAATGACAGCAGCATACCTGTGGTATACAGTAGTAAGCCATTTTCTCTCTTCCTTCCTCCAATAAATTTGCATTTTAATATATGCTCTCTCCATAAGTACTTTCAGTTGTCACAAAATAGTAACAACTAAGGTTTGTATGTCTTCTTCCAAAGTGCTTTCCCATACGTGCTTTTATTTGATTCTGTCACAACCACATGCGTTCCCTTTCTATGGGAAGGGAATACATTTTAGAGAGGTTCATGGATTTGTTTGAAGCTATAAAGGGAATAAATGTAAAGCCAGAAATTTGAACTTAGGTTTCATGCTCCAGAAGTCACATTCTTTTTAGGTCCCGTCTGAACCAAGGGATCACCTAGAAGATCACCCATTAGGACAATGAATGAAGAAACAAGAAGTTGTGTGTGAAAAATTGCTCATCAAACATGTTCTGTAACTTTAAGTAACCTTTGATGTTCCTAAATTTGTTCTCAAAAATATCCCATTTAAGACAATCCAGGAGGAAGAAAAAGGGTATAGAATAAATTGATAGCTTTGTTGTTCTTTTTTTTGGTAGTATATACCGCTCTTTGTTCCTAAACACTCCAATGCAATACGGGAAATCCTAAGTCTCCTTAAGCACCCAGGCATTGCAAACTATGCCGTTATTGAATACAGAGATTCAATTCAATTGGAAACAGGAGATAATATTTTATGTAGGTATTAGATTCCAGCCAGATACTTTTTTTAACAAAATAAAAACGTGGGAATACTAGTTCGCCGTTTATATGTTGCGGGAATATTGCTTTCATTTCTTCCAGAGAATAAATAGGTGCACATCCGTGTTTCATCTACTATGTCGTTATCACTTTATTTGTAGTATATAATAAAACCCAAGGAGACATCTCTTTTGTTCACAGTGTGACTCTCTGCAAGAGAGAGAACATATCTGTTGGCCAGTCGGATATTCCAGTGGAGAAGGGCTGTCATTAAAATCTTGCATACTATCAAGTGGGAAAGCAGACTTATATTGCAATTACTTTCCTATTAGCTGCTGCCCATTGCTCCTGACAGGTATAAATTAGATCTCGCTAGGTTGCCTACAGATTAATGAGTTCCAAAATTGGCATTCAATTGTTTGGGAGTGAAAGGCAGAAAAGGGAGGTAGTGCAAAATCTTTATACACCTGTGATTAGAAGAGATTTTCTTTCATTTCATATTTTTCTTCCTTCCTCAGTATCGCTTGGGTGATAACTGACACTTCTATCTGAGGATTCCTTTCTGCACAGCAGAAACTTGCAGCTGAGGCAAGGCCAGAATTAATAATTTGCGTGAGCAAACACACAGCTGCTGTTTGTGGAGAGAGATTCTATTAACGAACAGTGAATTCTCATAATTAGCCAAGCGGTTTCTGCAGCTGCCCGCCTGACCCCCAGACTACACAAATTGTGGGTGGTGTTCGGCCTCGAAATCAATCTTACCTAATTACTATAAGCATGTTCCTCCAGTCCTAATGACTGCAAAAAATTAGACATTTCTTACTCATTCAAATGCTCTTCTTATTAGATTTTCCTTTGTACCTAAATTTATATTTGTCTATTAGCATTTCTAAGAGTGTACAGGTGTAGTTACAAATCAGACATAGAGGAGTGTAATTCATGTTCCTGCAAGCATGCACCCGCAAATGTCTGCTCTGCAAGCAGGAACAAGATCTGTGCTTCCGGAAAGCAGCATTTCCCAAATAGCATTAGTGAACACACTGTGGGTCAGTTGTTATTCAAAGCTGAGCTTCTCTTGATCCTTACATCCGTTTTCACTCATCTGCCATCTTTTCTCTCTTCCCTCATCGAACTTCCCAAAACTCTATTTAATTAAAAAATAAGACATCGTGTATGCCACAGTAAGCCCTGACCTCAAGGGAGCCAGATTTCTGTTAGTCATTCTGTCACCTTGAAAGCAACCAACTTGTTTGGCATTGATTTGCCTGATAAGGGTGTGACCAAGTATCCCAATCTTAATAGTGCCCATCCACATTGCAACAATTTTTAACAAATGCCTAATATTAGTTTGTACAGGCAACACACTACATTTTCTCTGCAGAAGCATTTTTTTTTAACAAAGTCTCCCTGCTGCCTGAAACATACTGCTAGCCTATAGTTCACAATAAGTAGGCACTGGGATTTGTGTTTGCTGCTATAACTACAGTACTTTTTTTGAAAAATTGAACATGACAGAATGTAAGAGTGCTTATGGTGAAGTAAGATTATTATATTCAAGCAGTGTGACTACAGTTTGGGCCACGAATTCAAGTTTACACTTAGAAAATGAGGCTTGGGTTTTTTCTCCATGAACATTATCATTGAGGTCTGAGATGGAAGTCAGAGTGAGCACCACTGAAACTATATTATCGTTTTGATCATGCATCAGCCTATTTGGTATTGACTTAGTTTTTCTCATCCCTTCCTTTCCCTTCTCTCCTTCTTTCCTTCCTTCCTGTCTTCTTTTATTCAGTGTCTATTATCTGCCAAATGCTACGCTGGGTGCTAGATAGATAGTAATGAACAGAATCATGTGGTTCTTCACCTCGTGGTGCTTCCACTTGTGAGGGAGACATAGACAATAAGTACGTAAATACATATGTATGACATTTCTAATTGCAAGGTAGCATAGCGTTATTTAAAGAGTATGATTCCTGGAATCGGATTTTGTGGGTTCAAATCCTAGCTCTGAAATTTATATGCTGTTTGACTGTGGACAAATTATTAAAACATTTCATCGTTCAGTTTCTTCATTTTCATCATAGGGGTAATAAAGGTGTGTATACTCATATGGTTATAACGAAAATTAAATAAACTGATCTCTCTAAAAACCTCAGAACATGATCTGATATGTAGTAATAACAAAATACATTTTAGCTAGTATTATAATCGTCATGAAGCAAAAAAAAGCAAAAGCTTCTATATGAAGTCACAGATGCCTGCACCTACATGTCTATAGCAGCACTATTCACAATAGGAAGATATGAAATCAACTGACGTGCCCAACAGTAGATGATTGAATAAAGAAAATGTGGTACATACACACAATGTAGTAATATTCAGCCATACAGAAGGATGAAATCATGTTTTTCATAGCAACATGAATGGAATTGGAGGCCATTATCTTAAGTGAAATAACTCAGAAACCCAACCTCAAATATGGTACGTTCTCACTTACAAGTGGGAGTTAAATAATACATACACATGGACGCAGCGTATGAAATGATAATCAGTAGAGAATTGGAAGAGTCAGAGGTGGGAGGGGGGATGATAAGAAATTATTGAATTGGTATAATGTATGTTATTTGGGTGATGGATACCCTAAAAGCCTTGATTTCACCACCACACAATCTATGCATGCAGCAAAATTTCACTTATACTCCATAAATGTACACAAATTTTTTAAAAAAAGGAAACTTAAAAGAAAAACAAACTGGAGAAAGCTGTTTTAAACTGCATAGGAAGGGAGATCCTTTTCTTGGAGCCAACATTAAGCAGAGTCTTGAAGTTCGTCAAAGAGTGACACATGTCTTCGCAGCAGTAGGATCAGCCTCTGCAAAGACCCTGGGGTAGGACCAGTTTGGTGTGTTCTAGGAACTGAATGAAGGCCAGCAGGATGAGGAACCCAACACAGAGTAGATTAGAATATTTGAGAGATTAAATGCTCCAAAGGGAAAGGATCTGGAGTGCTATTAAATATTCTTTTGAGGGAGGCTGAAGCAGGAGGATCACCTGAGGTGTGGAGTTTGAGACCAGCCTAACCTACGAGGAAAAATACAAAATTAAGGGAACCGGGTGTGGTGGCACATGCCTGTAATCCTAGCTAGTAGGGAGGCTGAGACAGGAGAATCACTTGAACCCAGGATGCCGAGGTTGCGGTGAGCCGAGATCCTGCTATTGCACTCCAGCCTGGCCAACAAGAGCTAAACTCTGTCTCAAAAATAAATAAATAAATAAATAAATAAATATCTTTTTAAGAAGCCGAAGTCACAATTCCCTGATTATTATAAACTGTATTAGAATTTCTTGGTGTAAAGATGAGAGACAACAGAATCCTGTAGTATGGTGCTCTGAGAAAAATAGAAGTGCTCTGATGAAGCAGGCAGTCACATTTGTTTCTTCTTCATCAATTCCCAAGCCCATTTGCCTTAACAGCAGCTCCATTGAAAAAAATTAAACTGTTTGTGTAATGAAGTCAAGAGCCTGAAAACCTCATCAGAACTCAAAGAGAAAGAAAAAAAAAGAATTTTGCAATTCAGATTTAATGAGCTCTGGGGGCCAGAAAATAGAACACCTCTATCCCCTCTGCAAGCCTTTGTTAGTGCTGACATTTGAATTTGAATCTTCAGAGTGACCTTGACTTACCTAGGCAAAAATGAATATAGGAAGGGCTACCTTACACATGTCAGGTAAGGAAAAGGAGTTTCATATTTCAATCAGAAAGGCAAGAAATGAAAGAGCACAGGCTTCCAATTGCCTAGGCCAGTAAAAATCAGGGACTCATAAAAGCTGATATATCATTGTTCTGCAAGGGAAAGACCGTAGTGTTGTGACTAACTACATAATGCATCTCTCTCCCAGCCTTGGTGACTTGGGACACAAGGTGAGGTTATTTTCTGTGGCTGTGCGAGCAGAATGCAATATATTTTAAAACAGACTGAAGCCATTCATCCAAAGTAATTAATTTAGCATTAAATGTATAGGCAGTATTATGTAATGTTTTAAAGTATATTAATATTCCAAAATTGCCAATTCATACTTGGTCAGAAGCCAAGACTAGCTCTTTAAAGCAAAATTTAATAAACTTTTCAGTAAATAGCGATAAGATAAGGGAAATTAGTCCTAACACTTCCACTGTTGGAGGTAATCTGGGATCCAAGTTGCATCAAGATCTGGCTCCCTTTTATCCAGAGGGCTGGACATGAATGAGGGTGGATGGCAATCAGGGCCATGACTGGATTCTGGGACATATGTTTCTGTGGGAGACATTTAAAATGTATTTTTGGCCAGGTGCAGTGGTTCATGCTTTGGGAGGCTGAAGTGGGAGAATCACTTGAGGCTAGAAGTTTGAGACCAATTTCGACAACATAGACCTCATTTTTACAAACAATAAAACATGAAAATTTCAGCGGGCATGGTGGTACATGCCTATAGAACCAGCTGCTCAGGAGGATGAGAAGGGAAGATCACTTGAGCCCAGGAGTTCAAGGCTGCAGTGAGCCACAATCATACTATCATACTACTACACTCTAGTCTGGGCAAATGAGCAAGACATTGTTTCAGAAAAAATAAAATTCTATTGCTGCCTGTTGTATCTCTAATTCAAAGCTAGTACTCAATGTTCTAGCGTCGATCTTAAAGTACAGTTTCTGCACTTGCACTGGAATCTCTCAAAATGCACCCAGTTAAAATGCAGATTTATCATCCCACCACTGGCTGTCTGAACCATAGCCTGAGGGGGGTGGGTCAGAAGACTGGCTCAGGAATTCCCCATGATTCTGTTTCTCACTAAAGTTTAAACGTACTGCTTATGGCTAGAGGATCATGTTCATAATATTTATCCTAGGACATAAAGGAGATTCAATCACAAATTTAACAGCTTCTTTGTATGTCATATAAATTTTTAAATTTTTATTTAAAAAATATTTTTAAGTATATAATTTTCCAAATTCAAATTTTAAGCTCACCTACACTCATTTTATGTATTCACATAGTAACATATTCATATTCATATTCTGGGTAAAAATAACATTGATATTCATATTCTGGGTAAAAATTATCGAGCCATTCAGAAGCAGCTAATGGGACTTTGCCACTTGAGGTGCTCTGTTCTGTGCCAATTATGCCCATGCATCTAACACCATGGACTCTCTGATGCCAGCCCCTAATACAATGCCTTGCACCAAGCAGTTCTCAGCAATTATTAGTTAAATTGAAATTGAATACACAAATCTGTGATTATTTGATACCCAAATTAGAAACTGGATGTTTCACTGCTTCATTCATTTTATAACTTGAAAAAGAGCTGTGTAGGCCACAATGCTTTCCTATAAACTATGCGATTTTGTAAACTCATTCATCTAATCCTGAGGCTGTCTCTATTTTAAAGATGATGATAACCTCAACATGTGCTGAGAGCAGGAAGTAAATAATTGTTATAAATGTATTTGGCTGAACACATATAAATACATCTAAATATATAGTTCATAAACGTTATCCACATTTGGTGGTTGACTCCTTTTTGATAACTGCTAGCTTGATGATTAGGAGCAGAAACATTTATGTGTTAACACTTTCCCAATATATTAACTACCTGTAATGAACTTTTGGAAGATAGTTCAGGATTCCCATGTCTAAAATTGAGGCATATTGTGTACCCCTTAAGGTTTCTTTCACATAATATTTTTTAACTATTAAAGGAAAAGAGAGGAAAATGTGCTAAAACCCATGAGCTCTCTTCTCAGGAAATGCACATGTAAAATTCAGGTGACTTACATATAGATTCCCCATGAAGTCTATCCAGGGAGCTCATGTTAAGACACTTGCATTAAAATGTAGCTATTCTTCTTGGGTGCTTTTATTCATTAGGCCATTATTGAGCCAGTCAATCAATATTTATTAATATCTCCTCAGTACTGGGAATGCTAAACTTTTAATAGACAATAAGATATAGGCTTGCATTCCAGAAGTTTACAGTTTCGTGGTAAAGATTGGTTATAATGTCTTAGTGAATGGGAAAGAGCCATGGCACAGAAAAGTGTAGAAGCATGTGAGTCCTTATGAATCCAGGGAGGCTTCTAGAGGAGCTTATTCATGAGGTTATTTTGATGGATAAATAGAAGTCATCCAGAAGGATGGGTGGAAAGTTAGGATGAGGCAAGAAGAAAATTCCAGAGAGAGAATGGCTTTAGAGTCAGAGAGCATGGTTAAGGTTACACTGAGAAAAGCACAGGTAGCAGGATGAGGTGTGGTGGGAGGGAGAGACGATGTTGGAGAAATTGGTGGACGAATGATTAAGAGCCTATCCACCATGCCAAAAATTCTGGACTCTTAGCTGGAAGAGTTGAGAATGCACTGGGCAAGATTTTAAGCAGCAAGCGACAAATTCAGGATTGTATTTTAAAATCTGTGAATTCTAGATTGAAATGAGCAAGATGAGGATTAAGACAATAGGTTTGAGGGTATTACAAACAACTCCCAGAAATGAAGACTGGAACTAAAGCAGTGGGAGTGAGACTGGAGTGATGGGGATAGATTCTAGGTAGCCTAACAATGTTGAATTCTTCGATCTGGATTAGTAATTAGATGTGGACTCGGAGAGTAGTAAGAATTTTAGAAGGACTCAGGTTTAAGACTTGCGTTGGGAGCAACTTGATGGATGGGTTAATAGTGTTCACTGATACTGGAAATGAAGAAGGAGCAGCAGGTTGGAGGTAGGATGGAGAACAATAATGAATTTAAGATATTGGCAATTGAAAGAGAATGCAGAAACAACAATGGGTGTTAAGATAGCAATAGAACAGAAGAGGATCAAAGATGAAAACCTGGGTAATGGCTTAATTTATGGAGTCTGAGGAAAAAGAACTTGCAAAGGAGGTGAAGCCAGAGATATAAATGGAACATTGGGTTTCATAGAAGACAATGGAGAAGTTCTAAAAGGATGGAGTGGTTAATAGTACAAATGCTTCAGAGTAATATAAGATGGACAAATGGGAGTCTGCCCATTTACAAAGAAGAGAGGTCGTTGATCATCTTGAATAAAAAGGAGAAAAGTATTCTGCCAGCTCTCCAGAAACAGAATCAATGCAAGATGTATATCAGTATCTGACACATAGTAAGTGCCTTTATACCTGTGTATTTCTCTAAGAAATTTAAGATCTTTGACAGTTCTTGAAGCAATTTAGTTTAATTACTTATGAAGATTATTTTATTTTTTTAATATATCAAATTCATATGATTTGATAAGCAGATATTTTATTTATTTATTTATTTAGAGACAAAATCTTACTCTGGGCCTAGCTAGAGTACAGTGCTGGAAACACAGCTCACTGCAGCCTCGATCTTCCAGGCTCAATTGATTCTCCCACTTCAGCCTCCCAAGTAGGTGTGCACCACCATGCGTAGCTAATTTTTTCAAGTTTTTGTAGAGATGAGGTCTCCCTATGTTGCTCAAGCCTGATCTCAAACTCATGAGCTCAAGTGAGTTGCCCAGCTTGGCCTCCCAAAGTGTTGGGATTGCAGGTGTGAACCACCACTCCTGGCTAGGAGATATTTTAGTCCCTAGTGTTTGGGAAAAGATGATACACTTTTTATTATACTTAAAACTCTTACTGGCAGGCAACGTGATAGTTAAAAGTTTTCTCCTGTGTTATTATTAAATTCTTATGTGAGTATTTTTTTGGAAATTATGTAACTATAGTACTTTAGTTAGGGAGTATAAGAATCTGAATATGTGGTAAATAACTTGTGAGACACCAATTTTTTTGGTTATTAAAAAAATAAGTATTTAAGATGTCTTTGGTAGAGATTAAATAAAGGATAACAGCATTTGCTTCATAAATTTGATGTTTTGAAAAATTGGAGTTTCTGTCTAACTCCAAATTGGCATAGAAAATTATATTCAAGTTTGAGTTACTTTCAAGGTTATAGAGATTTATGGCAGGGCACCAAGTCCTAAGTGAATCATTATTTCAGATATGACAAAAGATCTGAAATAACAAAAACTAGAAATTTGATAAATGCATGATTTATGATTAAAAGTAACTATAATTTTGCTTCATAGTATCATTCACAAAAAATTAATGACTTGCAAAAAGTTATTGCAAGTCATTAGTTTTTCCCTTTCTAAGATTATAAACAGGAAACTTGATTTTAAAGTCATATTTATTTGATTTTCCATTTATTATTATAACGTGTGTATGTGTGTATGGACATCATTATTTACATGTGGTAGCTGCAGCTATTATGGGAACTTTCCCTCTTTTCTCTCTTCTCCAGTCCCTAACTCCTCATTCTCTGGAGCTGATATGCCAAGAAAATACAAAGTTCTTAGAGAGAAAACTCAAAGCTGAGGCATGTATTACAAATAACCGGGAGAGCTTTTAAATTAGGTTGGTGCAAAAGCAATTGCAATTTTTGCCATAAAAATAATGGCAAAACCACATTTACTTTTGCACCAACCTATAAAAAATACTGATACCTGTGCATCAATCTTAGAAATTCTGATAACATTTTATCTAGGGGAGGCCTTGGGCACTGAATTTTTTAAAAAGCTTCCCAGATGGTTCTAATGTGCAATGGGATTAAGAACCACTTAATCCCATTGAAAAAGTGCTAGAGGTTTCTTGCACTTGTTCCTTAAAGGGAAGAATTTGCCTCCTGGTGGTACCAGTTGGATTGAGATATGGGTAATTCTGCTGTGCCATCTTTAGTTTTCATTAACATGACAAACATACTCAATTCAGAGTTATGCAATCTTTTTTACTTTTATCTTTTAAAATTCTTTCAATTATAATATACAAAAGATCCAAAGATAGATTATCTAGATAAACTTTTACTCTTAAGAAATTAGTGTCAATTTGTCTAAAAATCTTAAGGTGACGGTTCTTGTTCAATATTGAAATCCTCATTTATATGTATGTTTATATGTGTGTATATGTGTATGCAGTATATATACTTATAAAAGCTATATGGTGCAAGTTTTCCCAGCATTATTTCTGCAAGAACATTTTGCTGTTTCTGCAAGAGGATATTGGTAAGCGAATTAAACATTAATGGCCAACATTAAGCTACTGTTTTATAGTTAAAATGAGATGTCAAGGTTTTTAAATAGTTCACTTGAGATAATATTACAAAGGACTCAAGAAAAAAATGAATGACCAGTGGAGACTGGCTTATGACCATTTAAAAGAAGGCTCTGGGGATCAACTACAAGGTCACCTTGTTTTATTCCACTTCTCTTTATTGAACTTCACAAATATTACATTTTTTACAAATTGAAGTTTTGTGGCAACCCTGTGTTGAACAAGTCTATCAGTGCCATTTTTCCAATAGCCTGTGCTCACCTCCTGTCTCTGTCACATTTTGGTGATTATCATAGTGTTTTGAAATTGTTTATTATTATTTTATCTGCTGTGGTGATAGCTGATGAGGGATTTTTGATGTTATTATTGTTCTGGGGCACCAAGAACCACACCCATATTAGATGGCACTTTTCACTGATGAATGTTGTGTACGTCCTGACTGCTCCTCTGGCCAGTCGTTTCCCTATCTTTCTTGCTTTTCATAGCCTCCCTATTCTTTGAAACACAATAATACTGAAATTAGGCCAATGTATAACCCTACCATGGCCTCTAAGCATTTGAATGAAAAAGTCACACATCTCTTATTTTAAATCAGAAGTTAGAAATATTTAAGCTTAATGTGAGGAAGGCATCTCAAAAGCTGAGACAGGCCAAAAGATAGGCCTTTTGCAGTCAATAGTTTGCCAAGTTGTGAATTCAAAGGAAAAATTCTTGAAGAAAATTAAAAGTTCTACTCCAGTGAACACATGAATGATAAGAAAGTGAAACAGCCTGAACAGAGAAAGCTTTATTGATCTGGATAGAAGATCAAACCAGCCACCACATTCCTTTAAGCAAAAGCATAATCCAGAACAAGGTCCTAACTCTCTTCAATTCTTTGAAAGGTGAGAGAGGTGAGGAAGCTTCAGAAGAAAAACTTGAAGCTAGCAGAGGTTGGTTACTGAGGCTTAAGAAAATAAGTTGCCCCCATAACATGAAAGTGCAAGGTGAAGCACCAAGTGCTGATGGAGGGAGTTATCCAGATCTAGCTAAGATCACCAATGAAGGTAGCTACACTAATAGCTTTCTATGAGAAGATGACATCTAGGAATTTCATAGCTACAAAAGGAAAGAAGTAAATGCCTGGCTTCAAATCTTCAAAGGACAGGCTGACACTCTGGTTAGGGGTTAAAGCAGCTGATGACTTAAGTTGAAGTCAGTGCTCATTTACCATTCTCAAAATCCCAGGCCCTTTAATAATTATCCTCAACTTACTCTGCCTGTACTCTACAAATGGAACAATAGGCTTGGAAGACAGCACATCTGTTTACATCATGGTTTACTTAAAATTTGAAACCCACTGTTGAGACCTACTGCTTGGAAAAAAAATGATTTTTTTCAAAATATTACTGCTCATTGACAATGCACCTGGTCACCCAATAGCTCTGATGGAGATGTAGGAGATTAATGTTTTTATGCTTACTAACAAACATCCATTCTGCAACTCATGTATAAAGGAGTAACTTTGATTTTCAAATTTTATTATTTAAGAAATATGTTTTATAAGGCTATAACTGCCATAGATAGTGATTCCTCTGATGAATTTGGGCAAAGTACATTGAAAAACTTCTGGAAAGGATTCACTATTCCAGATGCCTTAACATTCTCATTCATGGGAGGAGGCCAAAATATTAACAATAACAGGCATTTGGAAGAAGTTCTTGAAGCAATTTTTTTCAAGAACTGTCAAGAACCATCATGGATGACTTTGAGGAGTTCAAGATGTCAGTAGAGAAAATAACTGCAGATGTGGTGGAAATGACAAGAGAATTAACAATTAGAGGTGGAGCCTGAAGATGTGACTGAATTGCTGCAAGCTCATGATACCACTTGAACAGATGAGGAGCCATTTCTTAAAAGTGGGCAAAGAAAGTGTTGTTGTTTTTTGTTGTTGTTGTATTTTTTTTTTTTGAGATGGAATCTATTCCTGATGAAGATGATGTGAACATTGTTGAAATGACAGCAAAGATTTTAGAATATCTTATAAGCTTAGTTGATAAATCAGGGGCAAGTTTCGAGAAGACTGATTTCAGCTAAAAAAGAAGTTCCATGGTAAAATGTTATCAAACATCAATGCATGCTACAGAGTTTTTTTATTTTTCTTTTTGTAAAAGGAAGAGTCATTTGATGCAGCAAACTTCATTGTTGTCTTATTTTAATAAGTTACCGTGGCCACCCCAACCTACAGCAACCACCACCCTGATCAGTCAGCAGCCATCAATATCAAAGTAAGACTATCACTGAAAAAGATTATGACTGTCTGAGGACTCAGATGATTATTAGCATTTTTGAAGAATTTTTTTTAGTATCCTAAAATTAAATTATGTATATATTTTAAGACAGGGGTGTCCAATCTTTTGGTTTCCCTGGGCCACACTGGAAGAATAAGAATTGTCTTGGGCCACACATAAAATACACTAATGATAGCCAGTGAGCTAAAAAATATTGCAAAATAATCTCATAATATTTAATGAAAGTTTATGAATTTGTGTTGGGCTGCATTCACAGCCTTCCTGGGCCACACGTGGCCTGTGGGCCGTGGGTTGGACAAGCTTGTTTTATGACATAATGCCATTACACGTTAATAGACTATAATATAGTGTAAGCATAGCTTTTATGTGGCTTTTACATGTACTGGGAAACCAAAAGAATTATATGACTCACTTTACTGTGATATTCCCTTTATAGTGGTGGTCTGAAAATGAACCCACAATATCTTCAAGGTATACTTGATTGTTTTTTGTTTGTTTGCTTATGTTTTTCCTTATCTGAGCAGAAATAATTTTAAGTATTTTCTTTTCCATAGTTTTCTTATACAGTGGAATGGGCATCATTTACATCTGGACTGGCAAGGGCAGCTTCTCCAGGCATATCAGCCACAACTTCTCCAGAAGTTAGGAGAGGAAACATTTCCTTTATCTATAGTTTTTCAGTGTCACTCAAAGCACCATACTTTTTCTACTTCTCATATTGGAGGCTGAGTTCCATATGTTTCAGGAACCCTTTAGGGGCTGCAGTGTGAGAATATATTATTCACACTAAAAACATCTGTAAGGCAAACAACCACCGATTAACCTAAGAGTAATTTGTTGCATTAGATGTGGATGTTTGCTTTGCGGATTTGTACACTGGGAAGACATTTGTGCATGAAAATCGGTTTTCTGTGATGTTTCATGGCAAAAAAAAATTTAAAAATCCCTGACCATGAGAAATGGATGCTGTGTTATATGTACACTCCTTTAGGCTTCAGAGCAGTGTAGGATTTCATAAATTCTGTGAAATCTTTTTTTCTTCACTCTCTCTCTCTTTATTCATGGGAAATATTGTAACTTATTGGGACCTCATCTGATAGCATTTCTTTTAGTGGGGAGGGGTGTTAAAACCAATGGTATTTAATAATGGGAGACATTGCCTTGGGCCAAAGCATTTTAATTTTGTGGGCAGACCAACACCTATCCTTCATTTTATTCCATCTGGGTTCAAAGAAAAAAAAAATGAAGCAAAGCAAGATAGGGAACTTCCCCTACATATATTCCAATCTCTAAAAACTTCTGGTTTTCTTTTTTTCTAACTTACATAACAAGGATTCTGAAGACCCGTTTAAACCTCCCCAAACAAGTTATGATTTGATCTCAATTTGGGGACCATTAGATGAGCAACAAGATTTTTATTAGTATAGTGACAATATTCTTTTTTCTCTCCTTTCATCTTCAATATGGACATGTCTTCCTACCCAATAGTGTGTTTCAAGACAAGGTTTTTTTTTAATTTTATCTCCTGCTTATATTAAATAAAACATAATTTTAAAAGTATATTTTTAGATTTTATAAAATGTATCCATAATGCGATTCCAGTTGGGTTTGAAAAGAAAGCCATATAAATAAAAACCAAGCCGAGCACTTTGAGCTGTTATAAATGTCATAGTTGCCCCTGGCTGAGTGAAGCAGGTTTGAATGAGCTAGCACCCATTTAAGTTCTTGGTATATGGAGCATGAATCTTTGAGACTCATGTTTGTTTACACATGAAAAAACAAAATACTATTTCAGAGGGAAAAATCACAACCATCAAAAAGCTTTTGGACATCAAATAGATCTTAAAAATCAACAATTTGATGAGTTAACTCAAAGTGAATCAGAAACATATGGATTAAATTTCTCTTAACAAACACATGGGTTTAAAAGGAAAAGAGAACTTAGAAAATGTGTTTTGAGTTTCCTCAAACCCAAAATGTTTGAAAAATAATATAATTTGAAGCAATCCGTGGACTCAAAATGTGCTTGACTTCTCCCAATCTTGAGTACACCCAGTTACTAAGTCTACAGTCATAATGTATTTTTCAAATGAACGACAAACACTAAGGGAGACTGAGACTCCTGGGTCTGCTGGCGCATCTGAACAATAGGGTTGAAATTGTACAGCAAGTGCTCCTTATAATACTAGGAATTATTTCGAAAGATCTATAGAATATAACTCATAGTGTTTTGAATACATTTTATTTTCAAACTGGAATTAGCATAAAAGGAGGAATTAAATTTTTCTAATGGTTTTACATGTTTCTCACACTTCTGTGGACTGATAATCAACCAACTTTTTTTTTAAATTATACTGTAGGTTCTGGGGTACATGTGCAGATCATGCAGGGTTGTTGCATCCGTATGTATATGGCAAGGTGCTTTGCTGCCTCCATCCCATCAGCCAACTTTTAAAAGGCTCCTGTGCTTTGGTTGTTTGCATAAGTACTCAAGGTACACATACTTTTAAACATGAGGAAATGCCATACATCACGTTAAACATGAAGTTATTGGCTTATAGCCACCTTTTTATGCCATTTTGAAAAATATTTGGTTTCTGAATTAGTACTAAAATAACAAAATTGAAATTACATTTTGTGCTTGCTCAGAGGTGATATCTGGATTCTTATCTGTATGGAACTAAGATAGAGACTGATTTTTTTGTCGTCTTACACTACTGAACTCACTGACCCACTGAACGCTTCACTCTGTTTACCTTTATAATAATCATAACTACTATTGCTAGCTTTTCAAGAGTCAAAGGGAAATTTTGCATTCAGATTGTGTCTTGTTAAAAGAACCATGGGACCATCTTTACTCAAAACAAAAACAAATACTGTCATGCTTCTTTTAAAAAACTTCCATTAGCGGTGGTAAAATCTATGTACTAGAATGCACTGTGAAGACGCAAGGGAGACCTCAAGGTGTTGTGGCCTGGGGTGTAGTGGAGAAGAGCATGGATCAAGATCCCTTCATTCAAATCTTGGTTCCATCACTTACCTGCAGTGATATCCTTAACTTTTCAAGCTTTTATTATTATTATTATTATTATTATTCATTTGCAAAATGAGGATAATAGTATTTATCTCATCGGGATTGTTGTATCAAATGAGATAATACATGAAGAATTCTTGGAATAGAATAGTAAATAGTTATGAAATTAGGAGATTAGCTTTTAATATTATCAATAATGAAAACAACCTGGGTTATAGGAGTGAGCTAACACATAAGAAAAGCAGGTTTAACTTCTAAATTACTAAACAAAAATCAATTTTTTCCTAGAATTAACTGAAACCATGGTCCCATGCTTGGGAGACAGGAGAATGAAAATAAGAAAGAACAAATAACAGAGATTTCTGGTGCTATTGAACCAGTTTATGCATTCCTTCTAGACCACTTAATACAAGACATTTATCTGTAGAAAGGGTAATAGAATTCTGGTGTAAATTTTAATAATTGCAGCAGTGATTACCTTTAGATCCTGTGAGTTCATTATTGGCTGAACAATTCCGAAGACTCTCGTTAAATGATCCATGGAATGAATCAGGCATGGAATTAACCTATCTTTAGTTCTCTAAAGCTTATGTCCCATGAAGGAGGACTCATATTTCTTTGTGCCTATACCTTCTATACCCTTGATTCTTTATATATATATATATATATATACACATATATATATATATATATATATATATATATATGTATATATATATAAAGAGGTTAAAGCCAGAATTCTAGGTGAATTGACCCTTAAATAGTTAAAAATGAAAAAAATTCCAGTGGCAGAAATTATTTTAAATTACCACCATCTCTCACTTGCAGCTACTTTAACTGCAAATTATTATTGGCTATGCCCTATGGTTTGGATGCCAATTGCAAGGCAGCTGCCCTGTCCCAGCCTGGGAATTCTCTGCAGGGGATTCTTCAGGAAAAGAGACATTTTGTGCAATGGAAGAATAAGTACTAAGTTAATAACCACTAAATATATCTTTACCAAAGCTCTGGTGAAATTCAAATAGTGTTTTCATTGCTTAAAGTGTTGCTTTCAAAATGGAGAGCTGAATTGGATTTGCTGAATTTGTGAGAATATTCCTTTGCCATATCAATTTTTTCACCATGGAAAAAGTGGGTATTACTACTTAGAAAGTGTTGTCTTGGAAACTTGTTTGTATAAATTTCTCTTTCAGAGACTTGCCATTTATGTATTCTGGAATATCCTTTATATTAATCCTTCATTGGGGTCTTTGAAAGGGTATAGATTCATTGACTCTGAGGGTTTACAGGCCAGCCCCTTGTCCCATGCATGAATCTTTCACCAAACCAAATGATTTTATAATCTGCACTTCCAATATCAAAAACTTGCTGTATCCCAAGGCAGCCTAGTTAATCTTCAGATAGCTTTCCTTGTTAGAAAGCACTTCTTTATGTTCAGTTGAAATTGATTCCTTTATAACACTCACCAACTAGCCTAATTATTTTAATCAGTACCATACAGTTCAGATCTAATCTGCTTTCCACATTTCCACTACCTCTTCTCAACCTAGTTTGATTCACTTACTGAGCCTTATTGTGTGCTGATAGTCATTGATCATTTCAGCTCTCATTCCATCTGGTTTGCTCTTGGGATGCCCCAGTTCAGCTATATCCTTCCTAAAGGACAATGATATTCCAGAAGTAGTGTGACTACTGCATTATATAGGACTGCATTATATTGTCAGCTTTGGTCTAGCTTCTATGTGGACCAGTGAAACATAAGATTATATTAGCCTTTATTGCTAGTCTTTATAGAATTGACTCATAAAGCCAACTGAAATTTCTGTTTATTTCTCTCACAATAAAGTCACATTTCATCTCTTGCATATAACTAATGTTGTTTACTTGATAATCTATTGACTCCTAACTTTTTGTTTTAACTGTGGTCTCAAAATACAGAAGTATTTAGTAGCTAGAGGTTAAAAAATGATTTGTATCATGTATGTTTATCTCACATAGACTGACATAGTTAAGAGAGAAAGTTTCACATGTAGTCAGGGGGCTTCTCTTAGTTATCTCTACTACTTGCTAGAGTGCAGAGTCCTTCCTCTGTTCATGTTAATCTCATTCCAGCACAAAGGAGAGAAGCAAAGGAGAGACCTGCTGCCACTAACCTCTGTCTCACACATGCTAAGCTTTAATTCCTCTCACAGACACAAGAATGAAAATGTGCAAAGGCTAGTGGATTCATTGATTCCAGAACTTCATTGGGAAACACTGTCTTAAGCTATTTACCTCATTTGTCTTTGTCCAGCCCTATTTTCCCATTTTTCTATAGAATTTTCCCCCAAAGAAAGAAATATAGGTCAGGTGCAGTGGCTCATGCCTATAATCCCAACATTTTGGGAGGCCGGAGCAGGAAGATCACTTGATTCCAGGAGTTTAAATCCAGCCTGGGTGACATGGTGAAACCCCATCTTTACAGAGAAAATTAGCTAGGCATGGTGGTGCATGCCTGTAGTCCAGTTACTCAGGAGGCTGGGTTGGGAGGATTACTTGAGCCCAGGAAGCAAAGGTTTCAGTGAGCCAAGATCATGGCACTGCACTGCAGCCTGAGCAACACAGGCAACCATCTCAAAAAAAAAAAAAGGGGGGGGAATGAAATGTAAAATTATGCACTGATTGCTATTAAGTTACATATGAGATTTAGGCCATTGTCTTACTTGTCAGATCTTTTGAGATCTTCCTTCTGTCATTTAGTGTATTTGCTATACTTCCCAAATTTTTGTCTTTCACTAGTTTGATCTGTCTATTCAGTTAACATTGATGGCTGTACATATCCAACATTGCAAGACACTAAAGAATTGGTTTATATTTCAAGTGCCAAGTCTGCCACCTGTTTGATGGCTTCAGAAAAAAATAACGTTATTTTTTTTAAAGATAATGAGTGCAACTCATCCAAGTCATAGTCTTGAAACTACCAACTTCAGGAGATGTCAACATGTGACTTTATTAGTATTTCCCGTAAGTTATTTAAGGACTTTTATGTTAAGTTAAATTGATGTAAAACAAACACACGATATCATGGATAACCTACCGGCAGTGAACAACACTATCTCTTTCCTTCATGTGGAAGACTAGGCGAGACATCCCTTATCATATTTGTCATGGTTGTTTTCTCATAAGCTTGAAGTAGGTAAAAATGAGACAACAAATTAGCTTACAGTTTGAAGGACCTCATGCATGATCTCATATTAGATTGATTATATGGAGGATAAGTAAGGACCACAGTATCAACATAATTTATCTCCTTTGAGAAACAGGATCAAATAAACAGTAATGGAATTTAAGAAACTTAAAAGCTTCAGAGAATTAATTAAGATTCCCCAATATATGATGGGAGAGCTATTGAAAAAAAGACTCACACACCCCCTAATTGCTAATCTTCTCAAGGAATTGATTTATTGGATTCTTTCTACCAGCTGTTTAGAGGTTACTGAAAACGCACCAGGCTTTGCTGATGACCCAAGTGCTTTAATTCCTATGCATGCATATTTTAACATTATTACAGAAAGGTTTTATTTGCAATTTACAGGCTGAGTAGCAATGAGTCCATTTCAAAGAGGTCAGTGCTTTCACCATGCCTCCTAGTGATGGAATTATAGTTTAAACAGCTGGAGCACTGTCCCAGGAGGGACACTGGGGTATGACTCCTTAACGGCAGAATAAATCCATCAGACATATTTCATGTGTCTGATAACATTAATAGATACCAGGGCTGTTTAAATATTTAATGAACTCACTCAGAGACTATTTACCAAGGGGAGAAAAAGAGCTATCAGAAAGGATGATCACATCCTTTTGATCTACAATGACAACAACAAAACCGAAATCTCAGCCAATGATTTCTCTTCCTTGCTGCAAACTCCATCAGGGGAACCCGTTTACTACATGACATGTTTCATTTCCACAGTGTGCAAGAGAGTGTTTTCAGTTTTGCAGTTCAAAAGTTAATCATTTCCATGCGGCTCACTACTTAACAGAGATGCCAGAAATCATAGAATAGCTTTCAGTTGGGATGGAGAAAAGAGCAGAGGAAAGACAGAGACACTAGAGCAAGCAAATGGTGTGCAGTGCACACAGAGCCACAGAAGCTCTGGGTGTGTTAGTGAGGAGGGCATCTGCCAGGAAAGAGGGAGTAAGCAGAACGTCAGTTGTGGCTGCTGGCTATCTTTGCTGATGGTCTGAGGATTCCTTGCTACAGAATCTTTCTTTCTGGAGATGGATAGTAGTCATTAAAAGAAAAAAAAAAATCATGTCCTGATACTTGGCATACTTTTATTCTAGTCTGAGGGCAGTTTTGTTTGGATTTATGAAATTTCACTGAAAATGGGTTGGCTAGGCATAATAAAACGGTTTTATTCTGTGGTTTCAGATGCCTGTTTGGTCATGCAAAAATGAAACAATAGCTAAATTTCAAATGATGGGAAATTAGCTGGCACTAGGTCCTTCCCGTCTGTTGGCACCAACAAACAGTTACGTTGAAAAAGGGTTTATTACACACTTTCCAGAGCATGTTTTTTTCTCAATTATGTTTATTATAACCCTAATCCAGTTCTCTTCATGGGATTAAGGTGACACGTAGACCTGGTGTCTACCATCTTGGTCTGTTCTAATACTTGATAAATTCAGCCTAGATTAGAATGCATTAAGAGTGCCTCCTAGACCAGGTTGAAAATGTCTGGCCATTTGGCAATTTAACTCTGAAGCATTCTTCTTTGGGGACCAAGAGAGTATCTTGGCTTAATTAAAAATGGATACATTTTTGAACATCTCAAATGAATGCCATTAGCATTATTTATACTCTGTTTTCTCTCAATTCTGTTTTGCTATAGGTTTGTAATTTGTTATAAAAGCATAAGAAAGCAGATGGTAGATTTCCTGAGAGCATAGTGTTGCTCTACTTTTTGAAGGGCTGTCATTCTCAGAAATGGAAGACTTACACGAAACCATACCTTTCCAAACAAATCATTTTCAAGTATATAAATAGCATAATTAATCACAATGGAAATATAAAATGTTTAATCAGTAGCAGATGGACTGAAACAAAGAAATCTTATGTATAAGAATATTTGAAATGTTCAGTGTTGCATACTTTTTATATGTTTGTAAAAATTGATTTTAGGGACCATGATTATATTTGAACTTAGTTGTTAATATTTTGTTCTGTATTTTTCTGGCAAGAAGATTAAGCAGCCCACCTAGCTGCTGTTTTAGGAAGGCAACTGAGTCACTACCTGGCATAAGAGAAAAGTTTACTAAAATATACATTTACAAGAGAACAGTTTAAATTCTCCAGATTCCCCTGTTTATACTAACCAATGGTAGAATTTCTTTATGTCTTTGAAAGGTAGCAACCTGGGAGAAACACTATGTGGAAAAATTTATCTGGTGTAAAAAAAAAAGTCACAGATCTCTGATGTTGATTATCGTTTTAAATCTTTTAAGTGAGTATGCTTTAGAAGAGAAAAAAAAAATGACAGTAAAGGAGCAGGGAACTCCTTTTGGAAATAGGGTCTGGTTTGACTGAATTCTACAGCAATGAAAGCTAAAACTAATTTCCAGATGGAATAAATTGGTTCCAGGGTTTCTGAAATTTTGGCCAGCGTGTTGCACAGCTGAAGTTGATCTTTGCTCAGAACTGTTACCAAAGCGGGTGGGAAGGGAGGGGAAAAGGCTCGATGCAGATACATTTCCCAGGAGATCATAGGGTTGGGCATTTAGTGGGGTTCTGCTTGCTTCAGCTTTTCATTTCACTGTGTTTCAAAGTTTGGCAGTTCAGATCATGTCTCAGAACCTTTCGTGGACTCTACCCCTGTCCTTCTAGTGGAACACAATCTGTGAAGGCAATTCTCCTAGTAATGAAAATTCTAACATTTTAGATAGATATATGTATCCACCATGCATTTTGGTACATTCTGAACTGACTGAAGTGGGATAGGAGGTATGGGGGCCTGAGAACTGACAGGTTTTTTCTTCCTAGAAAAAAGGCATAAGAGTACTCCTAGCCACCTTAGAAATAATTTTGAAACATCCTCAAGTAGATATAGGCTATACTTCCATGGGACTGTGGCCTCCTCACTGTATCATCATGATGTGAAAGCCTAGAAGGATGTCTGATGTTCTATGTCACAAACAAGCTACCAGGAAGAGGGAGCCATAAACCTTCTATGATCACTGTCACAGCATGCAGGGAATGACCCCAGTGCATGGTCTTTTATTCGCCACCCAAATAAGGCCCCCAAAGGGAAATGCTGATTTCACTAAGCATATTTCTATTAGGAAAATTCTTGGACTTCTGGCAATCTGAGGACTTTTTTTTTTTTTTTCCAAACATTTTAGACATTTGTTCATGGTCGTCTGTGATTTTAATTCTTTACTTTTTCTGCTAATCTTCTTGAAAGGTTTTGAGTGGTCACCATTTCTGCCTCTCTTTTCCTCTTTACCCATTGTGAAAACTTCTAAAATCTGTATTCTTTTCTATAATTCTGTATAATCTCCTCATCTGAAATATTGCAACATTTTCTCTGTGTCTGTTGTGGTACTTACCGAATTTAATTCTCATGTACTACTGCTTAGGAGATGGTTTTGAGTGGGAGAGGGGGTAGGAAGGAAATGGCTAAAGGCCTCTGTTAAAAATTGGCATCATCATTCCAGTCTGGGTAACAGAGTAAGACCCTATCTTACACACCCCCCACCCCCAACATACACACTCACAAGCAAGCATCACCCGGTACTCCCTGGCCCAAACAAATCAGGAAACGAAGTCATTCCGAGCAGTGTCCTCTCTTTTAGCTCTGATGTCACGTTGGACTACAGGTGAGTATTCTTCTTCATAGCATCTCTTGAATGATCTCCTTCCTTTCTCTTCCCATTGAGTTGGCCTTATTTCTGGCCTTTATCACTCATCACATCAGCTTCTTGACTGGCCTCCTTGCCTCTATGTTTTTTCTTCTGTCCTTACTCCACAGAGCTGCTAAGTTAATATTAAGGACTAAAGGTTTATGTTTTCCCCAAATTGCATATGTCAAAGCCCTAACCCCAGCGTAATGGTATTTGGAGGTAGAACCTTTGGGAGGAAGCTAGGGTTAGATGAGGTCATGAAGGTGGGGCCCCATTATGAGAATAATGTCCTTAGAAAAAGAGAAAGAGACCAACGTGCTCTCTCTCTGCCATGTGAGACACACTGAGAAAGCAGTCATTTGCAGTCCAGGAAGAGGGCCTTTACCAGGAATGGAGTTGGCTGCACCCTGACCTTGGCCACCAGACTATCATCAACAAATGTCTGTTATTAAAACACATAGAGGAGAAAAACACACACGACTTTCAGAGGATGAAGGGTGGAAGGAGGGAGAGGATCAGGAAAAATAACTAATGGATACTAGGCTTAATAGCTGGATGATGAAATAATCTGTACAACAAAGCCCCATGACACATTTACCTATGTAACAAAGCTGCACTTGGGCCCCTGAACTTAAAAGTTAAAAATAATCTAATCTAAAAAACAAAATAAAGCACTAGTCTATGGTATTTTGTTGCAGCAGCCTGAGCTGGCTAACACAGTTAATAGATTTAAAATACCAATCTAAAACCTGCTACTCATTGCACCTTGGAATCTATAGTGTAAGCCCAAATGCCCATTTAGTAAAGCGTACAAATCATTGCTCACCACTCAATTCCAGCTGTGTTCACCCTATACATGGTCCCTCCTAAAACTTCCTTAGAGTGCCAGCAGTCATCACCCTTCACCCTTGGGCCTCTTTGTGTATTATTTCACCTATCTGAATGAACTGCCCTTTTGCCAATCACATATTTCTTCTTTAAAGACTCCAAGTGGATCATGCTCATTCATGCTTCAGCTACCTTTGAACAATCTAGCAGTCATTGCAAACATTGATTTAGAGCCCTCTAAGCTTCCGTGTCTTTATCTAGAAGTTACGAAGAGTGGTGAAACCTAAATGAGATAAGTAAACTCTTGAGCACAATGCCTAAAGTGTAGTAAGTGCTGCTAACATTTGAGTTGCTAGTAACTTGTGCCTAGTTTTGGTTATATGGTTCATCGTACACTTTGAGGGGTGGGGAGAGGACTGTTTGTTTAACCTCTCCGTCTCTCCTGTTAGGATATGAGCCCTAGTGGCGGTCACATAGTAAACATTAAATACATTTGGTTGACTGTAGAAATACTGGCTTCTTGGAGGAATCTGCCATTATTACACAGTCTGCTCTTCCTTGGCCTAGTCAATTATATACTTTCCAGATGCATCCTTCATCAAATGCTTTTCAGTTTAATTTAGTAGTCTATCCTTCATCCTTCATCAAATGCTTTTCAGTTTAATTTAGTAGTCTATTCTTTCTCTATCTTCTAAATGCAAGCTTTTCAAAATCTTCATCTCTAGCTCTGTTCTTCCTCCAAAGCTGACCTATTGTTTGTCTTTTCTCCCTGTTTTTTTTTCTCTGTCACCCAAAACAATACTTTAACCACCCAGAAATTAATATCTTTTTAATACTGGCTCTGTGGTTTTGTTTACTCGATCCAAAGTCCGTAACTGACTTTGTGCCTTCCCCACTGATTATTGACCAAGTCCCATTTTGTTTACACAAGCATTCAGGCTCTTGTCTCTCTCAGTCCCTGCATCCAATCATTCTCCACGTATGACTGATTTGACTGTGGCTCAGATTTCCATCATCTCTTGTGTGCTGCTTCCATTTTTGCCCCTTGAACTTACTCTCCATTAACAGAAAGAGTTTTGTTTCTGATCACTTGACTTCAACATTTTCCATGGCTCCCTATGGCCTTCAGGAGGCAATTCAAACTACTGTTCCAGCTTCATCTCTAGTTTCTGTAGCCATATTGAAAAAAAAAAAAAAAAAAGTCAGACCTTGTAATTCAATCCATTCCCATGTGTCTGGACCTTGTATTAGGTTAGACTTGTGTCCTCTCTTCTCCCACCATCCTTTTACCCAACAAACTCCTTCATAGTCTTTTAGTATTAGGCTTCTCACAAAAAGCCTTCTCTAACCCAGGAAACCAGAGTTGGATGCTGCTCTAGTGTTTTTCATACCTTTTCTTTTCTTGTCTCTCTCTTCCTAAAAAGATGACAAATTTCGTGAAGTTGGTGGGACAAACATTTTAAAATTTGTTTCTTAAGAGTTGTAGCTATTGTTCTTCACTAAATGCTTCATATATAGTAGGTGTTCAAGTAAATATTTATTGAATGAATAAATTTCAAGCTCTCCAGGATCTGTCTTGATCAGGCCATATCCCCTGCATGACCTCTGGATGCGCTACTCTCCCCCATCACATGTTGCTCATTCTGGCTTCTATGACTTAAACTTTTCCTAAATGAAGAATCTTTATCTCTTCCCAATCCTTGCCCAGCAAGACACCTCCGTGGGCAGTAATTGTAAGTCAGGACAGCTGAATTATACTTCACCAGGGAGCCCTCTCTGACTGAGAAGCTTGTGACTATGACTGTGTCCTTTTACAGAATTTCCATATAATATTTATTATGGCTCCATGCCACTTAAGTCATGCTTTGCTATGTGTTTTAACTTTTGGGGGGGGGTGGGTGAAGAAACTCAGGTATAGAAGGTTGAATTAATAATGCTCTGTTTTAACTTTTTATGAATTTTCAATTTATCTCTCGAGAAGAATGAAAGATTTTTAAAGGTAAGAATCATATACTTATTTCTAACACTCATAGTCCCTAGAGCAATATTAGGCACATAGAAAATAATCAATGTTTTTATATGAATAAGATAATTTTGAGTATGACTCTAATACAGAAGTGAACTAAACAATAGGAAAGGAACTGCAGTAGTTTCTACATGAAATTTTAAAAAGTGATTAAACTCTCATCAGTTGATTAAGAAAATGCTGGATCTAGGTTTTAACTAATGGCCAAGTTGTGGTTAAGGCCAAATGACCTATAAGTCTAGATCCTCAAATGAAAAATATTCTTCCAACTTAAAGAGGGCGTTAACCTCTTTGAAACCATTGAGGTACTAGGGCCAAGACCTTGCTACACAAGGTTTTTAAGTTGTGTATAAGTAACCTTAAATAATTGATATTCCTCAATGTGGTTTATTTAAACCAAACAAGTAAATTATTTACCTGAAAGATAGAGAATAATGTACTCTTCCCTTCCTCCCTCCTCTCTCTATCCTTCCACAAAAATGTATAAATAATTTCATTGGACGGAGAAGTAAATGCATGTCTGTATAGGCGTCCAGTAGCTTCTTGATGACAGAGTTGCATTTCTGCGCCATGAATAAAAGCAGTAAGACTAATTTGAAGAAGTGAGTTTTTTGACAATGAATTAAGAATGATGAATGAATAATGTCTTCCAGCCTATCCATGATGTCTTCCATTTGCAACAGTCATTAATAAAGGGATATGTTCTAAAGTTTAGTTCGCATGATTTTATAGAAAATCTAACAGTTCAAAGAGAGTCTATAGCCGTTCACTCAACATCTTCTAATTCTATTCAAATAAAATGGTAATTTTAAACTTGAAATTAGGTTTTATGCAGAGCATTTGAAGTCTGTAAGCAAATACATACAAACATGATATAATTTATTTATAATATTGAACAAATATGACATATTGTACCTGTTTTGCCTTCATTAGGAACTTTGTGTGTCTCTCTGCTCAGAGATTTCTTGTTAGCATATGTACCTCAAGTGGTCTCTTAAATTAGTGAGAACATTCACCTTAACTAATTAGCTGCATTATTGGACAGAGACATACTAACTTGCCATGCTATCTTTTGTAACGAAGTAATGACATCATTGTACATGAGGCTGAGTTAGTAGAATTACATCTGTTCTTTCTACTTACATAGACAGTTTGGTTTTTGATAGTGAAGGTGAGAGTGATTTAACATGAACATAAATATGCTTATTTTATTTTTAAATTATTATTCTATTTGGAGGCTAATTTTATTATAATCTCTTCTCACCCACCCATAAAGCTATCAGATTCAATACCTTATCAATCTTAAATATATTTTTAAAAACTAACAAAAATATTTGTGTTTAAGTAGGTATTGAATGTCTGGATAGATAAACTTCATGACTTCAGTTTTCTCCATGGTTGTTTCTCAGTTCATAATTCAAGCTCATACCATAGGTCCAACTTGTGAAATCAATACACAACAACTATAGATTGTGTCAAGTCACAAACTGACACTGGTATTGAACTTCCGGATTTGAGACCAGGTATAAAGACAAGGAACAAAAACACCAAGAAGACAGCAGTTGGGGTTTCCATTGCAGATATAGAAGACAAACATTTTGCAGCTTCCATTAACTTTCAATTTAACCTGGGATACAGAAAGAAATGTATAGGGGCATATTTTTAAATTCTGGGTGATAACACACACACAATATCATGCAGGCAGGAATATCACAGACTCATCCAAGAGATCCTTTGTTCTTTAAGAGGTAGCAAAACATTGAGATTAAGGGCACAGGCTCTGGAATCACTTTGCCTGGCTTTGAATCCTACCTCTATAAACTAATAATTTTTAACCTTGAACAAGACAGTAAATTGCATTGGTATTTCAATTGCATTAACAAAATGAGTATAATATAGTACTTAACTCACAGATTTGTTGTGGTCTTTGAACAAATTAATACTTTATCTCATAGAATATGACTCATTATGTTATATAAACCAATAAACAATGCCAAATAAACAATGATTTCCTATAGGTTGTCAAATATATCCCAATTCCAGAGCTGTTAATATGTGAAAGAAAATATTTATTTTAGGATTGATAAAATATGGTCCATATGAGCATCTAGATCAGTGTCTGACAGATTTTACATGCATATTAAATGTTAGCTGTTATTACTTGCAATGTCCAAGTAATAATCATATTAAGAATTGTCAGTAAGCTGTATTTATGTTCCCTTCATTTTCCTTCTTCTGGAGAAGGGAGAATTGTGATCTTCTACAAAATGGTATCATTAGGAATATAAATATTTAGTCTGGTAATGATAGCTGGTATTTCAATTTAAGAGTGACTCTAGGGAACTGCTGACTAGGTAGGGCCACACACCTTTCAGTGTTCTACATTTACCCCTCCCAAAGTCACACACAGCTGGGGGACAGAGAGTCTTCCCTGGTGGGTGAAGGAACTGTCCCTGAGTCAAAGTTAGTATATATGAGCCCTTGTGCTTCTTGATAGACAATACAAAGACTATTGAAATCTTCAGAACAACAACACTTTGGAACTTCAAAAATTACAGAAAACAAGATCAACTTACTGATGCAAGCAACTCACCCTTTCTTGTTAATGAAATTGAAATTTCATGGGGAATGAAATAATGGCATTTGCAGCAAACTGGATAGAATTGGAGACCATTATTCTAAGTGAAGTAACTCAGGAATGAAAAACCAAACATCGTATATTCTCATTTAGCAGTGGGAGATAAGCCATGAGGATGCAAAGGCATAAAAAAGATACAATGGACTTTGGGGCCTCAAGGGAAAAGGTGGGAAGGGGGTGAGAAATAAAAGACTATACATTGGGTACAGTGTACACTGCTTGGCTGATGGGTACACCAAAATTTCAGAATCACTGCTGAAGAATTTATGCACGTAACCAAACATCACATCACTTGTTCCTCAAACACCTATTGAAATAAAAAAGAAAGAAAGAAGTTGGGATTTTATAATCTATAGTGTGTGTGTGTGTGTGTGTGTGTGTGTGTGTGTGTGTGTGTGAGATCATTACCCATATATTCATAGACTAAAACTTGGGTGACTTTAGTAAATAATAAATAAGCATCGGAATACAGTAGGTTCCTAAATTCTTCTCTTCAGTAGGGAGCAATAAATATTGTTTATTGAAGGAATGAAGAATTAAGCCATCATAATAAATGAATAAATTAGAAATAAAATAAGTAAATGAGACAGTAAGATCCAGTGGAATGTCTGAAAGAGGGATGTCACATTTTAGCTAAAGTGCTGACCTTGTCATCTCACTCAGAACCAGGGTCACAACATTTTTGGACAAGAAAGCATATTGCCTAACATATTAACACAGAAATAAATGGATCTGCTAAGTCACTGAAATGCAAAGCAAAGGCATACGCTAAAATAAAGAGATTTGTTACCCTGACTCCTGGTGGAAAGGTCAGGCGTTTCCTTTGCTAATAGCCAGTGAACCAATGAATGGCATACCATTAATGGATGTCTTAAGTTATGGGAAGGAATCGGGTTACCCAAATGAATGTTCTTTCAATCCACTAAAAGGAAATAATCAGCAACCTAGAACTAGAAGAGCTTTTACATTAAAGAGTTTCCTTTACATCTTGAAATGTGCACCACTAGTTTAGTTAAAAGGAAATGGAGGATGACTAAACTCCTAAAGGAAAAGGAAGTACCATGTTCTTGGTGACAAGTTGGGGCAAATCTTCATTCATGGCTGGTGGCCAGGTTCCTGACTCTAGAAACTAGTAATTCTAAAATATAAGTGTTAATTGCTGTTAAGATAGAGAATGGTGAGTGAAGAGTGATGGAGTTTTAGTGTCAGTTCAGTTATATATGTTCTTATACATGTCAATGAAAACTTACCACAATTTGCCCAAAGAAAAAGGCAAGAATTTGGTTTCTTGGGCTTCTGCATGCTTAGTATTATCATAACACAACTAGACTAGAAGGGTAAAGTTATAGAAACTCCCAGGGGTTGGAAAGGAATTTCTGTCCTTCATATGGATTTCTCAGTTCACTGGATATGTGATATTATTGTGGGATTTTCTCTTAACCCTTAAGTACCTATCTCTTTTGTAGGCACAGTAAAACTCATGAGAGCTATAACTGGATACACAAAGACCAATTTGTCATACCATTTAATCACAACAGGGTTCTCATTGTGAAGCATCAAGTCACAATCCCTTTGTCAATTCCCTTAGCTGATAGAAAATGAAAAATACCTTTGAGGTGGCTATTTAATGCACTATAGGCTAGTAGTACTTGTCCTTCTTTGATAAAGTAACAACTTGCTTTCTGGGGTCATTGTTTCATC
The DNA here is from genome assembly GCF_009761245.1 of Sapajus apella. NCBI lineage: Eukaryota > Metazoa > Chordata > Mammalia > Primates > Cebidae > Sapajus > Sapajus apella. The sequence goes on along the minus strand of NW_022436943.1, from coordinate 8,420,055 downwards.
TTACTCCATGTCCTGTACTGCTGATTCAAATATAGTGATACTGACTTCAAAGGGAGCTTAATGGTGCATGGAGAAAGACAGGAAACATGGCAGGAATATGTAAGAGAGAACTTTGCAAGGTCAGGTTACCTTTCTGCAATGTCCTTATGAGCATCTCAAACCATTTTTTTTTCTTTCTATTTTCAGGAATCAATGAATATTTGGCCCTTTTCTTATCCATAACCCCCAGTGAACTCATTGAAATGTTTCCTTTATATTCTATAGACAATGCAATTAATACACAGGTTCTTCTGGTCTGAGTATGTAATTCATATTACCTTGCTTTGAAGCTCTCTCACCAGTGCCCTGCAGATGAAATCAGAATTTTGATTCCAACTTACATCACCTTCCTCAGACATAAATACATTTGAGAAAGTGATGAAAACCAGCAATCAAAATGTTGCTTTTCTTGATAGAGCACCAAATTCGGTACCTTTCTGAGACTTCTTGTAGTCATCCCCTTTCCTCCAAATTTGCTAATGTGATCATATTGATAAAGAGTGAATAGATTTGAGTCCTTATTTTCCTTTGAGCTTTAGCATAAAGTGGTCCTGAAAACCTATCCTATTTTTATATAAAATGGGCATGCATGCATACACAATCTCTACCTATCCCAAAGCATTTTCTTTATTATAATGAGATGTATCTTTCTGGATTTTCTGCACAATCAGACTGTAATTAAGCATGGGAGGCTGCAGGTAAGTGCATGAGATGCATATTTAATTAAAAGAGAAAATGCTGGTTAAGTATCAATTCATATGACATTCAATTTACAAGAATTCAGAAAGCTAGTCTTTCTTATATATTTCGTTTTATATGTGTGTATGTATTTACACACATGTATGTTTTCACACTGGAATCATATTCTCATTTCGTATGCTAGAGTTGCTGCCACATGTACTGCCCCATCCAAGAAAATGTTGATATATATTGAAAATCTCCATGAAAAATAAAATGGTTGCATAAATTCATGTAGGGCAAATAAAAAAAGCAGTCAGGACCCAGCAGGCTGAGTCAATGTATAGCCTGCATATGGAAACAATGACATGATTGTTTACTCACTAGTTTAATGATATTCACTTTCTCCTAATGGCAACGTGGAAAATGTGAGTACCAGATGCTGCGCCCAGAGCACAGAAGAGAGAACAGGGGAAGGTCTAGAATAAGGAATTTATCCTGACACCAGAATGTAGTGTAACTCTTCAGTTTATTAACGCCGTGTGTTTTTTTGGGAAAAAATGCTTTGATGTCTGCAGCCTAAATTTCCATATTTTTATAACAGTTCAGCAACAAATTTACATATTTCCTGGAATCTGCAGATATAAAAGCGGTAAAACACTCCAGGCATTATTAGACAGTAGATTATAACCCATTACTATTGTTTCAATTAGCAATGTAAAAGTGACCTGCAGTGTTCAGATGACCCACTAATGGATTTAAATGCTTTCAAATATTAATGCAGGTTTTCTAAAGATGAATCCCAAACCCATTATTCCTGGAACAACTATGAGCTGAAAAGCTGGCAATGATTGTGCATTATGTGGAAAGGCTCATGGTTAATTAAATGAATACCTAGCATTACACTATTCACTTTAGTGCTACAAAATTATTTCTCATTGATTTTTACATTCTGAGTCCGTGATTCAATTTACTTCTGCAATTTGTGTTGCCGTGTCAATAAAAGAGAGCTGCTTGAAGATGGAAGCATTAGAGACTGATAAATACATTAAGATCCAATGCAAACTGCAGTTTTCCTATTGTTTTCCTCTATTGAAATATCATTTTTAGCAGCACTTTGTTATGTATTATTAATACAATTTTTGTTTGCTTCCATCTGCTCTCTTCTCCCCTTTTCTATTCAGGAACTGGAATGTTAGTGATTGCTTGAGGGTGAGTAGCTAATTTTTCAGTAACAAGTTCTCTCACTATCAAGAACAAAAGCACTATCAACACAAATCTGTTATTTCACGTTAAATGAACTAGAAGGCCAGATTCTTCATCAAAGACAGTGTGGGGAGTTACTGTGTGTGGGTGTGTTTTAATTTCAAGGAGTAAATGACACTCCTGCCTGTTAAGCCATGAAAGCTAAAACATATTAAGTAGTTCTAACTCCATTATACAATTTATAAAATATAAATACAATTTGATATATTTATAATGTGCATATTTTATTCAAAAATTATATTACACATTTTATAATTGAATCCAAATGTGCCTTTTCTTTTTGCAACCTACCTTGACTCAGTTCTATAAAAGTCCAAAATTGTAAGTTGAGATTTGCTGTAACTTTTTTTTCAAAATTTTGGAAACTTCAGCTCACAGTTTTTGGTGTCTAAAGAAATCTTATATGTGCTATTTTCATGTGATTTAGACTCATTATGTGGGAGATGTTTGATATATCCTGTAAAGTTAATATTTCCTGAGGAAAGTTGGTTTACCAGTCAAATACAACAATCAATATCTTCTACCTAGTTCACTAGAGTTTATGACACCCAAATTGTCTCCATAAATATTGTCATTAGATCTCAACTCAACCCATGTTTAAATTTGTCTGTAGTCTCTTTAGAGAACATGGATAATCAAATCGTAAGTAAGTTTTATGTTCATCTCTGAAGGAGTTACCTTTCATTGTCTACAGTCTTCTTACAAAACCCGTCTTCAAGCCATTAGTTTGTATATTGACCTGAGTTGCTGATTAGAGTTTGACCATTGATAGGATATAGAGCCTACAACATAGAAAATTTTATAGTGAAGATTATTTTGCAAATAGTTTTAAGGGCATCTTATAGACATAAGATAATCAAAATGATACAAATGACCAATAAATATCATAAAAGTTTAGCTTCCCTATAAATTAATGAATGCCGATTTAAAGAAATCTGTTGCATTTTGCATATAAAATTGCCAAAGTGGAGAAGAGAGCATAGTATAATATTTAATACTGGTGAGGGAATATATACATATATTCTATTTAATATATATATTTAATATACTATTATATGTATATATCACTGGTGGGATATACAAAGATGCAACTTTTCTAAAGGTGATTTGTACATAAAGTATTTTTAAATATTCTAAGTTCTGTATGCCCTTCCACTCTGAAATTCTACTTTTTGGAATTTAAGCTCAAGAAAAAATTATGAATATGTATAAACATTTAGCTATATAAACTGTTCATCTAGACCTTACTTCAAGTGTCATTTATGAGAATGAAAAATTTGAAAGCATCCTAAATGTTTAAAATGAGGAATAAGCTAATAAATTATGGTAGTTAGTATGATTAAATATTGTTCAAGGACGTAAAATAATGTACAACCTATTTAATGACATGGAAATATATTTACACTATATTGTCTGTTGAATAAGATACATTTCAGACACACACACACACACACACACACACACACACACACACACACTTGCTCAGCCACTCACATGTGACCAAACTTTGTAGAATGTGTACTATGGCCTCTTATGTAGTATTTAATGTTAGGATAATTTTGAAGCTATCCCAAGGGATTTAAATTTATAGTTTTAAATTATTTTTATATAAAAGTTAACTTCTCTTCATTCTAGAGCAATTTGAAATGCTTTTAAACAAAACAAAGATAACCTACTTATTTGAAAATCTATATGAAGATATATAGAAGAGAATGTAGACTGGAAGGATACATAAGAAAATATTAACAAGAGATTTGTAGCTGGTATGTTGTGAGTTATTATTTTCTTGCATTTTTAAACATTTATACACGTAATATGGGTAATATATTTTTAGTAGCTAAAAAGTATGATTGAGAATTATTGCTTAGTTATCCTACACTAAAACCAAGTGAAAAGAAATCCTTGTAACTCTTACAGATGGAAAGATGGGGCAATCAGAAACAACCTGTCAACTGGGAACAACTGGTGTGGCTGTCAAAAACGTAGATTCGAATCCTGTTTCCCTGAGTTAACTAGCTGGGGGACACTAGGCCACTCACTTAACTTCTCTGAGCTTCAGTGTCTTCTAAATATACCTATATCTCTTAAAAGGGAAATGGTCAAATGCAAAAAGAAAATTCTTGGCTTCGTTACATCTGGATGTTGAGGTGTAGTGGCTTCTGAAAGGGCTGCACATGCTTGCCTGTTTCCCACCCCCGTTCCAGTTCAATGCTTCACTCATTGTCCTAAGTTGCATATGCTTAAAAACCAACATGACTTTTACTTTGTAACATTCGCTTTGAAGGATTTTCTGTTATTAAAATGAAATCTATCTTTTCAGAAGAGAGCAGAGCAATAAGTAATCAAGCCATGTTCATAACACTTTGTCCCCAGTAATTAGTAAAACATCATTGTTGGAGTTGTGGCCTTTGTCTGAGCTCCGAGACAGCAGGGCCCATCCAAGTCAAGTTCTCTTCGCCACTGTAACTCCTATGTCTGCACATAGTAGGTTCATATCACCCAACACATTGATGTGATACATCCAAATAACAGTTTCAAGATTTACGCTCTGCATTTTTAACGAATATTTATTTATCTCTTTGTAGAAAAATTGAAATAAGTAACTAATACATGATTATATAATACTTTGCTTATTATTTAGCTACTAAATAAAAAATGTATAATAGGAGAAGAACAAGAACAGTTTCTGCTTTTAGAAACATGGGGCTCATGTTCAGTAACCAACAACTAACTCTCTCCTTTGCCAAAGGCCCTATCACACTCTCTCATCCCCATCCTCCACCTCGTAAGTCACAGTTGCACAGCTTGGAACTGGATCCTGGCTTGCACCCCTCAGGCAGTGCCTGAAGTGTGGTTGGCTGGTGAAGATGGCCAAGAGTAGGCCTTTGGGCACAGAGTACTCTTTATTAGGTCACTGGGGACGATTTTTTTTTTTTAAGATTTCTTTATAATAGAGCTGTTCAGTATCCAGACAGTAATTCAGTAATCACTGTGGCTGAAGTTAGACTCTAAGGATAAGCACACTTTCTAGAATCTGGCTTGGGTTCATCAGATTTGCACTGAGAACCAGATTGGCTGGTTCTCAGTGAAACACATTTACGGGAGAAACAGTATTAGGCTTTTAGTGCCTCAGTGTGCTCATCTTCAAAATGGGACTAGTTACAATATATAAATGTATATAAATCCTGTGACTGTTATGGAGATGAAATTAGTTAATATAGAGAGATCATGTTAAGCAGTGAAAGGACAGGGCAGGTTCTTAAATATTAGGTCCTACTAATTACAATGATTACTACTCGACTGCTCCTGGTGAAGGTCTGACCAACATTTCAAGAGGCCTTGTCGGAGGTGAGACAGAGAGCAAACTGAAATCTCTCTAAGCTTAGTGGTGAAGTGAGAAAATGGCTCAGATTATTAAAACCATGAAGATATTGAACTAAATTCCTTTACAAATTCCTTCATTCTTTACTTGGTAGGCACCAACCTGGCTATAAATATTCAGTAGGCATAGTTTTATAGTTGAAATAAAACTTAACAGTGTATGTTCAGCTTAGTTTAGTCTTCCATTGAAGGGTAGAATGAATTGTTAAGTGTTAGCCAGCCAGATGCCAGGGTTAAACTTAGTTCTCTTGCCTCACAGCCCTGGACTCTCTCTACTGTACATATTTGTCTTAATGGCTTAGAAGAGACTATTTTTAAGTTAAACCACAAACAAAACAAAAACAAAGCAAAAGACTGCAGCTCTCTTAAGTCTTAGGGCATTAAATGAGACTTTTTTTTGACATTATTATATTTTATAAATCACCTTATGTATTGGAATACACACACACACACACACACACACACACACACACACACACACACAGTCTCCCTCTTAATTATTAACCAATAGGCCTCTAGATCCAGTGCTTACAAATACATTTTTACAGGAAAATTCAAGATCCCATATGCCACTGCTTTCTCAGTAGTGTTTTGCGGAGGAATGACTAGCATGATACTAGAGGCTGCTAGGCTTGCATCCGGGGCAAGCATTGGCTGCATGGCAGTTGTGTTGTCCTCGGGTTCTAGGAAGCACTGATGGAGGACCTCATTGTCTGCTGCAATATAAAAGGAACACTTGATCAGAGCATGTCACTCTCATTCATTTTAAAAACAACATGCAGAGTTAAATAGATCCAGTGCTGAAGTATGTAGCTCTCCATGCTATAGAAGGAAGCATTGTCAGTAGATAAAAATTTTAAACTGACAGTTTAAGATGGTGTCATAAATTGTACTTTCCACAAGTTAACTTACCAGAGAATATGGCACTATTCACATTTGGCCAAAATTTACATGATGTGAATTTTGTTTTTGTGTTTGCCTATGTTATCTTTACTTGCACCATTATCTTGATTAATACACAAACAGATAATGAGATAGAAACATTGGAATAACTGCAACATAAGTAACGAGGGGAAAATAGTTTGATGAAAGTAGGGTCTCTTCATAATGAAATAGACAAAAAGCACATTTTGAACATGCATTTTCTTTTAAAGATTTTTTTCAAATTTGATGATATTTATTTAATGTTATCTAAGATTAAGGTACATCAAGAGAAAATAATTCTCTGTGCTATACCATAAAAGCTATAAAATCTAATTAGAGAGTGGAAGTTTGATAGAAATTATTATAGCCACAAAGAATTACAACATGATAAATAGTATAGATTTTAGGAACTTACTATCTAAGTTAGGTAGTGCATACATTCCTCAGCTATGTGAAAGTCATCTATAGAAATATTTATTCAGTAGTGAACTAAATGAGGTTGCTGAAGATTATTAAGGTCACTATAAAGACATTAAACCATGGAGAGGGAGGGGAAAAATTCTGAAAATAGAATCAATGGAATGTAAAGAGTCTGAAATCCACAAAGAACAGACGTATTGCATAAAAAATACTTTTTGACTTGTTATATAAATAGCTTCGTTTTTCAAAAGCATTAGGAAATACATTTTACATAATATGATCAGAAAAGGAAAACTGCATTCTGTGCAGAGCTTCATGTGAATTCATTTTCTTTGTTATGGCTTAACTAGCCCCAGCTTCTCACCTCTAATCATAACAGACTCCTTCTGGTTTAATTATGTTTCAAGTTCTGAAGATGAGTTAACCACTTACACAGTGAATTTGACTTGCATTGATCAGTTAAAAAAAAAAAGAAAGAAAGAAAAGAAGAAAAAGAAGTCTATGTTTTGATTAACCATTTAACTGACCAACATTGGCTTCTTAAGATGATTTTTTTTCAGTCATCCTAGTGAAGTGCCCAACATATAGACAGGATGCAAGAGGATCCCCTCAGACATTACAAAGGAAATGGTGTTATAAGTTAGTTTTTCATTAAATGCATAGCAGAGAGGCTGAGAACTGAAACAGAGAGGACTTCCACTCCACTGAAGGAAATTGTACCTTTAGGGACCAAATGGTGGAGAAAATTGCTAGAAAGAGCAGGACAATTTAACCTGAAGCTTGACTGTGCATCTTATCCATTTGTCCAGCTAAAAAAAATCAATTTCTCAGTTTACCCTGACAATTTTAATTGTAGGGCTGACTATATCACAGAAGAGCAAACATGAGATTAGATCTGAAAATATGTAATTTACTTTGGCAATCAAATAACAATAAAACTATTAAAATATAGCATCCCCTTCACTTATATACTGAACATGTGTTCTTAACATATTTTGAAATACATGTTCACCATACACACATATAGGATAGTTTCTTACAAAAAGTAATTGAAAAACTAAATGTTCATTGTCTAAATATCAGGGTTCTGGGAAAGTACTACTGACGTTTACATTGTGTTTTATCACATTTTTTCCTATTTTGAGGCTACGAAAAAGCAGATTTTATACTCAGATTTTTTTTTGTCTTTTTTAGACTCTAAAGATATTAAACTAAGAGCAATGATGTTTAGGCATGAAAAAGCTTAGTACTGGATGTTCACTCTTCAGAAATGTGAATTTTGGTGCTAGCTTTAATTAGCTTTATGAAATTAACCAATATCTATTCTCAATACCTATTTTCCAGTATAAGATTTGCTGGACACTAGTTCAAATTTCCAAGTTCCTAGTGTTCAATGAGAAAACACAACTTTCTGTGATCAGTAATGTGACATATTCCTTAATATAACCAAAATAACTTGCCTATCTTTAAAATGAAAATAATAATGAAATGAAGGGCTTAAAACAGGGAAGGAAAACCAAAAGATATCACATGATTCTTAAAGAAATCACTTGTATTTGGAACTGAAATTATGCAAAAACTATGGAAATATTAAGTTCACAGTCATGATATATATGTATGTGTATACCTTATTTGAGATTCCACTAAAATTCTGTGAGCTGAAATTCACTGTAGGTAAGAGAAACTAAAACTGTTTTTCTACTGGACCTTACCTTCCTTGGAGCTCAGTGTATCTGATGTAATAAATTCACACTTTTCTGTGTTAAATTTGTTCATACAATAGAAGCTTATAAAAAAGAATATAGACTAAAGAGTAAGTTGCATAATGAGATTTAATCTATGTAAAATATCTCCCAGAAGAAATGTCCTTTACTTTGATCATATCCCTTGAAACAAGATCCCCTGCTGGAAACCATAATAAATGAGAGCTTGGGAAAAAACTCGTCTGGCAGGCAAGCTTGCCTTTTAAAACAAAAGTTCACCAAACCCACCAAGTCCATGATCCTGGGGTGGGCTTAATTAATGTCAATGAAATCTCCAAGGTTTCCTGAGGCTTAAAGGGGAAATAAATCTCTTTGGATTCTACATGCCTTCCTCTCTGAGATACTCAAGATTGAAGACACACAAACGCACACACACACATACATTCCACCTGTGCATGTGTGCACACATTGTACCCATATGCACACATGTGTACACACATTCAGTCACATATACACACAAAGTAGTTGTCTATTTGATTATGCAATATTCTTTATAAAATTTAATTTTTTCAGGGTAGGTTCACATGTCACTTTACTGTGATTCTCAACATGGCTCCAGAATGTCAACAGCTATATTGTCTCTTGTCATCAGAATGATTTAGCATATTTCTCTGAGAGGACATAATAACATTTCTGTCTTGCCTTTCAGCTCTGTCATTGAATCATATTTTTATTAAATGCACAGTGATGCTCTGTCAAGCTCAACTGAAAAGACGTACCTGAGTAGAATCTTCAGTTATTTTTCATTAAAATTTTATTTCATGTTAAATAATTCCTCATTGAATTAAAAGGGTTTGTTTTTTTCCAACTGTGCACTCTATTTCATTTCACTCAGAGTCAAAGAGATTCTGGGCCTGATTACACATCCTTTTATCAGAAACAAATTAATGCCAATGCCAGTAAAATATTTAATTTTATTTTATATTGGTTATGTATAGAGACTTACCAAGAGCATGTTCACAGATCACAGCAACCATTTGTCCCCCAAACATGTAAGAGGATGCTAGAGATCAGCTTTCATTAATACCTAAACATAATATATAGTTAATGCTGATTCCCTGGGCTGGAAATAGCAATTCCATCCTGTAAATAACACATGTGACTTCTAATGTGAAACACACACATGCAACACACATACAATACACAATTTTCTGAACCGTTAAGCTGCTGTACCATACCTAGGGAAACAATCATATTCACTCCCCATTCACATCCTGAACAAAGGTTATTTTTATGAAATTTCTCTTTCAGTTGTTCTTCTCCTACCTTTCCAATTATGCCAGCCACAGCATTTTGAGCCTCTGAGTCTCTTTAAAAGTTTTGTTATGCAGACTTCAATTTTCTAAACATCTCAGAAATACACAAGTGGTCTTAACAAATATAGTGTGACTGCCGTGTGGTTTCGTTTGCTTTTGTAGTTTCTAAGACACTCTAGCATTATTTAATTAGCTAAAATTTCTTCTCTCTTGAGAAATGGAAACTCAATGAAATGTCAACAATGCTGTCAGTCTGCTTCAGGCTAAACTCATTACACAAAAACTAAAGGTAAAAATAGTCCAAGGCAGAATTCTTTGTCATAATTTTGAGGCCCACACCTCATGCCAATGAAATCCATATGTGATTCTATGAAAATGCTAAATTGGGAAGAGTAGCTAATAAATTATCTCAACAGAGGCAATAATTGATCAGTCCTCGCATAGAAATTTATCTAATTAGCCAAACAACATATCAAGTTCTGCCGAGGATCATCTGACTACTACATTTATTGCATAATGAAACCTTGCTTATCAGCCCTGGTAAGGCCAAAATCTGCTCTGTGCTGCTCTTTATTCCTAAAATAAACCCTTTTCCCCGGAGAAAGGAAAAAAAAATCATTGTCTTTTTAAGTGAAGTGCAGCCAAGAACTGAACAAAACTGCCTCACTTTATCTGAATTATCATGAAGGGTTCGGGATCCATGGGCTCATTACTAAGGATAATAAAATTTGGCATTTTCTATTGTCTGAGGGTTTATAAAGGCTAAATTTCTTGATTTATTTAAATAGATGGTAGGAAAGAGCAAACTACAAAAACAAGTGCTATATACTGAAGGCATGTGAATTACCTCCTTCCCAAGGATAATGCAAATTAGAAGTACGTAAAGCTTTGTCTGCACCTGGGATCTTTAATGAGGATAAAGAAAAATCAGACAGAGATTCTCCTGGGGAAAGAGAGGATCGTTATTTGAATAACCTGCAGTGAATTCTAATCAATGCGACGTGACTTTGAAAATGAATGTGGTCTTTCAACCCGCTATACTTGAGCTATAATATTAATCATAACTCCATGGTACAGTAAAGCTTATGACAAATGCTTATCCAGTGGACTCAGAAAAAGACTGGCTTGGGTGTGCCAAGGAGAAATGGAACCATGAAAATGCAAAGGCTCTTCTCTTTTCCTCCCTGCTAGCCCATTTATTGGCTAGTGTATTCTGTTATCTTTCTTTGATTATCTCTAAAGAGGTTGATGCAAATTGCATGTCATAACTGTAATTGTTTTCTTTTCTTCAAAGGTGACATTTTACATGCAGCTTATTTCCTGACACAGTCTTAGGAGTGTTATTTAACATTAAATTATATCAGGAAACTAGTGTGCCAATCTACTAAGGATGCATTAAACAGCACAGCAAACTGCTGCAACACAGGAGGGAATTTCAGCTCTGCCCTATTACAACACTGCATTCTTTATAAGTGCATCCTGGACCTGAACAAGGTTGAACATATACATGGCAGATTTCCTTGTATGTTAGATAGAAAAGTGGATGCTGACTTAAATAATAATTTTCAAAAAAAATCAGCTATCAAGTGTTTTCTGACTTAAAAAAATATAATTAGTTTTTGACAAGTTGACATTAAAAGGCTTACAGCAGAGACACATAATGCATTAAAGCTAAACTCTAAAGAATCACATGAGGAAGGAAGAAGATGATAAAATAAACATCTTAAAATAATTTAAATAATCTTTTGTCAGGAAGTAATTCCAGAGAAAGGAGAGGAGTGGCATATTTGCATCGGTCTAATGGAAATAGTGTTTAGTAATCAGAGCTGTTTTCCTGGTCATTGTTGCTGCTGTAATGTTCTGAAGTGAACTAAAAAATGGTGCAACACAGATACGTCATCCAGCATGTGCCATTACTTTGTAATGACTCCTTGTTCATAAGGCAAAACAGAAATTCATTCTTAAAATCTACATTCCCACAGGGGAGTGGTTTCTAGATTTCATGTGTGAAGTAAAAGGGAATGCTAGATGCCACTCACAAATCTGAAGGCAGCCAAAGTAGACAGGTGCACTTCAAACTTACTCTTGTTTTGTAGAATTTAAGAACAAGAGGCTTCGTGAGGCATCATATATTTCAGCCCTGCTTCGATACTGCCGTCAAATCATCATGGACACACAGATAGAATATATGTTGCAGATAAATGGAATAAATATATGTTGCAGATAAATAAATAAATGCAGAATATATGTTGCAGACACATGTATATGTAAACATATATGAGAGAGATATGAAATATATATGGAAAGTATACTTGAAATATATATATATTCAAGTATTTGGTTTGAGTCCACAGGCCTGAAAAACAGAAGAGCCAATAGTCCCTTGCAAGCTTGTCCTATAAAAATAAGAGTGTAAACTCCAGTTCAATGGCAGGAAATCAACATATGATCAACATTTCAATACATACATACATACATATATATATTCATACACACATATATTCAGGAATATATATTTGAATTTGTATACATATAGGTATGGAATGTACAAATTCAAATACATATCTATATCTATAGATTTAATGTAAATAAATAGGTAGAACACTGAACTTGAAGTCACAATCAGTCATCATGGTCCTCATATATTGTCATTAATGTATTTTTAAGTGTCATTTGAATTATCTTTCACTGACAGTTTTATTCCTAGCCAACATTATTGTATGGGAATTATCATGAGTTGTTTTATATGTGATTTTAAACTTCCAGACCTAATGCCGAGGATGTCCAGCACTTTTTGTTCCTTCCAATGTGCTAAGAAGATAAAACACTGTATGTGGTACACACTAATTTTATACCCATTTTAAAGAGGAGAATTCAGGGTGGGGATGGTTAATTTTGTATATCAACTTGACTGAGCCATGTGGTGCCCAGATATTAGGTTAAATGTTATTTCTGGGTATGTTCATAAGGATACTTCTGGACAAAATTAGCATTTGAGTCATAGGCTGAGTAAAGCCGATTGCCCAGATTGTCCACTCTAATATGGATGCACATCATACAGTCTGTTGAGGGCTTGAATAGAAAATTCAGAGAAAGGCAAATTGTGCACGTGCGTGCGCTCTCTCTCTCTCTCTCTCCCTCCCCCCACCCCATGATCTCTTGAGCTAGATGTTGATCTCCTGCCATTGAACTGGAATTTACACTCTGTCCTTGTAGGAGAGAGTTACAGGAGAAACTCCTGTTTCTCAGGCCTTTAAACTCAGGCAAGAACTACATCACTGACCCTCCTGGGTCTCCAGCTTTCTCTCTCTCTCTCTTTCCCCATATATATATATATATATATATATATATATATATATATACACACACACACACACACACACATATATATACATACATATCTCTCTATTATCTATGTATCTATGTATCTATGTATCTATGTATCTATCTATCTATCTATCTATCTATCTATCTGTCTATCTATCTGTCTGTCAATCCAACGATCCATTTATGTATCTAGCCTCCTGTTGGTTCTGTTTCTTTGAGGACGCTGACTAATACTAGGGTCTTAGGAAGGTTGTGTTAATTTCTCAATTTAATCCAAGTTGTAAATGGCAGAACTGAAAACAAAATCTATTCTTCTAATATTAACACATGATTCTTTTACAAAACAAATTTATTGAGTTATAATCTACATCCTATCAAATTCATGCATAAATATACAATTCAATGAATATTAGTAAACACACTGAGTTGTGCATCCATCATCATAATCCAGTTTTAGAAATTTTCTTCTCCCCAGTAAGATCCCTCATGCCTGTTTAGAGTTAATCTCTGTTCCTACCCTTAGCCCTAGGCAACCACTAATCTATTTCTGTCTCTATAGGTTTTACTTTTCTAGATGTTTCATGTAAATGGAATGGTGTAATATAAAGTCTTTTGTGTCTGGCTTCTTCCACTTAGTATAATGTTTCTGAGACCCTTCTCTGTTGTTGCCTCATGCTTTTTATAATGCATTTGTCTACTCTTCACTCTGCTCACTGCTTCTGCTCTATTTTGAGCTGTTTCTATTTTGATCTCAACTTGGGATGGGAAACAAAGAGATGCACTGTAGCATGGTGAAAAAAAAAAACGCACTAGCATTGAAAGGAAGAAGATCTGGATTTGGAATCTATGAGCAAGGCATTTTTATCTCTCAACTACCTCACCTGCAAAATCGTGTTTATTGGAAAGACCAAATGAAGTAAGGCCCAAAATGGTACTTAGAGAACCACATAAATAGTAGTTTATTAATATTGTGTTTATTACAGCATGAAGAGGTAAATGAGTCAAGTTTTCCAGATATAATAATCTCTTTACACTCAAGGAATTCTAGATCTAGTGTGAGAAAGTTTGATTAAAATAGTCTTAACAGTGATCTAAACTCCTTCAGTTCAGGTCACCATTCCCTAATGTAAACCCAAGTTCATGTTTATATGCCACAAGTGGTAGGTTTTTATTATGTACAATTTATAAACCACTCCTGAATTCTATTCAAGGTCGCCCACAGTAGCGGCCACCAGTCCCAGACTGTGAAAACTGCAAAGGAATCACTGCTGGTGTCTTTTGAAAATGCAGATTCCTCGACAGACAAAAATGGAGCTTAAAAACTTTCAATTTAAATAATTCTGAAAATGATCCATTTATATCCTAAAATCTGAGAACCAAACTTGACTGAAAATGGTTGTCAGATATATTACCTAGATTAAGGTCAATGTAATGATATTAGAGCATTCTAGAATCATATCACAAATTCCCATTGTGCAGAGGGTGCTGTTGGCCTCCAATATCTATTCTTCCCCTCTTTCTTTTAGCACTATTATCCCAGAATTTTAGCTGAGCTCATGATTTCCCAGCCTTCTTGCTGCTAGTATGTTCATGTAACTAACTGCTGGCCAATGACATTTGAACAGAAATGATGCATGCTATTTCTGGATCATGTTCTTTAAACTAAGAAGTTTACTTTCCATTCATTTTTTTTCTCTTCTTCTCAGGAGCTAAAATATGAATAGGGTGAGACATCCATGACTTGTAGATAAAGACAACATTACTGAATTGCAGAGCATCAAGATAGCAGTTTGGGTATTAAATAATCTCATGTATTGCCTACCAGCTTAGATTCTTAAGTGAAATGAATAAACTTTTATTTTGTATTAATTATTGTTATTCTTTCCTGTGCTAAATAATTAAACTGGTATCTTAATCAATATGCTAACTAAAAGGCATTCACTATTCAGAAAACTCAGTTAAGTAGCTTTTAAATGTCTCAATTGCTAAGTTTGTTTCTTTTCTGGACATGTTTACTTTACAATGCTTAAGACCTTGTCTCTCTGACATTCTATTCAATTTGGGGAGGCTGAAGATTTGGTCAGAGGAGCACTGTAACATAAAAGCTTGTATGTAGCTTGTATATACATCTAAATTCTAGATTCTCTACCTCATCTAGACCGAGTGTAGGGATTTACATTTGGTCTTATATGTTTTAGGTTTGATAAGTTTGGCATCATTGGCATGAATGAGTGGAGGGCAGGTGACCGGTCTTAGTTATCTTGGATTTTTCCAGACAACTTTGCACACATTAAGCAGTCAAAAATATTTGCTGATTTATTCTGAGCAAAAGACTCCTGCACAACAGTAGTGCTAACATAATGACATTTGTAGGCTTTTCCATAGATAAGGCACTGTAGGGCTATTTTCTTTAATAGGGAGTAGTAGACAGGTGGAATATGTAATTGCTGAGTCCCTTTAGCTTTAAAAGAGAGACAGGCCATGGTTCTCTCTCCCTTTTCCAAAATTCACTGCTGATTCTCTTCTACCCTACATAAAGTCCACAAAACTTCAATATTCTCCTTAAATGTGCCCAGGTCACTCTCTTTCCAGCTTTAATTTGCTCTAAACTTACCCTGAATTCTTGTTTTGTCCTGACTTACATTCTGCTCTACCTGTTCCCTCTGCTTGGAGATACATCTTCTATCAAATCCCCATCCACTCTGCATGACTGAATGCCCTTCAGTGTTAATGTGGATACACAGATCTTCTGATGGCAGGGGAGGTAAACAGTCTTGACAGTTCCTGGAAGTCCTTCTAATAGATTTTGAATGATGATATCTCACTGAAGAGATTCTGTACATTACAACTCCAATTCAGAAACCAGAGCAGAAGATGTTTGCTGATCAAGAGAGTTATCTCCAAATTCTGGGTTCCTGATGACTGGTCAGAGGGTCAAGGTAGGCCAAGATCAGAGCTGACTCCTGGCATAGTCCTTTCCTGAGGGCTGCTTCTATTTATAGGAACTATCACCAAAACATATCCTAAGTGTTTCCCGTCATCTCCACCTACTTCCCCCCAGTACTATATGTTAGTCTGAGCCATCATCATCATTTACCTGATGTTATCTGGAATGTTGCAACAGCCTCCCAACTAGTCTCTCCTCCACCATTCTAGTCTCCATGTCCCAATTAATTTCACACAAAAGAGTCAGAATGATTTAAAATGCTCCAATGGCTTTCTATTGCACTGATCGTAAATCCTAAGTATAACTCCACGGATCTAGCTTCTGCTAGCCCCTCTAACGTCACTTGGTACCGCTTTCCCCATGTCAACTATATTCTAGCCACACTGGCCTATTCTTCAAACACACCAAGCTCTCTTTTTTCGTGGCTTTTACACTTG
Organism: Sapajus apella; assembly: GCF_009761245.1. Lineage (NCBI taxonomy): Eukaryota > Metazoa > Chordata > Mammalia > Primates > Cebidae > Sapajus > Sapajus apella. The sequence continues at coordinate 8,403,617 of NW_022436943.1, read as the reverse complement.
CAACATCTTCTGCTGAGAACATCTTGTCTTTTCAGCTTTGTCTGGCTGGTCCTCATCAAAGAAGTCCCAACACAAAAGTCACCTCTCAGAGAGGCCTTCCCTGGCCTCTACTAATTAATGCTTCCCTCTCTCACCATATCAGACTATTTTCTCAGAGCACTTAGCACTATTTGAAATTAATTTATTTCAGTTGAGCACATCATTAGATATCAATAAACTGCTATTAAATGAATGCGTTTAGCAGAGTGGATAAGAGCACAAACTCCAGAACCAGTCTTGCTAAGTGAATCTTGGCTCTGACATTTGCCATCTATGTGTCTTTGGGCAAGTTAATTATCCTTGTTGTGACTCACTTTCCTAATCTGTAAAATGGGGATACTAAAAGCGCCTACATCATAGGATTGTTGTCGAGATTAAATAAATTAATATATGCAATGGAGAGGTACAACACTTGCGTGGAACATTGTGTGCAGTCAGAAAAATTAGGTCACCAATTAAAGAATGACATTTAAATTTCTAATCGTAACTAAAACTGAAAAGCATACCAGTAAGTACGTTAGTTGATCAAATGCGTTGATCAAGATGGAGTCAGAATACTGTGATCATTAAATGCCAAATTTTTAGGTCCCTGAATTATCAAGGCAAGCTGCTGTTTAGGGCCCTGAGTTTTTTCTTTATTACCTCATTTATCCAGAACATTTTACAGAATTATTATATGCAATGTTCTGTGCTCAGTTCCAAGATGTGTCAATTACCACAGAGTTGAGAACAGATGTAAACTAGAATTGACAGTATGATAGCATCAAGAGGTATGTATCCAGAGCCATGAGAACACAGAGAGGGAGCAGGGAGAAGGACACACCTCACACAACTCTCTTGTGGGTATGGACGGTGGCCAGGAAGTCTCCTGGTCTTGCAAGGCAGGCTGTAGCCTTGGACTGCGAGGTGTTTTGTGAGCATCTGTGCACTCCCCAATGTGGTGGAGAACACCACTCACCATGAAGGGCATGTGTAGTCACTCCATGAGCACACACCCAAGAAAGAATGCAGAGTGGTTTGCTCTCCCCAGCAGCATGTGAACAAATATGCCACACACATGTACTTATACAAATGCAGAAATATAAGATTGCTCAAGATAGGGAAGCAGAATAGTGTTGAAACTTGATGGTGTATCAAGCATTTCCTGAGGGATGTTGTCTGTCAGTTTGTTTGCACTGGCTGATTGAAAATCACATGTGGCTTTCAGATGTGGAAAAGGAAAAGTATTCGCATGTAACGATGGGAACTTTTTAAATATAATTCTTGATATAAACCACTTGGGCATTCATACGATATTCCTGGGCAAATCTTTGGGCACAAGTTTCTGGAAGGATATCTAAAGATCGTTTTAGTTTTCCCCTTCTTTAGCTCTGATACTCTTTCAGGGATGGGGCTTATTCTAGCTGAGGCCTACCTTCCCCCTCCTTTCTCTATTGCAAGAGGATGATAAAAATGTAAAATTTATTTTCACCCTGTTTTTCTTTCAATTAATGTGAAATCTTACTATGAAAAAGGCGAGTGGAAAACCAAATTCTGATAAGATTCACGTCATGATTAAAAAGTCTGTGAAAAGGCCACCCCAAAGACTGGTAGTGCATTATTGGCCTTAGAAAAAATTGTGTCTGGCAGAAGTGTAAGGGGAGAAGCAGATTAGCCATTTACCCAAATCAGTCCTAATACAAAAGTAAATAAAGATTCAGAAGAGGAAAGGGTACAGCATATTAGCAAGTGGATAGTCTTGGCGTCAAATAGACCTGTGTCTGAAGGAGTCCACTGCTGCAGACTAATTATTCTACCTTGGGGATGGAGCTTGTTAGAACGTCTCAATATTCATCTGTTTCTGGACTCACAGCCAGATTACATTTCCTAGCTTTCTTTGCCCCTAGGTGTGATTTCATGATTGAGTTCTGACCCATGACCACCTCCACTAACCCACAGCCAGCTACACTGAAATCTTCCATGAGACAAAAATTAAGTTCTGATGGGTTTGGCAGTAAGAATTTTGAGGTTCTTCTAACAGCTAGCCTACCTTTACACATTTGAATAAGATTATTAAACTCCATGCTTCAATTAATTTGTTAATGGAGCTAACATACCTACCTCATAAGGTTGTTATGTGGACCTTAAATGGTTTTTCTTTCTTGTCCTCAAGTTATTTTTTTCTTCTTTTGTGTGTTTATACTTTTTCTTATTAGTAAAAAAGAATCCCTATTCCTCCTTCACTGATATCTCATTCTCTCCTCCTTCACTGATCTCAACTTTGGTTGTTAGTTGGAAGAAAATTGTTAGGAAAAGTAAAGTAGCCCAAGAATCGTGCCTCTGAATAAACCATTCCTTGGAAGAAATGATAAAGAGCTTTAAGTCCTTAATTCAGTGTAAAGCATAGCTGGGGCCCTGTCGGCCAGTCTGAGCAGAGTCACATTAATGAAAACACAAAGGAAGTCTAGCAGCATTGAAGGTTAATATAGCTAATTACTAATTTTCTCAAAGGAGATGCCACAGGGATTTAACACAAACGTGTTGCACAGTTTCTCAGAAGTGCTTTCCAGACATCAGATTCTCTCCCCTGATTGTCATGACAACTATTAAAATCTCTCTCATGCTCTCACCTACTTGGTTTTCTTTCCACCAGAGTCATCCTTGACCTCCCTGTCTTCTCCCCTTCATTGCTGTCTCCCTGCTGAAGAGAACCAATGGAATTTCTGACCCTACCCACTGACCAAACTCCACCACACATTGCCATGAGCCTCACGTCCTGTCTCCTATTTCACAGAGGAAGGTACAATTCCTCTTGAAAGTGCAATTCTAATTTCTTCCAACAGCTTATCTTGTAAATCATTCTTATGGAACATTTCCAGTGAATAAAATTTTCTACCTTGTCATGATTTGATCTAATAACTTAGGTGACTTGAGAAGGAAAAAATGAGAATATTTAAATCTTCATTCTGATGATAAGCAGTCATAAACAAGTCTTCACAATCTTAACAAAGTTAAGAATTCATTCAAAGGGAAGGAAATTGTTCGGAAAGGCATGGGTGAACAGTGTTAATCTTTGGCCTCTCTGGAGAGGTGGGCAGAGCTGGCCAGATGGGAAGGAGTAGTGCAATCCAGATATGCTCCAATTTAATTCCCACAGGGAGAAGCTTCTCTTGTTAATAACACCACTTCCTTTCAAATGCCCATCCTGTCTGACACAGCCACATTTCTCATAATATCAGTTTAAGATGCTGTGAAAATGCAATTTTTTGTCTGTGAGAGGTAAATATAATCATTATTAATATTACTTCAGACTTCTCTTCAGGCATATTTATTCAGTCCCTGAGGGATTGGGACTCTACATAACTTGTTTCAGGTGAAGACAGGGTGAACCAACAACTTGGGATCCCAGTGGAGTAGGCAGTCAGGGGCACCCCAGCTTCCTTTGATGTCTCGTGCTGTGGAACTCGTGGTTGTTAACAACTTTGAAGGACACGCGATTTGACCTTACTTGTAAGCTAACGAGAGACATGTGAATCTTGAGCAAAAGGCAAACATGAGCTTCATGTTTGCGTTGGTTCCCTTTGTCACCCAGGTCCCATGGGGGCCGTGTACATGCAGTCACACCTTTGGGACACATCTGAGGGACTCTAAGCTTGGAACATCCCAATCTTTTATAATGGGCTCCAAACAAACCTATCCAAGGTTTGCCCCAGAGGGAGATGGTATCTTTTATATCCTGGACAACAAATAAATCTCTGCTCTTCTTTGGTGGGAGACACTGGCTCTGCTCTTCAAGACTGTTTGCTATACAGACCTCCTTGAAAAGATAGACTGGAACAAAACATTGTCACTGTGTCTGTTCACTGGATGTGCAGAAATCTGAGAGACCCATGGAGAATTATCTCCCCACAATGGTAGCAGTGTGTACTGCCAATAATACATATTTAGAGCCAGGTGAATATACCTGGATCCAAACCCAGCTCCACAATTACTATCAGGCAGCTTTCAAGGAAATTACTTAAACTCTCTGATTTTCAGTTTCCCCATGTGTGAAATAGGGTGGATATAACCTATTATACAGAATTACTATAAGAATTAAATAAAATGGTCTGTAAAGTAACCATGATTACATATGTATATTACACAGGTAATATATAGCATTGCATTCTAAATATTCCAATATAATGCTATGTGTTGTTTTATTTTGCACTTCTTGCTAACTTAGATTGTATTTTTGTTTTGGTTAACAAGTCTAGTCAGCTTTGAAATGCTATTTAACTTGTTTATACTGGGACATCATAAAGAGTCCTAGAGAGGAGACCTGGGTTCCAGGTCCACCACAGACCAGCTGTGTAACTTTAGCAAGTCACAGAAATCCAGGAATAGCAAAAAAAGATTCCATCCCAGTGTCAGGCCCAAGCAATGAGTAGTGACTGCCTAGAAAGTTGTGTTGAGAAAAAATGTGGGCCTGTATCTAGGCTCAGGTAGGAAAGTATACTCATGATGAGCTAGCTGTATCTTTGAGGTACAAGCTTGATGAGGAATGGGACAGAGTGGTCTGGAGGGGGTGAATAGTGAAAATGTGGTAGTATCTTGCCATTGCTTTGTATATAACAGTTGCTCAGTTAATGCATGTTAATTGATTAGGTGATGAATTGACTAGTAAGGTTTCTGGAGTCCTGGATCAAAGATGAAAAATGAAGAGAGCATAAAGTGATGAGAGGGAACATGGAGGCAAATGAACCACTCTACAATTTCACTTTGAGAGAAAGGGAATCTTAGTTTTACTTAGGCCATGACCTCTAAGCCAGGTTAAGTACTTCTGGAAATCCCAGCTGTTACCAGGCTGCATATGGAGCACAGCCAGCCTCTTTTCGAATGACCTGGTGTACTGAAGCTGCCTCTGGTTTCTCCTGGGCTCCAAATTACTGCTATGAAGCAGCTGCTCAAACACTTTAATGGCCACAATTAAATAGTCCCAGAGGCTGACCTTTCGACATGGCAGTGGTTAATCGAGCCAACTGCCCTGGTGTCTGCCATCTTTGGCAAAGACTTGCAAGTCTAGTGTGGCTTGATCTTTTGTTTGGCGTCCCAGAACATGTTCTAAGGGAGAAATCATACTTTTAATCACACCAGTAGAAATGATGAAAACTTGGGGATGAGACAAAATAGATGAAGGAATGCCTATGTTCTTTTAAGAAAAAGGCCTGTAAATGACAGGTGTGAAGGTCTCTCAAAATTGTCTGTGCTGATTAAATTTCTTAACCAGAGTCAAGCTTTTACTAGGAAAAGGGAAAAATTCATGACTAGAACTTAGTGTTTTCATCTATCAGTCAATTAATATTCATTTAACAATGAATGAATGACCAAAAATAGTGGAGAGAGCATCAGACAAAGGGAGACAGTCAAGAAAATGAGCTAGAATGTAAATCTCTAAGAGCAGAGGATGATTTTGTTTGGTTACTACATTTGCCAAATGCCTAAAATGCTACCTGGTATATAACAGATGCTCAATTAATAGTTGTTGAATAAATAAGTGTACACAAAATGCCTTCACTGAGCTCACAATCTAGTAAACATATGAACAAGACATTTGCACTTTTGATGAGTGCTATGAAGGGAAGTGTTGTGATATGATGCGGTAGACACTAACTGGGGAGTGGTGGGAGATGTTCTTTGGTTAGTAAGGTTCAGGAAGGTGTGTGTTTGAGCTGAGAGAAGCATGACAAGAAGGAGTCATCTGTGCAAAGATTTCAAACAGGCAATAGCAATAGGCAAAGGCCATTATGAAGCAAATAACATGTGTGTTAAAGAAACAGAGCGGGGCTGGGAGCAGTGGATCATGCCTGTAATCCCAGCACTTTGGGACACTGAGGCGGGTGGATCACCTGAGGTCAGAGGTTCTAGACCAGCCTGGCCAACATGATGAAACCCCACCTGTACTAAAAATACAAAATTAGCCAGGTGGGGTGTTGGTCACCTATAATACCAGCTACTCAGGAGGCTGAGGCAGGAGAATCACTTGAACTTGGCAGGTGGAGGTTGCAGGGAGCAGAGACCGTGCCATGGAACCCCAGCTGGACAACAAGAGCAAAACTCTGTCTAAAAAAAAAAAAAAAAGAAAGAAAAGAAAAAATAGAGGGGACAAGAAGAAGGGAGACAACCAGTGAGATGAGGAGAAGTAAAATATTTAATCTGAGTAGTGGCTAGGGACCAAATCACACAGGCTCTCCTAATCATGGTAGGGAAATTAGGGTTTCACTCTATGCATTTATTTCCTAGAGATGTCTTAACAAATAACCACAAACTGGGTGACTTAAAGCAACAGAGAATTATTTGCTCACAGTTCTGGGAACCAAGGTGTTTGCAGGGTTGGTTCCTTCTGGAGGCTCTGAGGGAAAATCTGTTCCATGTCTCTCTCCTAGCTCCTGATGGTGTTGATAACCCTCTTGATCCTTGGCTTGTACATGCATCACTCCACTCCCTGCCTCTGTCTTCATATCACCTCCTCCTCTCCTGTGTCTCTCCTCTTCTGTCTATGTATTCTCTTCTTGTAGAACACTTGCCGTTGGATTTTAGGCCCACATGGATAATCTAGGACGATCTCATCTCGTGGTTTATAACTTGGTTATGGCTGCAAAGGCCATGCTTTCAAATGAGTTCATATTCACAGGTTCGCCATGGATATGTATTTGGGGGAGACGTTCACCTCACTACAACCTATTTGCAATGAAAAACCATGAGACAATGACATGCAAAGGGGTGACAGAAGATGTATGCTTTTCTGGGTTAGGACCTGATTTGAGAAGAACAAGGGTGGAAGATCTTGACAGTGAGGGATGAGGTGTTGGGAGGTTGCTGCATCTATGTGGAAGCAGGAGTAGCTAAAAAGTCTGAGTTGAGAGTGGGGCCACAGGCTTGGTGTCAAGGGAGAGTGAAAGTAGTGTCTGGGATGAAATGGGAACAGTGACACCCAAGCAGCATCATGGTCTTAGGCACAACTGCTTTAACATGACACAGATGTCAGGTCTTTGGCTGGAAATCAGTCGGGACCCCTCTTGTTCATGCTTCTCATTGCCTCACTCCTGGCCCTCTGAAGGCCTCCTTTTCTTCTGAGTATAGTTGCCATGAGCACTCAAAGTTGCTGTGTTTGTGCACTGTATCTTAGGACTCTATCCCTTCCTATGTAGAACTTACATAAACCTTAATGCTCAACCACAAAAGGTTCTGAAAGTCTAGTTTCTCTTTGCACCATATTGCCCTTCTGTTGAGATTTGGGATCTCCAGTATACCTTGCCTGTTTGTTATGAGCTGAGATTGCCATAGGCAGGAAAAAGAAACATTTTTACCCTAACTGAAAATTAGATCTTAGCAAGTGGTTCTTGCTTTCCCTCTCTGAAAGCATTTCCAATAGTACTCATAGCATGCTTTCTTCAGGAAATCAATTAAAAAACCTCAAATCCAGTAAGTGATTAGTATGGACCAAAGCCTGCCCTCCATAATTTGCAATCCTTTCCCAGAGACATGGAGCCAAAAGTGAGATTTATAACTGGGTGGTAAATATGGAATTGAATGGTTTGCTTTCTTGTAGAAGTCTAAAGTACAGAATGTCTGATGGACTATTGAGGAGCCTAACTACTTGTCATTCTATCTGTCTGACTAGTGGGAGAGAAAAAACAACTTTTTGTCATGCAGCAAGAGGCTGAGTGCACTAGAGAAACATGGACCTTTCTTAAAATGGCAACTTTCTCTATTTGCAGATTCCCTGCAGTGAGTGTGCAGGAGGTTCCTCAAAGGATGGGTATAGCTATTTTAAGTCTTTTTCAGTTGTTGTACCTACTTTAAATTAGCCTTGGACGTTTAATGAGCAACTTGATTGGGAGTGTAAATTAGTTCAACCATTGTGGAAGACAGTGTGGCGATTCCTCAAGGATCTAGAACTAGAAATACCATTTGACCCAGCAATCCCATTACTGCATATATACCCAAAGGATTATAAATTGATCTATTATAAAGACAATTGCACATGTATATTTATTGTGGCACTGTTTGCAACAGCAAAGATTGGGAACCAACCCAAATGCCCATCAGTGATAGACAGGATAAAGAAAATGTGGCACATATACACCATAGAATACTATGCAGCTATAAAAAAGATGAGTTCATGTCCTTTGGGGGGGCATGGATGAAGCTGGAAACCATTATCCTCAGCAAACTAACACAGGAACAGAAAACCAAACACCACATATTCTCACTCATAAGTGGGTGTTGAACAATGAGAACACATGGACACAGGGAGGAGATCATCACACACCAGGGCCTGTCGTGAGGTAGGGGGCTATGGGAGGGATAGCATTAGGAGAAATACCTAATGTAGATGACAGGGTGATGGATGCAGCAAACTACCATGGGATGTGTATAGCTATGTAACAAACCCAAATGTTCTCCACATGTACCTCAGAACTTAAAGTATAATTAAAAAAAAAAAACTGAGATAACTACAAGGCCCCAGATGCTTCAATACTTCTGGGGTCCATTTTTTTTTCTGTTAGTTTCACTCTCTCTATAGTGACATCATACTTAGACACTTCCCACCTCATGTTGGCAACAAAGACACCAGACCTCCAACTTCACAGTTAGCAATTGCATTGCTTCTGATTGGCTCATCTTTGAACCATTAGTTGTATCAAGAAGAAGGCAGTGCTGATCGGCTAGGCTTGAGTCACATGCCCTCCCTTGGAGCTGTGAGTGAAGTCAGGACCACTGGAACAGCATAGGCTAAGAGTAGGGAAGGAGTGATTTCTCAAAGGGACATCAGGATGCTGCTCTCAAAACAGGAACAGAAACAAAAACAAAAAAATAGGGAATAACAGCAGCCACTAGTGAATCATGTCCATGCATAGCTGTATGGCCTTGGGCAAATAATCCAGGCCTGTTCCTGTTTCCTCATCTTTAAAATGAGAATAATGATATTCATATTATTCATTATTCCTCATAGAACTATTCAGAAGATTAAGTGACTTGTTATGCATAAATCACATTAGAACAGTGCCCAGTCACATCTGTGCTAGCTTTAACATTTACTTATTTACAGTAGGAGCACTGTCTCTACCGAGTTTTATATAGACAGATGTCAAGCTGTTTTACTGAGCAGGTTAAGCCAGAAAGATCCTGCAAATTTATACCCATGCACCTAGAACTAGAGAGAAAGCAAACATTTCAAAGGAAAATGAAACATATCCTGATTTCTATTACTTATCACTGTCTTCACTGCTGCCCCCTTCTTCAAATGACGCAATCACTCCATGGACTTCCGAAGCATCCTCTTTTGTGATCTGACTTCACTCTAGACCTCTCACAGTCCACCCCCCATGCCATAGCCCAGGTAACCTTTACAAGGCATACATCTCTAGATTAGTATTTTCCAGTGGTTTCTCGTAGAAGCTAGAATAAATGAACTTCAAAACTACTAATTTACCTATTTGAGCCATTGTTTACCCCCACAATGCCACTTCCCTTTACTGTGCCCATGGTCCTCCACTTTGCGGCATCCTGGTCTTCCTTCTGTGTCTCATAGAAGCTCATTCTCAGCTCTTTTTAGAATTGACTTCTCTTATATCTTTAAAGGGTTGCCTCTTTCTCACAATCCTGGTCTCAATGTCAGCTCCACCATGATACCTTTTCTGATCAACCCAGGTGGAGTATTTTTCTGTCCCCTACCTCAATAATTCTGTATAGTATTCTATCTCTTCTATATATCTTAATAGCTGAATTTGTATTTTTATTTTTTGATGACTTTGTTAGAAGCAAATATTTGAAGAGGTAACAAGGTATAAAGTATTACCCAGAAGAGGCGTAGGAAGAGAGCCTAGTGTATGAGGCTGCTTTTCCCCGAGGACATTTGTTCAAGCATGTGAAGTCAGCTGAGACTCTGAGAGGGGGAACAGCAACCCTGCTGGTCTATGAGATACAGGAACAGAGATAAGGGTTTAGGGGCTTCCCAGGAGATAAGCCCCCTGCTTTGTGTTGGATCCCTAAAAACTGCACAATAAAAGTAATGGTGAAATGGAATAGATGGCAGTTTAACTTTGTCATTTCCATCATTAAAATTAAATTGAGGTAATTGCTAGTGCCCCAAATGCTTTATAGACATAGATATAAATCCAGTCCAGAGGAAAATGGTATTATCCTAGGTTTCAAATTATTTCTGTAAATAATTTTGTGTATGTGGTTTGTATTATCAATAAATAACAACCAGGAACATGAAGAGACATAATAACAAGAATGACCAACCAAATCCAATCTTGTAGCTCCCATAATTCCCACATGTTGTGGGAGGGACCCAGTGGGAGATCACTGAATCATGGGGGAGGTTTCTGCCATGTTGTTCTCGTAACATCAACTGGGTCTCACGAGATCTGTTGGTTTTAGAAAGGAGACTTTCCCTGCACAAGCTTTCTCTTTGTCTGCTGCCATCCACATAATGCACAACTTGCTCCTGCTGGCCTTCCACCATGATTGTGAGTCTTTCTAGCCATATGGAACTGTTAAGTCCATTAAACCTCTTTCTTTTGTAAACTGCCCAGTCTTAGGTATTTATCAGCAATGTGAAAATGGACTAATACAAAGAATAAAAACCATAAAAAAAAAAACAGGTAATAAACAATCACAAGAGTGCCAGATAACGGAGTATCAAATACAAACTTTAAAATAACATTTACTATGTTCAAAGACATAAGAAAATATTAAAAAAAAAAAAAAAAAAAAAAAAAAAAAAAAAACACAGCCAGGCACGGTAGACCCATGCCTGTAATCCCAGCACTTCAGGCTGCTGAGGCAGAAGAGCCCAGGAGTTGGAGGCCAGCCTGGACAACATGATGAGACCTCATCTCTACAAAAAATTTTAAAAATTAGCCAAGCATGGTGGCACATACCTATAGTCTCAGCTATTTGAGAGGAAGAAGTGGAAGGATCACTTGAGCCCAGGAGGTTTAGGCTGCAGTGAGCCATGTTTGCACCACTGCACTCCAGCCTGGGCAACAGAGCAAGACCCTGTCTCAAAATCAGTAAATAAAAAGAACAAAAAAGACATTCTAGCACTCAAAAATAAGGTAATCAAAAATCGAGAATTTAATAGCAGATTAGACTCAACTATAGAGACATTTAGCAGAATGGAAAATACATAAGAAGAAAATGAAGGAAAAAATGGATGGCAAGTACAGTGGTAAGGGTAAGAGACATAGAGGATTCATTGAATAGGTATAATATATTGTAGTGGACATCTCTGGAAGAGAAGAAAGAGAATGGAGCAGAGGTAACCTTTGAAAGAATTTTTAAGAACTGATGCTAAGGCATCAAGGTAAAAATTCAAGGATCTATTAAAAATTTAAGAATGATAAAGAAAAAGAAATCCACACCAAGAAGCAAAAAAAAAAAAAAAAAAAAAAAAGAAAGACCTATTGCTTTCGAAGGCAAAACAGGCTGAGAGCTGAGATCTCAGAAGGAACAGTGGATACCAGAAAACAAAGGATTGCTACCTTAAAGTATTAAAAGAAAATAAGTGTTAACCTAAAACTTTAAATGCAACAAAAATATATTTCATGAACAAAGTACTGATATTTTTAGACAAACAAAAACTGAGAATTTGTTATCAGCAGATCTTTACTCAAGGAAATACTAAAGGATTTTTTTTTCAGATGGAAGAAAAATGATGCCAGATGGAGTGTTGGAGATACAAGCAGAAATGTAAAGCAGAGATAATGATAAGTATGTGGTCATATCTAAAATAATATTGACTGTATAAATTTAATATTTGCAATGTCTTATTTAGTTTTAAATGTTTTTATGACTCAAATGCATGATAAAAGTGACATATAAATTGGAGTCGGAGAAAATGAAATTAAAATGTTCTAAGATTATTGCATTATCCAGAAAGAAAGAGAAAGAACCCTTTACTATTTTACTTTGATATGTCAATGATGCATGTTGTAATGTCTAGAACAGTGAAAGAGTAATTTTCAAGTTAATAGAGAAAAAGTTAGAATGAAATAAAATTAATCCATAATGAGCAAGATGGAAAAAAAAGAATATAAAGCATAAATTGACAGGATGTCAAGGAGACACAGACAACTCCACAATCACTGTGTTAGATTTTACCATACCTTTCTCAGTATTTATAAGATAAGCAGAAAATATATTACATGGAAATAGACATTGAAATGGATACATGTTAATCACTTTGTGTTAAATCATTGAGGTATATACATTTACTCTTCTTTACTGTTTATGTATTATATTTCCAATAAAAAGTTTAAAAATAAAATAATTAGCATAGGATCTTTTACTTATTTGGTTTTCAACTTATCTCTATCACTAAACAAAAGTCTCACAGGTATGTCAAGCTCAACATTTCTAAAACTAGAACCATCTGCCTTAAATCTATTTTCCCTCATTAATGGTCCCACCACCTACCCAATAATCCATGGTAAAATTATAAGAACCATATTTAGTTCATTTATTTCACTCATTCCTAAGATCCAAGGAATGGGTGATATGAATTTCGGCTCCTCTTACTCCCCAGCCCATTCTTTCCATTCACGCAAACAAGGTGTATTAGTTCAGGCTGTCACCACTTTTCACCTCAATTGCTGGGTTTCTCTGCTTCCAGGCTGGTTCTCGCTCCTACCCCTAACATTGCCAGAGTAAGACTCGTAAAGCATTACCTTAATGCTGAAGAACACCGTGTTGGTTTTAGATTTTGTCTTCTCTGCTAATTCAATTGCATAACTTTGATAAGGCTAATCTCTTTAAGCTTTAATTTATTCTTCTATAAATGGTTATAATAACAACTAGCCACCAGGAATGTTGTAAAAATTAAGTTTATATATCAGTATCTATATATTTGCATATATATATATCTCTGCTTTTCCTGAAAAATGAAAAATGTTTCATTGCTTTATCTCCACTTTTAAATGTTATATTGGCCAGGGTTCTTGCCTCTCCATTATCTCTTATTGGTGGTTGTCAATTGTGGCCATAATTAGGCTCACCAGTGAAGTTTTACAAAAATACAGATGTCAGGGTTCTACCTAGAGATTCTGATTCAGAACTGGACATTTATTTGTACAAATACTTTCTTGACGTATGTCTGGACAAGTAACCAGGAATAAAAAACTCTGCCATCCTCTCAGTTTCTCAGTTTCATGGCAATCTCAGCCATGCTTGGTTCCTCCAGCCCCAGTAGACATCCAAGTTGACATTTACAGGCTTGGTTTTAATCCAGGGTATGTATCCTCCATTCTATACTCATACACATAGTGTCTGTACTTGGATGCTCGAAGTCTGTTCCCACTTTATGTGACATCTCACCACCATCTAACCTCCTTTTCCTATAGTCTCAGCATCCATGCATGGCACTATAATCTACCCAGTAAGTTAACAACTTACACTTGAATGTAATTCACAAGTAATATGATTTGTATGTAAAAACAACCTCAAAGGAAATTTGTAAAAGGAAAACATGTACCTGTAATCCCACCTCTTGTATGCTTTTTCACATTGCCATACTTTTTTAAATTGAGGAATTAGAGAGTTTCTATACTCTTTTTCCTAAAATAAGCCAACTCATTGCTTTTGAAAATGCCAGATTGCTAGACAAAGTATACATAAAAATTTATATATGATAAATGAGACACTAAAATTAATTTGCAAGTGATGGATTATTCAATAACTGATGTTAGGGTAAATGGTTAAGCAGTTGGCAAAAGTTTATAACCATTCTCCTCTATCAAATCTATACTGGAATGTATCTCAGATGAATTAGATACATAAAATTTATGAAAACTCTAAAAATTAAATGTAGTTGTCCTGGGATAGGAAATTTTTTAAAGAATGATACTAAATCCAGGAGACTTAAGGTAAAGAACCAATAGACTTGACCACATAAAAATTAAAACAAAAAGCTCTGTTTGACAAAAATTACTGTATCCAACAATAAAATGACAATGAACTGATAAATAATCCTAACACATATGACCACCTCCTTTCAGGTTTTTTTAAAAAAAAAAACCTATATAAGAAAACATGTATATCATAATAGAAAAATATGAAGACTCAAATAGGCAGACATATAAAATTAATCAGATAAATACAACACTAATAAACAAGATTTTTTTTTTACTATTAAAGCTGGGAAAGGTGAAAAAACTGTAGCAATAGACTGTGTATGAGCAAATGTCCATGGTAGTAGTAATCTTTTGGTGAATGTACAAATGGGTACAACCTCTCTTGAGGGCAGTTTGGCATAAAGCATCAAAATTTAAAACATATACAATTTTATTTCTATGAATTCACCTAGAGATCACTGGTCAGGTGAACCAAAGCAGATGCACAAAATGTTCATTAAAGTTCAGCTTTTAATATTTAAAATCTCTCTCTCTCTCTCTCTCTCTCTCTCTTTCTCTATTTTTATATATATATATATATATATATATATATATATATATGAATAAGTGTATCTCAGTAGAGAATTAGTAAAAATACATTTAAATTAGATAATATATAGTAGTATTATATAGTTATATATAATAAGCAATAATAATATAATTTTATATACATGGAATATATTAATAAGGAGAAAATCGTGGTGATTTGTTTTCTGTTTAGAAAATGAAAACTGTGATGTACTCTGTAATGTTTCTAGTACTCTCCTTTGCACAGTGATCTTAGTGAAAGTTTTATTGCACTCTGTTGTTTGTCTAGATTTTCTTCATTTAGTCAAATGAACATGTATAATTTTATTACTAGAAAATACAATAAATATATTTACCAGATAAAAGAAAATAAAGTCAAGGGTTGCTTGGTTTTGGGATCTGTTATAATGTTGGTATTGACAGCTAAAAGTTTGGAATATTACTCTATTAGACTGCCTTAAAGGGGAGAGCATTTGGAGTTAAATTCCAATGATCAATTTAGTTGTGCTCACTTTTAGAAAAAGATAAAGCAAAGTAGGCAGAAAATGAACTGATATATCTTGATTGTCCAGTATGTGATAGATATTATGTTAGGTGTTTGATATACTTAAATAGCCATTTAGTGTTTAGGTTATGGTCACAGTTAGGAAACGGGCATTATATGCCACCCACACGGGAGGAATTAACTCTTTGAGCATATTCTCCAGAAATACAGAAATGATTTTCAGTAACTACCAACTGGGGTAAAAATAGAATGTGCAATAGATTATTTTAAGAGGCTCATTTTTATATCTTTCTAAAGGTGGCATTTGTTTTAATTGGCAATTAAGGAATACCTACTACACTATGGGGCCCGAGGATGTCATCTGGGAAAAAGGGCAGGTGGAATGCTTGAGATAACCACTTGTTCTTTTAATCTGGACCCCGGGAATTACATGAGGTATGTGTCAATTACCTTAGGAGAACCTGAGTCTTTTAGTAGTGTTTTAATCTAACCTATTCACTTGACACGTTTGTTTTAATTGGTACTACTTTGTAAATTGCTAAAAATATGGAAATACTAGTGATTGCCTCATTAATATTCAGGGACCTCCTGTGAGGGAAGTAAAACTCAACAGCTGGCTTCTTCCCACCTAAGCTCACAGGATAATTGCCTAAGTTTGCCTCACAAGTTATTGGTAGTTGCATAGAAGACCCAAACATAAAATCTAGAATAACGCTTTTTTTTTCTTTTTACTTCAAGTGTATTGCCCACAGCTGACTGTACAGTTAGGTGAAAAGCTGACAAAATATTTCTCGATTGAAACATGCCTCTTCCTCTGACCTACCCCATCCATTGTACATTGGCTACCTTAGCATTTAAACACTAACAGCCACCAAACCATGACTCTTTGGCCTGAACCAAAGCAAACACTTCTTTGAATCTTGTCTCCAAATCTGTAAATTGGGATGTTGATAATATACACCTTACATGGTTATAGTGAGGATTAGATAAGAAAAGATGATCAGGGAATGTTAAATTTTAATTTCATTTTTCTCCCATAATACTGGCAAAAATTTAAAAGACTAGGACAAGGCTCTTGAGACTATGGAAATAGGCACTCCCAAACACCATTGCTGGGACTATGAATTGGTACAAAATTTTCAAAAGCATTTTGGCAGTGTTTTTCCAATCTGCACCTCTTTCAATCCAACATTTCATTTCTTGGAATCTATACTACAGAAATCCTCACGTGATTAGGTAAGGGCAGATGTACTGCAGGTTTATTCATTTTTTTAAGTAAAAAAAAATTGAGACCATTTAAATATTCATCACTGAAAGATACTTAAATATATTAGAGTAAAGTCAAGATATTACATTCCATACAGACTCAAAAATACACACACACACACACACACACACGCACACATATATATGTATACATACGGATGTACGGACTTGGAAGATTGTTCAGGATGTATCATTGAAAGAAAAAGGCTAGTTACAAAATAACACATAGAGGATGATACCATTTCTGAAGTGGGGGGGGCGAAGAGAGAGAAAGGGAGAGAGGGAGGGAGAGAGAAAAGGAGAAAACTAGAAAGAGAGGAAGGATCTTGTATACATAATCTGAAAAACATACCATAATATTATCAAAAATTAAACTTGTGGGGTGCTATTGGAAGATGGGTGTTAACATTTATTATATATAATTCTGTAAAGTTATTTTTTTAATGAATGCATACTTCATTGGTAATAAAGGCAGAAAAAAAGAGCAGGAAAGGAAGAAGAGGAGAAATGGGAAAATGCACCGATCACTCAATGTCATGTCTAGTTTACTTTTTCTCTCCTACCAACGCTTTTATTTTGCTTTCTCCTTCCTTCTCTACTTCCCCCCTCTCTTTCTTTCCCACATTTTATTTTGCTGTTTGTCAGCAGTAATTCAGAGCCAGATTCTATTTTTACCCTCTTTAAATTTGACCCTCTTTAAATCCTTTCAAGTCCCTCTTGCCTACTGAGAAAGACCAAGGTCCTTAGCAAGGCATTCAAGGCCACACATACTCCAGATGACATGATCAAGCTGTACATGATAAGCATAGGAAAGATTTTAGAGAAGTAATGAATGAATAAAGAAGAATTACACACTTTTTCGGGTAGCCATTCTGTTAACTACACTATGTTATTCATTGCCATCCAACATTTTTTTCTCTTCCTTTGGCAATCATATCCTGACTTTCCTTTGGGAAATAAACCTACTCGTATACCACATGTTAGGATAAATCTTTCATACCTCAGTCTAGAAGAGCAAGAGGCACTGAAGTGGTCTTGGCCAATTGAGGCATCAGATTCCCCTTGCCATGGTGATAAAGATGGTCATGGGATCCAAACCAAGAAAATCAGCACTAAACCAAAGATTTCTAAAGGAGAAATGGGAAGACTCTTTTTGATTTTCCATTAAATTTGAATTCTAGGGTAGTTAAATCAGGAGCTGCCAGTAAGATCCTTGGAAATTCAAGGGAAACGCCAACATGAAGAGGAATACAGTGGTGAGATGGAGAGAGCCTGCACCTTGGTAACTATGTGAGCTTCTGGATCAAGTCATACCTGAAGCCAATAATATCTCAGGGGTTTTCAACAAGTGATCCAATAAATTTCTTTATTTGCTTATGCAGGTTTGTGTTTTCTGTGACCATGTGATTTGGATCCCAAAGATTTTCATATAATACATTATGTTGTTAAAAACAGTAGATTGTGTCATTATGTCAAGCATCTGGCAAGGGATTTAAATTACCAGTAATTTTTTTCAAATGCCTCTATTCATAGAAACCTTAGAAATAATTAAGAAAACATTGAAAAAATTTTTAACTCTTAATTGAAAAGCATTTTTTAAAATAAATGTAAATGTTTATTGTTTCCTGCATGCTAAAAATGTGTCAAATATCTTCCAGCAGTGACAGGCTCAGAGGTCCAAAGAAACACCTGTCGGTCCTTACTGTGATCATACCTTTGGTTAAAAACTGGTAAGGAATGCACATCGCCCTCATATCTTTATTCTAACGTCGTTAACGAGGTGGCTCCACAAACAGGACTAATTAGGGAGGTGATCAGGTTGCAGAGTTGAGAGTGTTGTTTTCTTCTGACCACAGTCAGAATTCATCAGTCACTCATCTTGAATGTTTGTTTCTATTTTGCACATGTTCAATACCTTCATCAAAGTAATCACCCTCATTATAATCAATATGAGATCATATTCATTCAAGGTGTTGCATATTATCATTGCATTTTTAGAAGTTATGCCTTGTACTTTAAAAGCAATAATATAGATATATCTTCAGGATAGTATCGTAAGCTGCACTAATTTAGATGGCCTAAATGCCTGCACAAGAATGTAGTCAAAAGGTAAATCATATTAATCAGGAAATATTTAACTGTTCAATATTTTGTAATCATGACTTAGGAGGTGATTTGCAGAATTTAAGAGAGCAGACAATTCAATTTAGGAGAAAGAACAATGATAATAATCACTGTCCTCTAAACAGAGATGATGTAGAAAGGTATTTGGAGAAGGGAATGGAAATTAAAAAGAACATAATCTCAATAATCTAGGCAGGCATTAAATGCCTAGAGTCCAATCCAGGGTACTCGCCTTTTAATGGTACCTAAAATCACTCCTTTTTTAAATGATTTGACAAAATCGAAAATCTTCTTCCAAATTATGTGCTCGTTTAGAAGTCTACAGTGAGTAGTTCAATGCCGTGGTAGTACCTGATATTTCATAAAACCTTGCTGCTTTAAAAATCTTTTTTTATTTGTCAAATTCCATAATTGTAAGAACTAAACTAGCAACATTATATTAACATATTTATGCCATGTAATATGGAGATATATAATTTTGTAGATTATAGAATTGGAGAATATTGATTACATAGGAGGAAGGCCTGATATTCAAAACTTGAGTCATATAGTTTTGAAATAGACTTTTCTGATTATTCTTTATTAAAAGAGCTGAAGTTCCTTTATGATAAGTACCTTATATATTTTTATAGAGTATTCGTACATAGATTGCTAAAAATAGATCTAAAAAGGGAAATGTGGTCAAAGACAATTTAGAATATAAGCAGCAAATATTTATGTACATATTTTATTTGCCAGACACATTAGTAGCCATTTTGCTATTTAGTTTTCACAATAAGGTAGATATTAAGATTCCTGTTTTACAGATGAGAAACTGAGGCTGAAGAAGATTTACTTGCCAAAAATTCATAGATAGTAATAGATGACAGAACCAGGAACCAAACACAAGTCTGTCTGGGGCAAAGCTCACTTTCTAATCTTCTTTCTAATCTTTCAAATCTGATCTCTCTGCTTTTCAATCTTATGCCGTATTATACTGTGCACTTCCAGACTTCTGTTGCCAATGTTATCCATTTCCTATTCCCCTAGATCTTCTACCTTCGAAATTCTAATTCCTATTCTTCAAGGAACTCTTGAAAGAGTTGGGCCCTATTTTTTCATACGTAAAGCCCATTGCTTTACACAGAGTCCTGAATGTTAATGTGTGATGGTGAAGTACAAAGGAAAGCGGTGTCAGGGTGACCCACGGAACTTCTACCATCAATGACGCCAGATGAAAGAACATGTGAGGAAACAGTTTACTTGGGAAATATAAGTTCTTTGGAGAAATCTGGAATCCTTTGAAACCCTGCCAATTGCAAATGCCTTATCTTGCCTCTTGACACCTGTGATACAGAAAGTACAAACATTTCAGAAATAATCACAGTACCAATACCTAACTAACCTAGCTAAATCTCACTATGTGTCAGTCATTAGACTAAGTGCTTTACGTGTTATCTCATTTAATCCTCATAAAAATCATATATATTAGATGCTATTTTAATCCACTTTTAAAGGTGAAGAAACTGATCTGAGGGAGATTAACTTTCTCAGGCTGACCCAGTAAATGGTAAAGCAACAAATATCCCATGTAGAGTAGGTATACAAAGGCAAGAATTGTTCCTCTATTTTGTCTCATTGCAGGGCCCACCAGTTTGTATTAATAGTTACCATTGTGATAAGGACCGTTAGGGGGACTTAGGAGTTCCATTTATTTCCCGACTCAAACACAACTTACCCCAAATATTCTGCAACTGCTTAGCTCTTAAGTTTCAGTGTCTGAAAAACATGACTAAAATAATTTTATTTCAGTTTCTGAAAAAACTGTGTATTTGAAAGATGCTGAGTTCTTGAAGGTTAGTTTCCATTTATCATTGTAAAACAATTGTGTCACTCTAGAAATTATTTCTAAAAGATAGGTATTAAGATGATGTCTCAGTTTGATTTGTGAAAGATTGGCATTTTAAAATGAAATAGACATTTTTAAAGATGACTTGATTTTAAAATGCCTCATTGAAAAAGGAAAACATTTGAACTAGAAAAGGGAATTTGGCACGTATGAGTGGTTAGCTGGTAAAAATAGGTGTCTAATTCTGGAAGAATCCATTATTAAGTGCTTCATAGTGAGAAGATAGAAATATGACATCCCATCACCCTTTATGTCTGATATTTTGTAGTTGCTCATAATGCTAGTTTTGATGTAGAAAGTTAGCATTCAACAATAAGCAACGTAAGTTACTTTTTTCTTCTTTTTTTTCTCTCAGGATTTAATTCTGCAAACTGCCATTTACACACACACACACACACACACACACACACACACACACACACACACACTCAGAGGTACATAATAGAGAGACTGGAAGAAATGCAATTCACGTGTGCAGGTCTAGATGGACCTTTCTGTCTGAAACAACTCAACTGAGGGCAATGCAGCTGAAGCAAACAGTCTTGCATTCATATGTATTCTTTTTAAGATAAAAGCAATTAAAAGTTTTAGAACTTTACATATGCTATGTAAAAATTTTAAACCCCATCCTTGCAAAGGAGAACACTGGAAGAGTCCCAAGATTTTCTTTCAAGAAACATCATATTAATATTCTCGCGTATTTGAGATTTAACATTTCATATTCTTTCGTCTGTACCTTTTATTGTTCCTATTTACAGTGCACCTGAAACACATTGTATAATTGGCAGAGAGCCCAGATTTTCCATTTAGGAACAGTTTGATGATTTCACTTTTTCTTCTTCCTTTTTTTTTTTTTTCAAACAGCAGGTGCTCTACATTGTAAACAATGCCAGCCACCATAATATTATTAGCTTTTGAATTTTTATTACATTCTTGCCTTCCTACATATTTTAAACTTCAGTGCAAGGAGTTTTTGGCACCAGCTCAGCAAGCTTCTTAGTTCATAAGGAAGATAGATTCCAGTGAATAGAGTGCTTCATTGTCATTTATAATTAGAAAGTGTAAGATTTACCTAATCATAAAATCGCCCAATATTTTCAGGTTTGTTTCTAATTTTCTAAGCAATACATTCACATCTGTCCCATGCAGAATGCTAATTCCCTTTCAGTTGCGTTAGTTTCACAAATGTTTAACCCTTCCCAAGCCCGTTATCTAAATATAACTCTCTTTTAGCTTATCTTTACTGTGAAGGCTATAGTAAGACAAATTTTTTGTTTTTTTAACACTTCTAAAATGGTCAAAGCTCATCATAATCGATGTATTCAATTGAGTTGTTTTAGCAATCAATGTGTATCACTGCATGACTGATTTGGCTTCAGCAATCAGCATGGAATAAGGAGAGGGCTAAGGTGACACAATCGGCCATGCTTATTGCCAAATGTTAATGTATTACATTCCTAGCAATGGTGACCAAACACCCAGCAGGAAAAAAGTATTTTGTACTTAGCAAACACTCAATAGATATTTGCTGAAAAAATAAATGAGTAGAAAATAATTTCTGTTGTCCTCAGAAGCTAAAATTGTATTATCTCTAATATACACATTTATGCAAATTTTGTTTAAGAAGTGAGTTCAAAATCAGCTTAAAGTACTGGTGGAAATACTGATTTAAGCAGTTGAAAATGAATAATCCAGTTAGTTGATACATTGTATGAACTTCTCTGTGCAGACTGATTAAAAAAAAAAAAAGCATTTACATTCCCAAATCTGTATATCCATGTTATTTTCTAAGATTAATTTTAAGATCACTCTTAAAATAAATAATATTTAGTATTTTTCTTCACAGGTTAGGAGGAATTTTCCATTAGCTAACCAAAATGGGGGATGGGGGAATCAGCCTATTTTATTTCTACAGCTATGATCTTCCCCACTAAACTGCATTTAGAGCTACATTTTTTCCAGATCACTTCAATAAGTGAAAGCCCAACAGAGAACAGATGCAATATAAGAGCAATAAAGGAAGAAAAAAATTAAAAATCCTTTGTTCTCCCTGCAGTACATCCGTAAATCTATTAGCATTATTTTCCTTTCTTCTCTCTCTTTCTCCTTTTTTTTCTCCTTGTTTTTGCATCCCAAGCCAGATCTCAAGTTCTCTGAAGCAACCCTTAATCAAGCTCCCCAAAGGCCTACGACTGCATGCAGCAATTTCTCCCCTGCTCTCAGCACAGATGTTTCGAGCACATTCCATTACACCTACATGCCATTACAGCTAATGGCTTATTCTGATGAAGAAAGCTGCTTTCTGCTCAGTGCAGCAAAGGGGAAAATTTCCTCCTGTACAGTTCGATCCCTGCAACAATGAAATGTGGGGGCAGGTGGTACAACAGAACTCTCTAATGTTAATTACATACTGTATTACCCCCAAATTTGGCTGGTCATTAATTATGCTAATTTACCTTCCTGAAAATTAGCACCATCAATGTGAACATTTGAGTAGATTATAGCAAAATGTAGTCTATCATAGTTGCTTATAAACGTTAACCTTTTGAGCCATCCAAAGAAAAGATGACTATTACAGGTTATATAAAACTTAATAAGAAATGGTTTATGGCTATACTTGGTCCTCGTAATGATAAATGTCCTGATTTTTTAGGATGGTAATATGAAAAGGAAGCAACTTTATCAAATCCTGATTAAAAATATGTTTTATTGATTTTTAAAAAATTTTAAAGTTGCTAAATGTATGGATAAATGCAAAATCTTAAACATCAAGGAAAATAAGGCTGATGTACTGTGAACTGAATAAAAATGCTAGGTATTGTTTTGAAGCAAAAAGAGTAGAGGAAAAGTGGAAAATAAAACTTTACTGGCAGTGAATAGAGTTTTAATGCAACGGAGTATAGTGATTTTCCTCTATGCATTTTTCATACAGCATTGATAAAGAGAGATACACATTGTCTTCAACAGCTCCTTCAGTTATAGATTGTATTTTTTTATTTATTGCTCCATAAAAAATTAACATGTCTCCCCTTCCAACTAAAACTCAGATTTTACCATATTGATTATAGACTTAATAAAGTGTGTGAATCAGGTTAGGCTTGTTTTTCATATAAATTAAATAAGTACAATTTCATTTTGGCCTGTTGAAATTGATTGGATTTCAGAAGTAAATAGAATATCTTCTCTATGGAGTGAACAGTCTCTGTTTCTTCTTCAAGGCTGCTGTTTCCTTCTATCCATCTCCAAGAAGCCATCATCATATTAACATAGATGACAATCTGGCAAGGAGGTGCTGATCAAAGATAAATTTCACACTCGCACTTCGCATTTTCTAATTACACCATCTGTGTCAGACTCTTTCGTGGCAGTTCTGCCCAATCTGTCAAACGCTGCGTGCCTATGGGAATGCAGAGGAGCTAAGAAGATCGCCTTGTCTCCCCTCACCCTCCCAGCCAATTCATCACCCCCAATCGAAGCTAGGCAGAGATATTAGTCTAATTGGGGACTGGGATGCAGGTTCCAGGTTGCATGGGTGTTTGGGGGATGCAAGACATGAGATTGCAATTTGAATCATATTACAAGGCCTGACCTAGCTTGTCTCCGAGCAGGCTGAGAACAAGCCATGCATGTGATATCAGGATGGGAGGGGTGAAGACAAGAGAACAGTTTTTAAAAGAATCATGAATGAGAAAGTGTCTTCTTTCATTTCTCTCTGTTTCTTTCAGACACATTAAGGATAAATGATTGTGAATAGGCACTGATGGGAAGTATTCATTTTTTATTATAATATTATAAAATAAAAGAAGTTAAACAGAATTATCCAACCAATAAGGCCAGATCTAATCTATTAAGGCCAAGCAAATAAATCCAACAGTTCTACCTAAATAACACAAATTAGTTTTTGTGGAATGTGCATGATACTCACAATTGGACACAATAGACTAAAAACAAGAACACTGATGGCTGCTGGCTACTTTCATAAAGAATTTTCAAATAAACATTAAACTTCCAGATCCACTTTGATCTCTTCTTTTTTTAATTTAAGGTGACAGAGCCCATGAAATACTAAAGAAAAATGAAATGATCACCCTTTCAAACTAGAGCTATGGCATATCTATTTCTAGTTATTGATTTCATTCTGCCACATGTCACTGCCTTTAAGCCATGTTGCCACTGATGCCAAGGTAAGCAAATAAATGTAATAACTCATTTTTAACTCCTCAAGCAGTATACACTTGTGTGTGTTTCATAGCATGGTATTGCTGTGAAACCAAGGATAATCTGTTCTTTTTCTTTTAAGTATAAATAATTCTTATGATAATACTATTTCTGTTGCCCTTGAAAAATCTAGCATCACTTTTTACCCTAGTCATTCTCAAATGAAAAGTCCATGTTGAAATGGAAACAGGAAAATAATGGAAGTTAGAAAACTTGACTCCAGACCCAGCTCTTAATTACTTTTTTGATTCTCCATTTCCTATACATTCCACTCTTCCCACTTCATACATTTGTGGCATATGCTTGTGAAAGCAGGTTGAGGATTATAAAAATCCCTGAAAATTAGAAGGTCATATTATTTACTCATTTGTGTATTTATATGCTGTCTCAAATTATAAGGCGTTTCCAGTAGGTATTTAGTTAGTAGTTCACTGGAGAGATTTCATCCCCAGTACAGTAACCCAATGTCCACAGGCAGAAGTAGGACTTCTGAGGGATAACATTAGGAGAAATACCTTATGTAGATGACGGGGGATGGATGCAGCAAACCACCATGGCACATGTACCTATGTAACAAATCTGCACATTCTGCACATGTGCCCCAGAACTTATAGTATAGTTAAAAAAATCAAATCTTAAAGGAAAAGAATATGTATCATTATTCTTTGGCTTGCATATTATACATGATCATGTTTATTATTAAACTTTATTAAATAGTATTTTTAAAGAGTACTGGTAAAT
Source organism: Sapajus apella (assembly GCF_009761245.1). Lineage (NCBI taxonomy): Eukaryota > Metazoa > Chordata > Mammalia > Primates > Cebidae > Sapajus > Sapajus apella. Next base: position 8,378,386 of record NW_022436943.1, on the reverse strand, counting down.
TTAATATTTATTAAGGGAGAAAAATACTATTTGAGCCATTGAATAAACTCAGGCTGATCGTACTAATATGATTCCATTTGTAGGAAATGAAACCTTCTCAAGCACTTGTTTTAATATTTCCCTGCTCCTGAAAGTCAGGATTTCACGGTCAAATATTTATGCTAAGTTTTTAGTTTTGCTTGGATTTTTTCTTTTTAAAGTAGTTTTTCTTTTTAACGTAATGGGCAAAGCAACTTTAGTATGGACTATTCCAGAAGGGCTTCATTATGAGGCCATATATAAAGTTTAAACCTCTGTTTTAAGAGATTATCTTCTCCAACCATAGTAATAAATCCATGAGAATAGTGATATTATGGTTGTTTACAGTTTTCTGATTAAGATGCAACATCATTAGTTGTTATATATCTATCTATGTCTATCTTTCTGATTACATTTAGAAAGATAGATAGTCTATATTAAGGTTATCCCTCATAATATAACTAGAGAATTCAGAGAAAATTTAGAAGAGAGAATCACAAATGACCAAGTAAAAACTCAGAGACAGAATCTATTAAGTATACACTAAATAAATTTATCCTTTTGATTAAAGAGTAGAAAGATGAGAAAGTTTAAAACAATATTCAATTTCATAAGGAGTCATTGCCCATGTTAAAGCAAAAAGTGTGCTCCATTTTAAACTTTCTGAATGCCCTAAACTGGGCATCTTTGAGGGATCCACTTATCTAATGCTGTTATTGAATCACTTAATTACACCACTTGCTTAATTCAGTTATGAGGAGGCAGTGGATATTAGCTGAGGTAGATGAATTTGTGTTCTCAATTATTGCCATGCAATAGAGTCCAATGTCTAAAACCTGTCTTGAGTCTTCTGATGAATTTCTAGATAACTAGAAAAAAATTTATAAATCCTCTGCATTTTTAGAGAGTATAAATGACTACTTCCAGTATTACTGCAGAACTGCATTTCTGGAATATTAACATCTCTCTATCCTGGTTAAAGAATATTGGTTATAAAATAGGTAAATATATAGTACCTGTTATAATAGATAATTTTCAATATTAAAAGAACTATTGTACATGATGCTTTTATTTACTAAACTTATAAGAAAAATTTTCCCTTCTCATATATATATATATATATATATATATATATATATATGTGCTAGATCTTTAGCAGCTCTAAGATATTTACAATATCGTTTTAGATTGGGAAATGCTCGTGTGTTAAAAAAGGATCTTTGGAGAGCTCACTGTAGTATTTCATCACAAACAGCTTCCAAACATGCAATGATTTACATCTTTCCTAAATCCACAGGTAAAATTAAGAAAATAGTTGATAGTTTGAAGAATAAAAAGGATGTAGAAACTGGGGGAGTCAATAGCTTCTTAGCCATTCAGTCACTTCCACAACTGAGTTTCTGCCCCAGCACCCACTTCCATGTCATGTTTCCATTAAGCACTAAGAACTAAAAATAACGTAATTATGTCACAACTATGTAATCCAATCCAAGGAATCATGCATTCTTATTTCAGTAATGCTTCTATGTATAAATATTTCAAGAATAAAGATTACTTTTGGGCTCTCTGGCTCACCAAAACTCAACAACTCAAAGTATAATATTTACAAAAAAGAAAAGTAACATTTTGGACCAGTATTCACAGAGCTGTCTTCTAGATAAGGCATTAAGGATGGGAAAACTCCAGCTTCACCTCCAGCATCCTGGAAACTAAACGGAGAAAAGCCCTACTGCCAATTCTGTTGCGTCTTGATCCCTGTCCAACCCCACCTCAGCAAGCTATGTTTCACACCCCCATTTCCAGCATGCTTGGAGGAGCACCCAGAGATTTGGAAGCAGGCTCAAAGCTTATCTCGACTCTCCAGACATCAGCAGTGTGAAAAACGGGACTTTTTAAAATAACATTTCCTGCTCTTCCTGCTTCTGGTCAAGCCAAAAATTCCACAGAGACCGTTGTTCTCATGGAATGCTGGCACTTCCTCTGCAAGACACAGCCAGAATCTGGACGTGCAGAGGGATGTGAAGATTGAAACTGATTGAAAAGTTTCAAATTAGGAGCACAAAAAATGTTAGGGAAGCACATTTAACAGAGCTAGAGTTCTCAGGAACAGCAGTTTCCCTAATGATGAAGTTGAAGCCTAGCCAGCACCTGCATGGTTCACTGTCAACATGGGTTTTACCTCTAGAATGTATAGGATATCCACAGAGATACACAAATAGTGGCTTCTCATTCAGCCTCATCTATGAGAAAAAAAAGTTCAAAAATACTCTTTGCAATTAAAGATTTTGCTTACCATGAATAAAAACAATTAGTTGGCAAACCAAAAGAATACTCTGTGTACATAAAATGAATATATAATTTTATTTTTGAAGAGCTATTAGGATAGGAAATAAAACAAAACTTTTCTGTGGAGGCAGACTTTTCAAAGAGCTTCTCGCCAGTAAGTGGATTTAAGCATGTAAGTATAGTTTTCAGCACTGATAAAATATAGCAAATGAAATGTACAGTTAATGTATTAATAGTTACCTAAAGGAAGCAAGTGTAGATAAATAAAATGTTTTCTTTTTATTTTGAGAGATATTGAGCAAATTTCTCACAATCACAGATATTTCCTTGAAAATTCTATGATTTTTTATTTAATTGTATTGTATCTATTTTATTGTTTTAAAAATCATTGGTTTATGAAAGCATTGGTTAGGAATATCATATGAAACATTTGTAAATAGTCCCTTTTTATGAAGGTTGTTTTTGGGTTTGAGTCAGGTTACTTTTCCATCACTGAGGTGAATATGCCACTTGGGTAAGTAACTGAAGCGCATGGTGTTTTAGCAAACCAAACTGTAAGCAAATATCCTCATTGCCAAGAGGAATGCAGTGTGGCTCTGTTTGCCCACAGGTTCTGGAAGACTGAAGAATTCAGTCTTCAAGGTATTCAGCCTAAATACAAAGCTAGCATCCTAATTTTTTTTTTTTCAAGTTTGAAGTCTTGGATTTGGAGGATAATAAATTTTGTGGGAAACAAGGACAATATTTGGGGAAAGAATTTCAAATCTTTAATCCACATTGAATGTGTATACTTAGTATCAATATCCTTTACACAGATAATAAAGCTTTTAAATTAAAACAAAATGCAGTGGGAGCATTTTAATTAAGCTTTTCTCTGAATACTACCTGTAAATACTTATTACAGGTCTTCTATAAACAAGTGTCTATATTTTTAAAGTTTTTTATAACTAGGGATTTTTCTTCCCCCAGAATGTTCAAAGTCTAGAACATCCAAACTAGACCCTATTCATGTCCACAGGGGTGTTGCACATGAATATGTAGAGAGGAGACCGCAGAACCTAGCAGCTGCGGTTCACCTTTCAGGATGAGTCCACAACCAGCATGTCCAAAACTAAGCAAGCAGGACACAGTGTCATATAGCAGACATACGTATCACATTAAGGAATCAGACCCACAAATGAGCCCTCTAAGAATCTAGAGTTCAAGAAGCCAATTTTGAATTGTGTCTTCACCACTTACTTGTAGTGTAAAACAACAAGAAGGAGAGTAAAAGGCATGGTTTCGGATTAAGTCACCCTGGATGTGTCCGTGCATATACCTCTTACTATCTGTGTAACTTCAGGTAAGTTACTTAGCCTCTCTCTGAGTTTCAGTTTCCCATTAACAAAGCGAATACAGTAATATTTATCTCACTTTAATGCATAGGTTTAAATGAAACGAAGTCAGAGATATGCACACATATACACACGCAAATGTACACATTTGCGTGTGTGTGTGTGTGTGTGTGTGTGTGTGTGTATATATATATATATATATGAAAGCAGATATACTAATTAATACCTACACATGCTAAGTGATCAATGAGTTCTGACTTAGACCTCCTTTTTTCTCTTTCTGTTGGAATATGAGCCAGAGTATCCTACTAAGACCAAAATTAAAGTGAAAGAGAAAGGGTCATGCCTTTTGTGGATTTCTCACTAAAGAGTCTTCATAGTAGATGTGAAATGTACTATGATTCAGAACTGTGGGAAAAGTAATCTCACTTTTAAGCCTGCCTCTTCCTGTTCTTAGGCCCTTATTCTTGTTAATTGTGGTGGAGATGGGTGAAGAGCAGGAGGAGTGTTTGATGTTGTTAGATGTGAGATGATGACAAAGTAAGCAGTTAAAATCACACCCACTTCTGGTATATTTTTAGTCAAATTAAAATTTTTTTTCTCCATTAAAGTTGCTTTTCTCTCAAACTGTCTTTCCTTCCCCATTTCCAGAATGGCATCTGGTTAGAATCAGAGCTCTTGTAGCCACAGCTTGGGTGTCTTGTCCCACCCCTGCCCTTTGTATCACTGTGGGTATCTGTCCTTTCCCAAAGCACCCTGAATGCCCCTGACTCACTAGTGGAAACACCACAAACAATGTGATTCATAGAGAGTAAAACTTCAGTTTACTGTTATGTATTTCTGTTTTAGCCTTTATGTTATGATATTCACCAGTGGTTACAGACAAACCTAGGAGAACGGGTGGGTATCGCTGCATAAAAGAATAACACAACCATTGATGTCAGAGTATTTGAAGAGTTTATCCTTTAAAGGGATATTAGAGAGCATTCTTCCCATTTCCCCCCAGCTTCTCTGTAACGAGACAGATGTATCCCCTCCTGAGAAATACTGAGAGCTATGAACTTTCTGAGAAAACTGCTTTTATGGGCAGTAGGTTTGAAAATATGCAGCATGTACCAACGTAGAAGACTTCTTTTCTTAGACAACTTCTCTATCCTGGCATCAATCCTAAACCCCTGAATTGTCCAGAGGTGTGAGAAGTGTCAGGTGTGACTGCCATCTCCAAGGACCTCTTTCTTAAACCTGCCGAGTAAACCAGGATCTACCCAATCAGGAGAACCACAGAGCTGTCTGCTACCTAGGCAGAGTGTCACATGCCATCTGGCTCAGAATTCAATATCCAGGATTCTTTTCCTCAACCCGTTTTTCTTCAAGACAACAAAAACACCCCCATATAAACAGGAAGCTGAGGGGCCAGGCCTGTCATGCTCACGACAACCACGCAAGACTTTTGTTGCTTTTCTAGATATATCCGTTTCTTTCCTGTTACCATGTAAACAGAGCATTCACATCCATCATTCACATCTTAGACTCTGCTTTTGGTTACCCTTGCTTTAAATTTTTGGCTTCATTTGTAAACTTTAGTTAAAATTCACCTCTTTTGCTTCAGGCAAAAGTACGTTGGCCAGGATAGTCTGGCCAGGATGGTCTTTGGCCAGGCTCTCAGTTTCAACTCCTGGCTCTTTCTGCTGTCTGGTAGCCCAGGGAAGGTTCCAAGTAAAGGAATTCAGGTTCAGGCAACAAATGGTATCAATTAAGTTCTGATCTTTTCTGAAATATATGTAGTATAGGAGAACCAGTAATATTCTCCTAAACCTGATATTTAGCTATTGCACAGTGTGTTTGTTTTATTGTTCTAAACTGTATTTAAGTTTATGTCTTCAGGGAGCAATTGGTATGATTAGGCATGAAAAGCAAAGTTGGATTAAGACAAAGGCCAAAGGGGGAAAAAAAGAGATAGATCACGCAAGTTCCACAGGTGCTCAGGAGGAGAGAAAGAGCAAGAAAGTGAACTTTGTCTTCTTGTAAGCACAGCTGGGTGGAACAACATTTATGCAATACCATCTATGTGGCAGATACTGAGCCAGGTGCTGCTTCTTGACCCCCCGTTTGATCCTCCCAGCAACAATGGGCAATTTGTTTTAGTGTCTGTACTTCTCCTCAAAGGAAAGTCAAAGGTTCAGAGATAATAAATAATTTGCTCAAGATCACACAGCACTAAGGACAAGGACAGGGGTTCAAATCTACTTCTGTTGAACAAAGCCACTCCTGTTCCTGTTCCTCATTTCCTTCTCACAACTTTGTACTCTGGGAGGAGGATAACCAGAGAGAACTCTGCCGTCCTTGTAAAAGTCTGTGTTGTCCACACACTTTCCCCATCTTTTCAGATGCATGATTAAACCCACTTGCACTTATTTTCCTCGGGCCATGTCTCCTTTTATGTAGGGGCAACAAAGCTCAGCACCGTAGTATTTATTACATGTCCACATCTGCATAACACCTTGCTACCAAAAGGAAAAATAAAAGGCAAGTGAAAATGACAAAGGCCCTGCCCTCCGGAACTTTATAATCAATAACAGATGGGTGAGAGGTGTGGAAAAAGGGACCTAGCCCCCCCAAATAAGTGCTCAGCAAACCGAGAAATGAATGAATGGAGACCCAGAATCAAGCTAATCCCACTACAGGATCAACTGATTATACCCGGTCTCCCTCAGGAACTGACTTGCCAAACTTTTGTCACTATGAGGGAGTTCGGTGGGGGAGGGGTTATGATCATCCTAACCTGAACAATGAAAATCTTCCCAGACCTTCTCTGAACACTCATCCCATAACACAAATTATCTTAAATGAGTTTGAAGCAAGCCTTTTCATCAGCTGTCATATTAGTGAGTCCTTCAGCTCCTCTGAGTGTTTTGTTTAGCTCTCATGTCACTCTTTGCTGTGCTACCCATTGTGTATGTGTGTATTGTGGGGTGCAGGAGGATGGATCCAGACTTTCAGTCATACAGACAAAACCATCTTGATGTACATAGCAATGAAAACGTGACTCAGACATCTATTTCAAAATGACTGTCATTTTTATAACATTTCAAAGTAAAATGAAATTAGTAGAGGAACAGAAAGATGCTTTACCCAGTCCTTAAGGAAAAGGCATTTCTTTATATTTCAAAAGCTGGGCTGGCAGTAAACTGGGATAAATTGCTGACTTGGCTTCTTTCTGTTCAACTTATTAAACAATAACATTCTGTATAAGGAAAGAAAGTTGTGTAATGTATACAGCGATGCATAAAATGAATGAATTATATTTAGAATGTGTCTGAAGGCCAAGAAAGGAAAGGGTGAGAGAGGGAGTTTGCTGGAGAGCCTTCTATTATAAATGCATTAAAATCTGAATTAACGGTGAAATGATCCTAGCAATGATATCACACAATGACTGTAAAATCTAAAGATGAGAATGGTTATTTTTAAAAAATTTAATATTTTTTCTTGCACACAGTCCAGCATGTTATTAGTATTGCATATACATATATGGTATTCTTATACAGTTGCTTTCTCTAATGAAAATTTCAGTTCCATATAGACCTACGAATTTAAAGTATTATTTTCTGTCTTCCTCGTAGACTTTACTTTTTCAGAGATGCATTATTCATTTATAGTTTATTACTTATACAGAAAAGTATTAATAAAGAAACTGTACCTGTCCAGTTCTGATGTCAAACTCTGCTGAGAAAATCAACTCAGAGCCCAGCTGGTCTAAAAATCTATCACACTTTTACTTTTTTGGGGGGATGTCATCCTGGGCATTGTGAATAGTGTATGTGTACTATGTAATTATATTGTCTGTGGATTTATGCAACTCCATTGCATATTTCATTACTTTTTCTTGGTCTACTTATTAAAACTACATTTTACATGTCTAATAATGCAATTCAAATTGTAGCAAATATGTAACACTGACATGCAGGCATAGGGAAATGATCCCTGAGCAATTTAACCCGATTCACTGAAAGACAGGAGAATTATCTTTTTATTGTAATGAGCTGTGGAGGGTGGTTCAGGCTGCTTTTTCACATTTGTGATTCTGCTATCCACCTTTCTCTCAAAATCTAAAGCCCCTGTCAGCTCATACGGAAAACTTGGATGCGTTTCATACTATCATGCTCTCATCCAAGGGAAGGCGGTGGTTAAAGGAAGGAGGGGCTGCTTGTTGGTTTACAGGAAATTTGAACACCCATGGGATGCTTTTCAGAATCCAAACAGAGTTCAAAACATAAACATTCCACGTAATTTGTTGTTTCCATACATCATTTGCCTCTTAAAAAAAAAAAAAAGACTGAAAAAAATTTTTAATGTGTGACTACAGTGACAGAGAGTGGGTGCCAGCAGCTCTCTGGATGGCTTTTTATCTCATTCCCTTAGTGAAAACAGTTAACTAGGCACTGGTGAGAGATTCTGTAGCTGCACAACACAAAGCTGGCGCCAGCGCCAAGTGTGGCATGCCAGATGTGTGAATACATTCTGGAGCGCAGCATCAGCAGCCCCGGCAGCTCGCCATAGCCATTAATCTAGAGACCTCTGGGAGTTCCGGGTAGCGCTGTAAAACCCGGCCCCTGCCAAGGCTGCATCAGATAAAGCCATCAATGCATTGTAAAAAAGACACAAAACCTATTTCATGGGCTGCACTGATCAAGCAATTACAATCATTGACTACATTAAGCAAAGAAACGGCGGGGTGCCCTATAAAATTGACTGCCAACTTGAATAATCAATAGACTCCATGTAGAGTAAATTAAATAACTGAAAAACTATTTGGAAAAGCTGAAGTTAAAAAGCCAATCAGTAATCCCTCATCCATGGCAAAACAATCTTGCTTCCAAAAGACCCTTTGGTTAGCTTTAATTTTTATCACTGGGAAATCCTGGGATGGTGAGCTTGGGAGAAGGAAAAATTCCTCCACCTCTTTTATGCTTCTCTTTCATAGCTGTACATTTAATCTGAATGTTTTGTATAATCAATCAATGTGTTCTTCCTGTCTTCTGTAGCTGAGTGCACACCCAGGGCAGGAAGGCTGTGACTGTAAGTCAAGGTTCTAAAGAGAGGTATGAAAGTTAGATGTGGTTTATGGTTTAACCTGAGGCTTACAATCATAGGAAGGTTTCTTTTCTTATATATTTAGGATAATTCGGAATTTGGAGATTTTTAATTTTGCATAAAATAAAGCCTTAAATACAGAGGATAGAGGTATGTAAATGCCCTTTTGAGGTTGTTGCTTATTTACCTTGTCACTGTATACCTCCACATGGCTTTAGAGGATAAAGCAATCATGACCAGATTTCACAAGTTGCCTCTTTTTAAACTACTTTTATCCTTTTTGCTCCACTGGAACGTGGGAAAACATGTTCAGAAGAATAAACATCAATTTATATTTTATGTTATTGGTGCCGTGAAAAGTTTGCATTATTTTGCAAGAAATTATTTATTCATTTATATACACATGCACACATATTTGTTTTAGGCAAGGCAAGATACTATTTCATAAATAATTTCCTTATTGTATTGTTAGAAGATCCAGGAAAAAAATGATGGAAATGTGAAAATAATTTTTCTTCTCAAAGAAACAAAAAAGAACTAGGCATATTTTGATGAGATTCCTTTGTGATTAAAATGTAATGATAATAACTCCAGATCACAGAAGCTAGGTTACTTGTTAGCAGTTTATCTGGATGTGAAAATGGTAACATTAGAAGGATTATCTGTACTTCTGTGTGCTTAACAAAGATATTGTTTCACCAAAAAAGAGAAAAAAGATTGAAACCATTATTGCAGACAATAAAACATTCTTTGTAGTCAAGCCTGTTTCTGAAAACAATATATAACAGTAATAGTATGAAGACACCTACGGCACTGATGAGTACGTCATTAAGCAGGCATTATTGCTGTTCCCACTGAATGTGAGATCACCCTGATATTATGAATAATTTGCATATTAACAAAAATAATATTGAGGTGTATTTAATGTGGCATTTGAATTAACTCTTAATGGCATGCAAGTTCTCTGGGGCCAGGCTAGGGAATAAATTGTAGGATCAATTTGGAAATAAATGTCACTAGCTTTCTGATTCTAAGTATCTAGAAAAATTCTTAGTGGTATTATTTTTAACACAATGATGTGTTTTACAGAGCCTCCTACAGTGGAACACAATAAATTAGCTGTCAATAAACAGCTTGTTTTAACAACACTCTGCTTCCTTTCCTATTAAACCTAATAGGGGCAAAACCCTCTGAAATGTTGTAGTTAATGAGCAAACTTTATTTTTTGGAAATCTGCACAAGGGAAAGGAGAAATATGATGAACTAAAAATAATTATGTGTCACAATAAAATTCTCCAACTTGTCAGCTGATGAGATGATAATGTTGCCCATAAAGGCATGAGTGAAAGTGTTGCTGAGCTCCTGATAAAATGCCTTATTGAAACCTATTGTATTTACTTCTTATAAGATCCTGAACTCAAATAGATCTTGATTGTTGAGAGCTTAGGTATTTAAAAGCTTTAAGATTATCAATTACATTACTCATAATTTCTACATCTGCCTTTCCGGCTGCAATTCAGAGACAGAGAAAGAATATTATAACAGCCTTCATGCAACTTGATTACTGGGAGGCTCTGTTACAATGTGCACTTGAAATGTTGTTAAGATGTGAACCTCACTGCAATTTTCAGTTTTATGGAGCTACTCCTACAAGGATAGCTTTTGGTAATAATTGAAATAAAACGGTAAGAGACCTGCCAAACCAGGAGAGAGACGCAGAGGGCCACCCTAAATGCAGACCCCTGCAGCGCTGTAAGGAAAGCTTACGTTTTGGAGTTTCACTGTTTTACCTACCAGCTAAAAATTAGCTTTGTGGGAACTAATATGCATTTTGACTTAAACAAAATAATAATTAAAATGGCCATTATGTAACTGAACAGCAGTTTGGTTATGTTTATGCTGTGTAGAAGCAGGCTGTGGGGAATAGGAACCTGGAGAATTCTCGCTGTCAAAATGTTGCCAAAGCAGCACAATTTTTTTTTCCAAAATGTCTTGTTGTTTCTTAACTCCTGATAGAGGGGACATCTTGGGGCTAGTTTTCACATGCTCCTGAACACTTGCTGTGTGTTCAAGGTTCAAGTGCCCTGAGAGTAATGGTTTAAAATAACCAGTTATCTTTCAATAAAGCAGTTCAAAATACAGCCTCGTACACATATGTTTATTTTGTCTTGCTGGGGCTCACCATGCTCAAGAAATGGGACATGAGAGGGTCCACTTGTTCATGAAGTGGGAACTTCAGGTCTAGATTTGGTTTGCTTGTAGAGGTGTTTTTAAGACACAGATTTACACAAACGCACACACATACCACAGACAGAAATATGGAGGCACTTTGTCAGAAGCAAAGAGACAATGATATTTGAAAGGTACATTACAGATCCTGGGGAAGAGGGAGGAGAAAATGCTGAAGAGATAATTTCTCCAGGAATGACTCCTCCTAGGGAAAAATGTAGTCTCTGCAATTTTGCCTCTTCAGTAATGCTTTTCAATATATAAATCTTTTTTTCTCTCTCTTTTTCTGAAGGATCAGTCCCGAGACCACAATCTTACTAAATCTAAGGCCTCATCAACTAATTCTAAATGCAACCAAGGATTTGTTGGTTTTTGGCAATTTCTATAGAATCTAGAGAATTTTACTCCTCATTGACTAAAGGTTTTGTTCAGCATTTAATTTGTTTGCATCTTAAAACAATTAAACAAATATAGAAATCAGGCCAAAATATTTGGAGATTTCTATTCAACCCATTTACTGTCAAGAAAGAAAATGCTTCATCCTGGGTGAGCTCAATTTCCTCCTTCCCCCAAGAAAAACATAATAAGAGAAAATAATTAATGTGGCTTCACCTAAAGGAACAACAGTTTACAGGTCCCGTGACAGTATTTACATGTTCAGAAATATATGGAACACATGTTAGAATTAATCAGGACAAAGTGCAAGATGCTCTCAATAGCTTCTCTATAAAAACAGACGTTGAAATGCATTTTTGTACACATAGTTTCCATGTTATTCAGAATTGTCATAGACAAAAGTAAAAATCACCATGTTAGAAACTGGCTTTAAAAAGTTTTTGATCACAGAAAAGAAACAGACCCCTGCCTAGAAAGAATTTATGGTACAAATGTTGATGTCTAGCAATGAATTCATTAAAAAAATAAACACGTGGTAGCTGTATCATTGTGATGCTAAAATAGAAACATCTAGTTTAGGTAGATCTCAAAACTCTAGGTCCCTAGCCCTGAAAAAAAAATGCAATTTCAGAATTTCTTTATTCTTTCATAAAGTCATGGCACCCCAGCTTAAGTCTATGATTAACCTGACCCATTAAAAAGTAGAAGATCAGCTTCAGGTTATCCTGCTTTAAGTACTCTTGGGTCTTGGTTCTCTTATTATTTGCCCTTCTTCTTTCCACAAGGATGTAGAAAGAAACTGAACTCTCCATGATTTGAACTCTATGATGTGTGCTGAGTTTCCTTCTAGTTTGCAGGAGCTGGCCATCATACATGAGGGATATCAGGCAATGCCGGCAGCAGACAAGCATTTGAGTGCTCACGACATTATCTGGCTCAAGGCCGTATGTAGCAAAACAGAGATGCACATAAAGGATGCAAAAAAAAAAAAAATAGTGAACAGAAGGCGGAAGGGTGTGTCCTGACCAGTGACCCCACCGGGTGTAGGGCTTATGCCCTGCCTTATTTCTAACACACTGTCTAGATTTTCTATTCAGTCTGTCACTTTCCTCATCACTGATACTAATATAGTATTAACTAATCAGCACAGGAGCTGTGTTAATTGAGCATAAATTAACCATTTTGGCCTAAAAACCTGTGGCAGGATGCATAAAGCCAAAATTTTTTTAAAAAGAGAGAGAAAGAAAACCACAGCACTTTGGTAATGTCATCCAATTTTATTATTAAGAAACTATTCATATACCAATATGTGCTGGTTTAATTCTAGCCAAAAGTGTTTGTGGCACATATTTGTCAAGTAGCATCAGGGTTGCCAATTTTCAACCAGGACTGAAAGGAACTTTGAAGGAAATCTGTTTCAATCAACTCTCTGATTCCTGAATTCCCCGTATTTAATTCCCTTCAGCTGACAGGCTGGGTCTTCCCTACACACCTTTAATAGTCAGGAATTTGCTGCTTCTCTAGACTGCCTGTTTCATGTAAGAACGCTGATTGTTCTTCAGAGGAACTTTAGAGACAGTTCCCCTTTATCCCTGAGCTAGATCTTCCAGAGGTCTGCGTTCTTCCACCTTATATGTGGAAGGTTAACTTTGTTTCCCATTGTTCTCCTTTCAAGTATTGATGAGAGAGATAAAGTCTGTACCTAAAAACTCCTGATTTATTCACCAATTATTTCTGCTACTTGATTTTAGGGCCACCCACTGTTTTGGTTACCCTTCTCTAAGTTTGCTCCAGTTTTTCTATATTTTTGTGAGTCCTTCTTACTAACTGTTACTCATTATTTTCTTGTCTTTTTTTTTTTTTTTTAAACCAAAAGTTAAGTTTCTTTGGGGTCAGCTAGATTTATCCAGATATCTTTACTCAAACTGTGGATTTCTTTCTTTCTTTTTTTAAAACATGTTCTACATTTACTAATTTTACTAAATGCTCCTGAAGAAATTCAAGAGACATCTGAGTGCTCATGTCCCCAAGGCCCCCAGGATCAAAATCATGGCATTTCATAGGCGTCATTGCAGAAAGTAAGAAACTGTGACTGTCCAGGTTGAATTTAAAAAGGGACCATGTGTTAAATTAGCAGAAAAATACAGACTTCTGAGTCCCATGGACATGAATCAAATCTATTTCTGTCAATCACTTACTGGTTACATTGTTTAATTTTTTGAACCCCAGCGTCTTCTTGTGTAAAATGGGGATCATATCTATTTTGTCAGATTGTTTTAAGGATTAGAAATAATGTGAGCCATGTATTAAAAACAGAGCTTGACACATTATAGGCAATCAATAACAAGAGCTTCTTTTATTGGTCAGGGAGTGAAAAAAATTGTTCCTAGAAAATGTTGAATAATGATGCAAAAATGGGGAAAACCGATAGAAAGACTGTCATGAAGAACTACTCACACCAATCACACATGAAATGTGGCTTTTGCTAGCTAACAACAGATTTAAGACCATCATAAATCATTTCACAGAGATGGCTCAACTGGCCTCACACAGCATCAGCAGTTTCTAACTTCCAAACCTACTCCGCATTTAGCCGCAACAATACAAAGGTGAAAAGACCGTAATTGACTTTCTGTCCCCTGAGCATCCCCAGTCCTGTAACACTGTGAATTTTGCATCAGCTTTCCTCATCAGCTTAATAACGCTTGGTGAAACAATGCCTTCTTCAGTCAAGGCATTTATTTTATTTTGTTGCTTCTCCCCGACCCTCCACCTCTTGTTTCTGGAGGTGGGAAGGAATACATTCTAAATAAAATGCCTCAATACAAAACATGTTGAACACTTGTTGTTTTTTATATATAATGCAGCTGATAATTATATGGACCTTTCGGTTCCAAAATACTTCCCACCCTATCAATATTCTGATTAAGAAGAATAATAAAGCAGCATGTCATGAGACTACGCTGTCATGGATTCTTACTCTTGTGTATTTTTATCCTCTCTACCCTGGATTCTTTACACATGGCATGCTAAGTGTAACATTATTCCTTCTCCAGTAAAAGGCAGAGTCAAATAAAATTAGTCCTCTCAACTCTATGCCATAACAATATCTATAGAAGTATAGTCTTTATTTAATATGTTACCTATATTTGTGCATATGTGTCTTTATAAATCATAATGAAAACCCTAATGCATTTTGGAAGCCAGCAGCATATTCATCAAAGATAAAAAAAAAAAAAAAGGCTCTATTCTGAGTGAAGTCTTCCTTAAATAAAAGGGAAATGAGGACATATAGCCTTGCTCAGAAGGATTTTTCTTGAAGAAAATGGAAGTTTCCTTATTAGAGAAAAGATTTTGTTTGCTACACATAAATTCAGGCATCTTGGGATAACACATTTTGATTTCTATCCATATCCTGTTGTATGTGTGAGTCTATATGTGTTCACATGTGTTAGGGATAAGGTAAGGAAGTGATATTGCAATTCACAGAAAAAGAGAAATGAGGTAGAAATACATCACTGTGCTAAGGATAAAGTTGTATGGGCTCTTCCTCACAGGGCCAGTGAGTTATTACATTCAAGGGAATGAATGCTGGCCTCACCTGTGCATTCTTAAGGCAGCTGACACTGAAGATGCTTGGAGGGGCCCAAGAGAAAAAGCTTCATTCTCTAAGTGTGTGTATCAAGTAACTGAGCCAGTGGGATAAACAGAGCTGAACAAGTGACAAACATAAAACCTAGCACACTACCTCAGGCAAAAACCAGCTAATGAAGAATATGATAAGTGAGTCCACCTCACATTTCCATTCCCAGCCCTGTCTCACCATACCCCCAGGCACTGGATGACATGATCTCAGCCCTCCTTTCGTTTCCAGCTTGAGACCATGGTCCTCTGATTCTGGGATAAGCAAGTCTGTGTTCCGTACAGTTAAAGCTTTGCTTTCATCTAAGGTTCTTGTTCCTTAGCCAGACCTCTGGGGTGATAACATCTTGCTTTCCTGGCTTGCTAAGAATGCCTTATGATACAGCAACTCAATTGATGTAAAAGAGTTAAACAACAAACTCAAGCTGTAAACCCTAGCAAAAGGCACCAAGATAGATTGTTCCCTGCCCCCACTACCAAATCATTCAGGCAAAAGACATTTCTAAAGGGATGCAAGGAATAATTTAAAAAGTAAATCTTTGATATGGTATTTATCACAAAAATAGTCATTGATATCTGTGGAATGATTAGATGCTTATATTTTTCATCAATAGTGCTGGTATAAATTGATTTTCTGAGATGTTTCCCTGCATTTGAGGGGAATTACTTGAGGAGCAATCATTGACGCACTGAAAAGGAAATAAGGGTTAAATTGAAGTCTCAGTTCTTCTACTTGCTGGCTTCATAATCTTGGTCAAATTACTTAATTTTTATGAGCTTCAATTCCTCATCTATAAAATGACTATCATAGAACAACATAGAGATTGTAAGCATCTGATAAGACTTTATGTCATTAGCACCTAGCATTCTGATTGTCATAAAGACAAGACTTGATGAATGCCATTTTCTTTTCACTGCTCTCTGGTTTTGTGAATTATTTTGCCCCTTTATTTTACGCATTTGTTCAATGACAATTAGCAACAAAAATGTAAACAGTCAAAGCAACAGAATTATAGTTCTGGAGGCTCTGGGTTAAATGTGGTATGATCATGTGTATTTATATTTCTGAAGGCCCTTTAAAATTACTATAAAGAAATTAAAAAGGCATATATTTACAAATACAAAGGGGGTGAAAGAGGAGGCAAAAGTGAATGAGAGATGCTGAAAAACATTTGGAAATAGAAATTAGATGGGTGAGAAGTACATGACTTAGGAGGTAAAAGAAAGCTGAACCCAAGTGCATCGAAAAGGTATATAAATGAGAAGCAAGTCTATTCAAGTAAAAGAATGGGACTGTATTAAACTAAAAAACTTCTGCACAGCAAAGGAAATAATCAACAAAACAAAGAGACAACCTATAGGATGGATAAAATTATTGGCAAACTATTCATCTGACAAAGAATAATATACAGACTATAAAGAAATGCAAACTCAACAGCACAAAAACAAATAATTTCATTAAAAAGTGACCAAAGGATCTGAATAGACATTTTTCAAAAGAAGAGATATAAATGCCCAGCAGGTATATAAAAAAAAGGATCAACATCACTAATCATCAGGAAAATGCAAATCAAAACTACCATGAGATATCATCTCACCCCAGTTAGAATGGCTATGATAAAAAAGACCAAAAGAAAAAAAAAGTTACTGAATGCTGGTGAGGATGTAGAGAAAAGGGAACTCTTATACACTATTGGTGGGAATGTAAATTAATACAGCCATTGTGAAAAATAGTATGGAATTTTTTCGAAAAACTAAAAGTAGAACTAACGTATGATCCAGCAATCCCACTTCAGGGTGTTTATTCAAAAGACAGGAAATCAATATATCAAAGGGATACCTGCACACCCATGCTTATTGCAGCACTATTCACAATAGCCAAGATATTTAATTAATCAAAGTATCCATCAATGAATGAATAGACTTTTAAAAATGTGATATATATAACCAATGGAACGATTTAGCGATAAAAAGAATAAAATCCTGTCCTTTGCAGCAACCTGTGTGAAACTGAGTGTCATTATTCTAAGTAAAATAAGTCAGACACGAAAAGACAAACATTTTATGTTTTTCTTCATATGTAGGAGCTAAGAAAGTTAATCTCATAAAGATAGAGAGTAAAATAAGTTATTAGATGCTGGAAAATGTGTTAAGGGTATGAAGAGAGGTTGGTAAATGGGTCAAAATAATACAGTTAGTTAGAAAGAATGCATTTTAATGCTTGATAAAATAATATAGTGACTATAGTAGACAATAATTCATTGCGTATTTTAAAATAGCCTGAAGAGATTATCTGAAGTGTTCTCAACAGAGTGAAATAATAAATGTTTGAGACTATAGATATCTTAAATACCCTAATTTTCTATTATACATTGTATTATTTACCAAAATGCCATATGTTCTCCCTAAATACGTACAATTATTATATACATATATATTTATTTAAATTTGCAAAATATCTGTATTTGTATTCTTAGTGAATTTATTTATTTATTTATTTTGTATAGCAGTTCAGGAGGCATTAAGTATTTAACAATGAAGGACACAATATTAGCCTTAGTGGAAGGCAGCATAATCAAGGGTAGGCTACTAAAAACGCTAAATACTTTAGTTTTAACATTATACATTGTATGCATTTACCAAAATACCATATGTTCTCCTTAAATATGTACAATTATTATATATATTTTTAAATTTGAAAAATAGATATAATTGTATTCTTAGTGAACTTATTTTTAGAAGTTCAGGAGACATTAAAGACTTAACAATGAAGGACCAAATATTAGCTTTAGGAGTAGGCAGCATGATCAAGACGGGCTACTAAAAACAGGATGCACCAACAACAACCCAAAGGGAAAAATCAGAGACCAAGAAAGAGCTGTAAGTTGAAAAAAAAAAATTGAAAAAAAACTTTTCAGAAAATAGACCAAGATTACAATGAAATGATGAATTCGAAAGAAGGGTAGAAAATAAACAAGGATGTTATTTGGCTCATTTGACTATTGTGAATAAGCCTGCATCACATGAGCTCAATTAAGTTCTCCTTTTGGTAATTTCTTGGGAGGGCAGACTCTTCTCATGCTGACAATGTCCTATCTCAAGCACTGGCTTTCTGCCACAGTATCTTTCCCAAAGCTTTGGGGACAAATGGGACTGTTGCACAGTAGCATCCTTGAAGTCCAAGGGATGGGAAGTAAAAGCCCCCAGGGTCACCCTCAACAGATGGGAAATAGAAGTCTGGGAATACATGTTCTAGCCTTCCAGCCTTCAAGGGCACAATTGTGGAATATAATTCTGGATGCTTCACAAGAGGTCCTGGCAGAACTGACCTTCAAGTCCCACTCCTCCTACCCACAGCAGCAACCTATATATCTTTTTCTCCAGGCCTCATCTTTTCTCCTTTCCTCATTCACTCTCCCTGCTCTCTTACTCCTGCTTCCTGGAATCACCTGCATAATAAACAACCCCCATCCCCATTCTCATCTCTGATTTCAGAATCCAAAGAAACTCAAAGCTACATACATAAGAATTTATGTTATAAAATGTAAATTTAAAAAGTGGAATTGATAACTGGCTATGTCTTATATATCCTTCAAGATAAAACACCTGTATTGACATAGAAAAGAATTTTTATGGCTTAATATTTTTAGTCATAACCCTATACCTAGCTTCAAAAATTTGCTCTGGCCTAAGTTAAAAGCAGAGAAGAGTATCACATGCTTTGGAATATATTTTACAAGACAAAAAGGTTCTCTAATGATGAAGTCACTGATATTGAATATGTTGGTGAAAAGTTGAAATAAAAATTTTTAAGAGAATGTTAGAAAAGAGATTAACATTATATCTTAATTGCTTAATTAGTATGTTATTTAGCATATTTGTGATTTACATATCTATTACTACATATTAAATTAAATGACATATGATTTAAATATACCAAAATGTATGGTTGTTGAAATCTTTATATTTGAGGCAAGTAGTCAGTGCTTTGAACAGAAAATATTTCTTAGATTAAGGCTGGCAGAAAATACTATATCTAAGCATTTCTACCTTTCTAGAAAATGTATCTATAGCATTTTCTACCAGCTTAGATACAGCATTTCCTACCAGCTTATAAGAAATCTTGTCAGAATGGACCAATATGGGATATAGAAATGAACTAATTAGACTGTAGACAGAGTGAGGCAGAAACAGGATGACACTGTGAAGTCAGACCAGATGCTCAACAGAAGCTGGAAGCTGGGAGAAGATGATGAGCAGCCATCAGGAACTTGGCTGGACTTGACCATTCAATGCTGAGTGTATAACTAAAGAGCCTCAGACTGAAATTACATGGTCCTAATGAGAAAGCAGAGACTGATGTTTTTGATTAGCCAAAGTGAAAGCACTGGAAAAAAAGGGACAGTAAACTGAAGAATGCAGCTTCATCCTCTCCTTAGTAATGAGAAGTCCTACTGGACAGCATCTGAAGCCTTTGTCTGTATTCCTCATTGCTTTATTCTCACCATGTTGCACAATGCCTATCATGATATAGGTACTCAAAACTATCTTTAAGTGGATGAATATATAAATAATGTAACCTCAAACTTTTTCATAGTTTGTTATTAAAGAAAGTCGTAAGAGGACACAAGAAGGTGAAACTAGCAATGACTCACGGGATGAGGTGGCAGAGAAGGGAAAGAAAAAACGTTTGAGGCAAGGAAGCTGAAGGCTGTGTGCAGTAGACTGTTGCTAGGTCACAATGAGAAGAAAGGGGCTATTCCATACACTAACAAAGCTGTGTAGAGGCAAGGTCTTACACCCCAAATCACACATTTTAAGATTTACTAGAAATAGAGCATAGAATCAGTCATTGGAATGCAGTATATGAGACTAAAATTGCACCTGGCTAGTAAAGAGTTTAATATAAACGTATTAAGATGTTGGTATTTATTTAGTAAAAAACAGGAATCAATAAAAGTTTATAAAAGGAGGAACATATGATTGAATTTGACTTTTAGGACAACGGATGTAACAGAGGATGAAACAGTGAGCGAAGACTGGTGAGAGGAAGATATTTTGAAAAGTTTTCAGTTAATCAGGTGACAAGTGATGAGAGTTTAAAGTAAGACAATGGTGGCAGGAAGAAGAGGAGCCAGAGAAAAGATAAAATACAGAGACAGAGTGAATGCAGTAATAGCCTATAGGGAGTGAGCTGTGAAGAAAGATAGAGAGGTGAATCCCTGGTTTTTAATTTATAGGGCTTAGTAGATGGCGATTTCGTCATCTAAACTCAAGAACAAAGAGAAAAAGCAAATTTGATTAAAAGGATCAATACTATTCTGATCAGTCCTATTTTCTGTTTTATATTCTGTTGTCTATTTATAATTACATTTCACCCAAACAAACAGTACGTGATTAATTAAAAAATCTAAGAACATACACAAGAAATGCAATGAGAAAATATCAGCCAAATTCCCACGTCCTAACCATTATTACTGATATTACTGTGCTATGTGGCAGTATATGCAAGCCTATAGATAGGGACTTTTGTTTGGTTGTTTTTGTTTCATGTAAATGAAAGTATAGTTTACTTTTTCATCACAATATATCATACATATTTTACAAGATAAACATGTTTTACTACACCATAATTTTCAGTAGCCTCCAAACAGTGTATTATAATAGAGAAATACCAAATTTTACTTTTTACCCATTTACCCATTGTTTGCAGATGACATTATCTTATATTTGAAAAAAAAACCTAAAAATGTCATTAAAAACTATTAGAAATGGTAAATTCAGTAAAGTTGCAGGATACCAAATCAACATGCAAAAATGAGTAGCATTTCCTTATACTAATAGAAAACAACCTGAAAAAGAAATCAAGAAAGTACTTCCATTTGCAATAGTTACAAATAAAATAATATATCTAGAAATAACCAAAGAATCAAAAGATCTCTATAATAAAAACTATAAAATACTGATGAAAGGAATTGAGGACACACAAAAAATGGTAAGATATTCCATGTTCATAGATTAGAAGAATCAATATTGTTAAAATATTCATACTACCCAAAGCCATCTACAGATTCAATGCAATCCCTGTGAAAATACTAATTAGATTCTTCACAGAAACAGGAAAAAAAATCCTAAAATTTATATGGAACCACAAAAGACCCAGAATAACCAAAGCCATCGTCAGTAAAAGAAACAAAATTGGAGGAATCATATTATGTGACTTCAAATTATACTACAGAGCTATAGTAACCAAAATAGCATGGTACTGCCATAAAAACAGACACATAGACCAATGGAACACAATAGAAAACCCAGAAACAAATCCACATTTCTACAGTGGACTCGTTTTTTACAAAGGTGCTAAGTCTTTTCAATAAATGATGCTGGAAAAACTATGTATCCACATGCAGACTAGTGAAACTAGGCCCCTATTTTTTATCATATACAAAAATAAAATCAAAATAGATTAAACTTCTAAATCTAAGAACTGAAGGTATGACGGTTCTACAAGAAAACATTGAGGAAACTCTCCAGGACATTGGACTAGGCACAGCTTTCTTAAATAATGACCCACAAGCACAGGCAACCAAAACAAAAACGGACAAATGGAATCATATCAAGTAAAAGGCTTCTTTGTGACAAAGAAAACAATCAACAAAGTGAAGAGAAAACACACAGAATGAGAGAAAATATTTGCAAGCTGTGCATATGACAGGTGATTAATAACGAGAATATATAAGGAGCTCAAACAACTCTACAGGAAAAAAATCCAATAATCTGATTTAAAAATGGGAAAAATATCTGAATAGACATTTCTTAAAAGACAACATACAAATGGCAAAGAGTTATATGAAAAGGGGCTCAACATCATTGACCATTAGACAAATGCAAGTCAAAACTATAATGAGATATCACCTCACCCCAGTTAAAATGGTTTATATCCCAAAGACAGGCAATAACAAATGCTACTGAGGATGTGGAGAAAAAGCAACCCTTATATGCTGTTATTGGGGATGTAAATTAGTACCACCAGTTTGGAATTTTCTCAAAAATCTAAAAGTAGAGCTGTCATATGATCCAGCAATCCCACCAGTAGGTATATACCCAAAAGAAAAGAAATCAGGATATCAAAGAGAAGTCTGCATTCCCATGCTTATTGCAGCACTATAGCTATCACAATAGCTAATATTTGGAAGCAACCTAAGTGTCCATCAATGGAAGAATGGATAAAGAAAATGTGGTACATATACACAATGGAGTATTGTTCAGCCGTAAAAAAAGAATGAAGTCCTGTTACTTGCAACAACATGGATGGAACTGGAGGTCATTATGTTAAGTGAAATAAACCAGGCACAGAAAGACAAACTTTACCAGTTCTCACATATTTGTGGTGGAGCTAAAGATTAAAACAACTAAACTCACAGAGAATAGAATGATGGTTACTAGAGACTGGGAAGGGTAGTAGGTGGTGGTGGGGTTGGGCAGGGCAGTGGTTAATGGTACAAAAATATAATTAAGTAGAATGAATAAGATCTAGCATTTGATGGCACACAAGATGACTACAGTCAACAATAATTTATTGTATATTTAAAAATAACTAAATTAATGAAAAGAGTATAATTAGATTGTCTGTAACACAAAGAAAGGAAAAATGCTTGAGGGATGGATACCCCATTTACCCTGAAGTGGTTATTATGTCCTATATGCCTGTATGAAAATATCTCATGTACCCCTAAATATATATACTACGTACCCACGAAAATTAAAAATTAAAATTACAAAAAAAAAAAATAGGAAAATGAGGGTTACAGATTTCCTCACCTAAGGAACATATTACTTGTTTGAGTTACCTAGGAAAATACTCTTCCACTCATTCTTTCTAATATATTTTTCACTTCCATAGTTAATTAACCTAATGAAATAGGGCAAGTATTATTCTTCCCTATTTGCATGAGAAGTAGGGAAACAAGTCACTTGTCCAAAGGAACAAGACTATTGGGTTGAAAAAACAGGAATGGAAGCCACACTTCCTTTTTGTCCATACTCTTTCTACTGTGCTGTGTGCATATTTTCTCCCAGCTGTGCAAATTCAGTGAGCTGGTATGGCTGACTTAACCACTTTCGCAGTTTGACCTTGTGTCTTTAACTGACTTTTAACTGATATTATACATTTGTGAGACTTATTTTTCTTCCTTACATCATCATTCTCTTCTCTACTTAGAATAGCAAAATATTAAAAAGTCAAGTTTTAAATATCAAGTTATTCTTTCAATAGAAAGTAAGCCACTGTGCATGTTGCCAGAAAACTGATTTAAGAAACTGAACAGCTCACTTTATTCCGTTTGGGCCCTGAATTTTTGTACCTTTCTAGTCCTTCTGCTCCTTTTTCAGTAAATCCTTCAGCCACTGGTTCCACAAGAGTAACGGTGTTGAACTCCTCTGACAAGTGATACTATATCACTGTAAAGCAAACACACTTCTGTACATCCATAACCATTACCAGTCAGGGTTTTTTTTTTTTTTTTTTGAGCCACCAGTAAGTAGAGACAATCATATGACAATACCAAAGAGGGAGAGAAATTACTTTAGTGCCCAATTCTGCAGGGTAAACCCTTAGACAAGAGAGCTCATGGGGCTGGATTTATTTCGAATCCTTCTGACTGTTTTATAGGTCACAGATTTAGCACTCAACCTTATTTCACTTTATTTTCTTCATCTTAACTCCCATGATACTATTTATTAAGGGAGATGTCAGGTATCTGCCTGTTTCCTTCAAAGAGAACAAGAGGCTTTCAGAAAGAACTATATGCAAAGAAATATCCAAATGAAGCACATTTCTCTGATCTGGAATAATCATGCTATTCATTAGCAATCATAATCATACTTTCTACAAGTCAGACTATGAAGTACCAGTGTCAGATGAGGTTTGTAACAGAGAATACAGGAAAGCAATATTAATTTCAGATGAGTGAGTTTGAGGTCACATCCTTTTCCAATGAGAAATGAGGTAGAGATAAAATCAAGCTTTGATGAGTTTTTGCAGTGCAGATCATGACCTGATGCAATGTGAAGTCAATCTTCAAAATTCACTGTGGTCTGATTTTACTTGTCCTCAAGGATAGTCATTAGCCTGAGCTCACACTATTGGAATTTGGTTTTAAGGATAGGGCAAAGTTTTCCTGCCATAATTACTTCCATCTGCTACACTAACACATGTGTTCCTGCAATAAAAATTTCTAAAACTCTCCAAACTCCACATGCCCCCTTTTGACTCGGCTCTTGCTGTATTGATGTTTCACCTGCATTCCGTCTGGGTGGGAATCTGTCTTGCAGCTGGCTGTTGCTTCAAGGGTGGGGGAAGCTAGGGGAAGTACGGCGCTTGCTATAAGACTCCAGTGGCAAATTGAACACAGATATTTGCCTTGAGCATTAGAAATTGTGGTCATGTGTGTTACATCATGCACCCTGTCACATCTCAGTTCATTCCAATGAATTCTTCTTTAATCTATTTTATTTATTCATTTTAAATGACACAAGTATTATACAAATATATTTTTATTGTAAAATGCTATATTGGAAAGAAAAAAGAAAATCTTCCTTGAGCACACTTTCCCCCCTCCATCCTAAATAATAAGTGAGATGTCTTCTAGGGATTTGGAATCTCCTCTCTTTAAAAAACAAGCATTTTATATATTGTACATGAGCAGACATTCAAAGACCTCCAAAACTTTCCCAAAGGGAAGAAACCAAAGGAAAACACTTCATGAAGTCCCCCTAAATCACAAAGTGAAAACGCTCCATGAGAAGAAAGGTTTGATGGGTCTAAAAAGTTTAGTAAAAAACACACTTGACAGAGATCCAAGTAGAAAGGAACCCTGAACCATACAGAACATGTGTACTGATTTGCCAAACTTCAAACATGCACCTATTTTAATTTTTAAATTATGTCATATTTTTCCAAACATCAGAAAAGATTATGATGGTGGGGCTTACAAACCAAAACCTGGAAATGTAGTTAAAGGACTCTGTGGATTGGGACCAAACCTTTTGTATTTTCTAAAACAATGGAACCAAGAGTTGGGTTGAATCTGGAGTC
Organism: Sapajus apella; assembly: GCF_009761245.1. Taxonomy (NCBI): domain Eukaryota; kingdom Metazoa; phylum Chordata; class Mammalia; order Primates; family Cebidae; genus Sapajus; species Sapajus apella. Next base: position 8,353,294 of record NW_022436943.1, on the reverse strand, counting down.
AAAAAGAACTGCATTCAGCCCCTGATTGTACCACACAACTAGCTAACACGTGAGCTGGCAGGTCACCTGGGAGCCTTAGTTTTCTGAACTGTTCCATGGGACTCATCCCTGCATCACAGGGCTGTTGTGATGTGTCGTTTGACTTTGTGCCTAGCAAGCACCTTCCTCAGTTCTTAGCTAGCTATGGGTTTCCAATAAACATTAAAACAGGGGGGAAAAAAGACACTAGAATGCCTAAACCTGGAATTTAGAGATATAAGCTAATAATCAAGTGTGGCAATGTAGTGCATGTTCTTGTAGTTGTGACTAAATGTTATGAACACTTGGCTGGTCTCAGGTTCTGAAACAGATCCTCCCTCCATGTGACTGGGGTGAAACCTAGGCTAGATCTGGAAGCATTACTAGAGCCTGAGCATGCTGAATTGTTGGTTTCCTTGATCAGGATACTGATGAAGATGACATTAAGAGACTGGCAATGTGAATATTACCTCTTTGTTTAGTTCCTAAAACCACGGTTATTACTTGCAGGATCTTCCTTAGAAATTATTTTTTCACATGTTTTTCATATATGTGTGCATATATATACATAATTCTGTGTGTGTGTATATATACAATTATTTGCTGAGATACATACTTGTCTTGATTTTTTGTTAGCAAATTCATGATACAATTTTTTTACATAGTAATGCAGTGTGGATATGTTAGTATGCATGCCTTTCAGTCCCTATGGACACAGACATTCCTTGAAGAAGGTGAAAAGTTCAAAGTCCAGAGTTGATCATTTAGGTTGTTAGATTTATTTAACCCTTCTGATGAGTGTTTTGTCCAAGAGATACTGTTCACTTGAAAATAAAATGTCTGTGTTTCCTGGCAGACTATTTAAAGTAGATGAGTAAGACACAAAGAGAGGCAGACAGTGAGGCCATGCAGTCGTCAAGGCCCAGAGGAGGACATGAATGAAAGACCAAGGACCATATGCTGAAGAGGTTCAAAGAGGTCATCTAATCCATCCCTGAGACATCAATCACTGCAGTAGACGAGACCACTCCTGAACCACAGAAGACATACGACTGTCAAGCCCACACTAAAGTGTCTCAGGAGACAAACCCTCCCTCTGTAACTCTTTTAGAATCCAATAAACCTGCCAGAAAGTTCTTACATGTTTCTCCCTTGCCGTCTATTACCTATTTCATGGAAATTAGGAAGTGTGTGTTAGCACCCTCCCCAACAGCATCTCAGGTTTCAAAACCTTGAACAATTAAAGAGTTATTTTTCAGATCTTTTTTCAGATTTCATTATGTAGTATTTGATGTATGCATAACATACTTGGGTGAAAGTAAAATAATAAAATAAATGGACATAAACTATCCACAACCTGGACTAGGAATTAGTTTCATTGCAGCCATATTCATATTTCTCTCTGAGCCCATTGCTTTGCCCCTAGGGGTAACAATTATTCTGAAGTCTGGATATACTACTCCTTTGCTTTCTAAAGATTTTGTCATATATACAAATTTAGATTTTCAGTTTTATAAAAATTCCCCATATTGTATTAATTCATGCCTTGCTTTTTTCCTTCAAAGTAATATTTCTAAAATTTATTTATGTTGCAATAGTTCATTATTTTCATTGTTATATGATTTTTTTGTTTGAATATATCACAACTTAATTGTCTGTTTATGTCTGTTGATGGACATTGCAATTTTTTCTTTTTTCACTGTTTCACTTTTATTTTTATTTTTATTTATTTACATTTTTTTGAGACAGAGTCTCACTCTGTTGTTCAGGCTAGAGTGCAGTGGTGCAATCTCTGCTCACTGCAACCTCTGCCTCCTGGGTTCAAGCAATTCTCCTGCCTCAGCTTCCCGAGTAGCTGGGATTACAGGCACCTGCCACCACACCCAGCTAATTCTTGTATTTTTAGGGGAGACAGGGTTTTATCAGGTTAGCCAGGCTGGTATCGAAATTTTAGCCTCAAGTGATCCGCCCATGTCGGCCTGCCAAAGTGCTGGGATTACAGGCGTAAGCAACCATGCCTGGCCTTTTTTTTTTTCTGTTTTAAATCATTTTATGAAAAATTTTGAATTTTCATACCTATTTCCAGGGTAACACATAAGCCTCTTTATAGCAATATTTTTCAAATCATAGGTCATTACTGGATTAGAAAATAAATTTAATGAGCCTCAACAATAAACTTTTAAAATAAAATAATTAAATATAAAGGACCAGAGTAAAAATATTTATAAAACGTTCAGTTTTATATCTGCATGTTATAATTGCACTGGGCAGCAAAGCTGAAGATAAAGCCAAACTGCTATCCTAATAGTTGTATGAATTTATTAGATCTATTAATAGATCTTTAATACTAATGGATGGTGTTTTTCTTTTTTCCATATTCTTGCCAGTGTTTGATATTGCCAGATTTATAAGTTTTTTACATTTTAGTATGAAATCTTATTAGGTTGTTAATTTTCATTTCCTTGATTACTGGAAATGTTGTTGCTAATATTGAGCATCTTTGTATGTTTATTGTCACATAGATATTCTGTACATTACTTTTTATGTGTCTTTCAATTTTCTATTAGATTGTTTATATTTTATCACTTTGATTCATATATGCTAGCTTTAAAAAATGTATTATGTATATTCAAGGTATTCAACATGATGTCATGGGATAGTAAAGAGGTTACTATAGTGAAGAAACTTAGCATATATATTAACCCACATATTTATCTTTTTGTATTGTTCATCATGGCAAGAGGAACTAAAATCTACTCATTTAGCATAAATTCCAAACACTGTACAATTTTCTTACCTATAGTTCTCAAAGATCCCGTACAAGAAAGGATGCCCACTCCCACCACTTAAATTCAACATAGTACTGAGAGTACTAGCAAGAGAATTTAGATAAAAGGGAAAAAAAGGCATCTAAATTGGAAAAGAAATAAAATTATCTTTATTTGCAGATGATGTGATTGCATATGTTAAAAAACCAAAAGATTACATGAAAGATTTGTTAGAACTAACAAATGAATTCTCAATAGCATTTTTATAAACAAAGACCTACCTGAAAATAATTAAGAGGAAAAAAAGCTAGGAGAGAGACAAATAATCTTTGTCAAAGTGAGAAAAAAAATAAATACATGTAGACACAATAGTCAAGGAGGTACTGGTGATAATTTTCTGGAACAATAAGAAACATGAACCAGAGAAATTGAAATTTACAACAAGCAAAACAAATGAAATTAAATTCACTCACATTGTATGTGAGCATGGAATACCTTTACATTTATTTGTGTATTTAATTTCATCAATGTTTTATAGTTTCACTGAATAGTTCTTCCACCTCTTTAATTAAATTTATTTCTAAGTTTTTTTTTCATTTTTACAAATACTATTTGTTTTCTTCTTTTTCTTGTATTTTAAACTTTTATTTTTTCATCTCTTGTGTTTCTGTGTAACATTCTACTAACATCCTTCTTAACTATATTTGTTTTATATGTCTGTTTGCTTTTCTTTTTTATTACCATAGCTTCATTTTACTTTCTAAAAGTTTTATTTGGTTCTTTTTTCAAATAAGATAGGTTACATTTCAGAATATGTTACTCGTTTTTAAATCATATTTTTAAAACTCTTTAAACATAGTTATACTATATCTGAAAATTTCAGTATCTGAAGTGTTTGAGGACCTAGTGTGACTTCACTTATGGTACCTTGCTTTCTTATGTTGGTGTTTGTTTTGTTATTAAATTCTGAACACTTATTGCATAGAACTTTGTTCTATCTTTTAGTAACTTGAATCTCCTTTCACATAACTTACTTGGTAAAAATTCTGAGGACCCTACTTGGGAATTCTTTTATCTAGAGAGAAATTTGGTATTAATCAGTTGTGATATAAGGGCTGCTACCAGTCTAGGAACATCTCAGTCTTCTTTCCCATCTCAAATTCAGTTTTTCTTCCTTGTGGAGCCCAGGTTCCATTGATGATTCCAGCTTACCACCTCTGAATTTTTCCCTAGGAGCACATTGCTTTTATATTACTATCCACTGCTTTCCTTAACACCTGTTTTCAGTTCACTGTTTATTTTAAAATATGTTTGTTGTAAATTATTGTGACAGATATTTAAAGATTTACTCTGCCGTATAAAAGAAGCATAGGTTTGAACTGTCTTTCTGTCTTTTCACTATTGCTATCTTTCTTCTTGATATATTTAATAGACATGGAAAGATGGATGATGTTTCTCTTTACCTTTCATTTTACATAAGACAGCAATAGCTCAGAGTGAAATCTTATTTATTTCACTAAGCACAAGTTATTAAAGCTGTTACAGCTCATTTAAGATGTGAATCTAAGATTTAGATTTGTATTCTAAATTTATACATCTATTATGTTTATTCATTATTAACTATGACTTCTTTTTTTGAAAGTAGAGATGTGGCCTCTTAGGACAGTTGTAGTCTTCCTGGAAGCCATATTATTTTTAAAACAGATTCTGTGAAGCTAAGTTTAAGTTAATCAGAACATAAGTACACGCATTCATTAAAACACACACGAGTTGAGAAATGATGGAAAATGTATTTGGCAAAACCCATGTGGCAGCTTTCCGAAACCAAAACATTCAAAAAATGCTATTTAATCATTTTTTAAAAACTAAAACATGACCAGATTTTTCAATGCCTAAAAATTTAATTATTTGGAGTATTTATTTGTTGCGGCAGAGTAAGTTTTAGTAATTCTTAATACCCATTTTATAAATATTAATAGTAAACTCTATATATTAGGTCTTGCATTGACTTTGCCAACCAATTTAGAAACTCAAAATGAGCATAGTCAAAAATGATACAAGACTTATCATGACCTGTTATTTTGTACATAGAAGAATGCTGTGTACAAAGGGAAGCTAACACATGTGGAAACAAGCAACTCAGCAATGATCAAATTCCAAATTCAATTATTTTAAAAAAATTCTACAATTAATTGACCAAAAAGATCAGGAACCAGTTTGAAAAAGACCTTTTATTATCACTTTAACTTTAGTGAAGTAATCATTGTCTTCTTAGTTCTTGGATTTAAGCCATTATTTTCACATTCATGTGAATCAACAGTATCAATTGCAAATTGGGCTACTCGACCATGTGAGATTAGTTTGCTTGAGAAAATGAGGTTTACTTATCGAGTGTTTAATGTGGCTGTGCTAAAACTTGTTCAGGTTCCCCAGGGTATTAACTTTACTTTGACTCTAATGTTGTGATCAAGATTGTTCACATCTAGCATATTGATAGAGAATTACTGTTTCCCAAAAAAGACAGAAGTTTTAGTTATCCATTCATCCAATCTTTGCAATGGGCACCCAATCATCTGCAAATTATCCTTCTCTTCCTAAATTCAATAACTCTTGAGTTTAGGGTTCAGAGAGCACCTTCAATAGCTCTATTCTTAAAAACAACAACAACAACAACAACAACAACAAAAAAAAAAAAAAAAAAAAAAAA
>NW_022436943.1:8144969-8347701 GCF_009761245.1 Sapajus apella | reverse complement strand
AAAAAAAAAAAAAAAAAAAAAAAAAAAAAAAAAAAAAAAACTAAGGCTTTGGAGGTAACCACTTCTTAAACTCTTTAATGGCACAGAGAACATCTTCTTTAAACACTAATAACAGTCCTTCAATGAACATCTACTATATGCAAAGGACTTTATACACACTATCTTCACAGGCATCCCTAGATAGTATTGTCTCTACAGATATCCATAGAACAGGTAAACTGAAGCTCCTATAGGTTCGTCAAAATGGGAATTCAATTTCTAGTTGGAGTGCCAAGACCTGCTGCCCTACCTCTCTCCCTCACTTAGGAGGCCTGTCTTCCTATAGGTCTTCCCTGGGCCCAAAGGATATTTTTTTGGGTATCTGTCCTCTCTACTCCTAGGTTTTCAAAACCAAGGTATCCCACTAGCTTGGCTGAGATCTAGCATAATCATAGACAATCTGAAAGTAATATTCCAGGAATACATCCTTAAGTCTGATATTTCATAGCTCATAATGAAATAAGATGCACAGAGAACAACTTAGTTTGCCTTCCTGCCTTCTCTCCACTCCTATTCCAAATGCCCCTTCTTCTTAAGACCACACCCTGCTTTGCCTCCCAGGATTGGCCCAGCCTTCCCACTCCCTGCAGTTACTGATGCATGGCCCAAAACAGACCAAGAATTGGATGCCCTCCTAAGGTAAACCCCAATCTCCAGCCTTTCCAAAGGTAGTGAGTGCTACAGTTTCCAATCTTCCTGGCTTTCTCCTTCTTACTACTTCATGTCCCTAGAGTACCAAGGGGCTGAATACAGTACAACAGCCTACCATCTAATTCTCTCCTGGATTATGGAAATGATTCTGAAAAACAATTTAAAGATAATTTCATTTTAGGATTGGGGTTTTGTTTCTTAGAAAATATTATAAACATAAAATTATTCTTTCTAAGTAGTGGCTGTTACGCTTCAATTACATTTCTGTTATTACTAGGCAATAATGATTCATATATTTTAATAAAAGCTATCAAGCTTGTTTATAATTTGGAACCAGAGATGTGTTGTAACTGTCCTTGGTCCTTAAAATCTTAGCAGAAGAAAGACACTACTAGGCCCGTAATGCATAGCACAAAATGTTCACATCCTTGAAGGTAGGGTCTTCTAGAACACTAATTTTAGGGCCTTGTGCATACTAGACATTAAAAAGGGAACTTGAATAGGAAATATGTCCTTTTGTTTTATTTTAAGTTATAGGTATAGACATATAAGCATGAGGCCACTGGATTAAGTACTTTGATAAAATGTGTTAGTGGTTTTACACAGCAGGATGTCAGACAGATTTAGAATAAGTTTTGTTTGTATTCATTAATAGTAGCATCCAATACCATATAAAGATACTAGTTTTTTTTTCAAAGTTATTACAATTGGTTTATGGAAGTTTGTTTGGGCATGGGGCCTGAAGCTAAAAAATAAAAAAAAAAAAAACCTGGCTTCTCTGTTCTTTTAAAGTCTTTCTAGCAAGAATTTGAGAAATCTAAACTTACTGCAATAGAGAATAGGAGCTAGAGTGTTTAAAACTAAACATATACCTACTACATTTGAGGTCAAAATACAACCACTTCCTCAGAAAGTTTTGTATAAAAAGCATCACATCTTTTAGATTTACAGGGACATTTCATCCTATTTACTAATTTTAAAATGTCAGCTGCTGACTTCAGGGAAATGATGCTGATAAATTTTTATGGCATAATATAAATAGCTAAATTTCTCATAAAGTGCACCAAGAAAAGAGCAAATAGTTTGGCTAACTTTATTTTCACATAAAATGTATTTTCTGTAAAAATGTAAAAGCATTGTTTAAATGCACTGTGATGACAATTGCTAGTAACATTATTTTACATGTTTAAATAATCTTAACTCTTAAAACAAAGGCAAAATGTGGTACTTCTGAACCAAATTTCAATTATTTGCTTTTGAATAATCTAGCCTTGCTTTTCCAACTATGTTTTGGAGCAAAAGGTCATAAATCCTTAAAACTTGTCTTTTCCTCAGTCACACTTGCCCTCAGCTTTAATTCTAGATTGCGTGGTGACACATACATTCTCACTCTGCTCTCTGGGGTTCTGACTGACTGTTGAGAAGAAACATCACTGCTTTTTGTTCCATGCATCTTTCTGCTCCACATAGATTGGTTTAAGTTATAAGACAAAGAATGCCAGCTCCTCACATGCTCAGGTAGACAGGAGTTTGTTCTCTGTTCCAGGAGTGTGTAAAACCACACAATGGTCTAATAATGATTGCTTTCTAGTCAGAAGAGAGTCATTTTCTTTCCCTTCACACTTCTTTTCCCTCAGCCCTCATTTCCTTCAAAGCTTAAAGCTGGTATAAAAATTAACTTGCATTGAAATGTTTAAGATCACTTTCCACCATTCTAGCAGAGCTTTTTTTTTTTTAAACCTATTTGTTTCTTAAAGACCTGTATAACTTTTCCACAGGGTTTAGAAATGGAATTCAAGCCAAATAATACTCAGTGTTTAGGCAGAATTGACTAGCTTTTTCTTCATAGCCTGATCAAAAAACAAATCCATTTTATACTCCAGTTTCTAACCTGACATCTGAAAGTAAGAAATCTTTCACTGTAGAGATACATTAATTGGGCTATTTTCTGAATCTATGCCATTTTGATTTTAAAATGTAAGACACTGCCTACCTGCCAATAGATCCGGAAGGTGAGACAGCACTCCTTGGGTTTTCATTGGATGTCTTGGGGATCTCTGGCAGTGCAAGTAGGCATGGGAAGCTTTCTGAGACACTGCTCTGCCTCTTGGCTGTCCCATGGAAATACAGCTTCTCAGAGAAACCCTCATCTCTCACCACAGATCTTAATATCATTTCCTCTCTTCAGTCAAAGTGTCTTAGTTTATTGAGGAAAGAGAATCAACAGGGTGAATCATCCCACATTTTTTTCAAAGACCAAATCCTCAACCCCTATTTTGAATTTCAGTTCCATCTTGCTCTTTTCTTAAAGATTTTGCTCATGCTACTATTCACCATATTCTCTTGGACTAATGATCTTCCATCTTTACTCAATCAGTTAGATCACAAAATACCACTGACACTGCCCTTTTCAAGGTCATGAGCATCTTTCATTCTGCCAGACCCAATGAGCACTGATTGTTGGCAGCTCCATCTACCTCTCAGCAGCATTCTCCAGGGCTGACTCTCCCCCTGCTTTTCAAATACTCTCTTTTCTTGGATTCCATGGCGATATGCCTTCCTCATACATTTCCCAAATCCATAGTTTCTTACTCCCTATTTACTTTGCAAATCTTTTGTTTCAAACAGATCTCTAACTATTGGTGTTCTTTTGGCCAAGTACTGAGCCCACTTCTTTTCTCTGACCATATTCTTTCCCTAGGTGACCTTATCCAGTTCTATAGCTTTAGATTCCATCTCTATGGTATTGATTCACAAATTTGTATTTCAACCCTAAAGTACTTCTCATCTATCTGATTGCTTCCTCAAAATCTCTGTGCAGATGTCTCACAGTCATCTCAAGTTTAACTCATTCAAATAGAACTCTCATTTTTTTCAATAAGCCCCTTTGTCCAGCTTTCTTTATCGTAGTAAATGGCACCATATCTAGTCACTTCCTTTAGAGTTACTCTTACCATGCCCTTCATTCCACCCCATACAATCCACCAGCAAGTTTTGCTCATTTTACCTTTCTTTTTTATTCTTTGTTTTTTTGTTTGAGATGAAGTTTTGCTCTTGTCTCCCAGGCTGGAGTGCAGTGGTGCCATCTCAGCTCACTGCAACCTCTGCCTACAAGGTTCAAGTGATCCTCCTGCCTCAGCGTTTCAAGTAGCTGGGATTACAGGTTTATGACACCATGCCTGGCTAATTTTGTGTTTTTAGTAGAGATGGGATTTCACCTCTGACCTCCTGACTTCAGGTGATCCACCCACCTTGGCCTCCCAGAATACTGGAATTACAGGTGTGAGCCACCATGCCTGGCACATTCTATCTTTCAAATATATATCACAGTCATCCATTCTATTCCTCCTTCTGCCCAGGTTTCAGACAATTGGTGGCCAAAGTTATTGCAATTGCCACTTAGCACATCTTTTCTTTGCTGCTCTTGTCCACTCACAACCCTCCTGCTAAAATCGTCATTTAAAACTGAAAATAATCTCATTGTAGTAACTCCCACCATCAAACCAATGAGTGGTTTATCATCAGGTCCCAGCCCATGTCTGCAGAACTACCTCTTGTTCTACCCTTCCCTGCACTAAGCTCAGGCTCACAGATCATACTCAGGCATTTTGAACATACTGAGATGGGAGTGTTGGTGTAAATGGGCTTCCTTAGAAAATACTGTCCAACCATGCCTAAAGAGACTGTCTCATTAGTTTTTAGCTCAGCCAACAGTTTCTGTCTTTCATAGCATTGATCAGAATTTCTAATGGCTTTTTTTTTACTTTTAATTATTTGCCTCTTTCACAGAACTATAAGATTTTTTTTACCATATCTACCTCTTGTACTCTTCTATGCTTTTTACCTGGTGACTGGTATGAGTAGGTGCCCAGTAAATAATCATTGAAAAAATAGATTCAATGCAGAGCGCTTACAATAACAGGAATTTTTCCACACTGCACATATGATATTGGGCTGCTAATTGGGCTTCTAAATATAGAGCAAATAAATTGTGTAAAATAAGCCATGTGAGAAAATGAATATTTCTTGGAGAATGTGAACTTTGCATTCATTTAGCTTCTAGGTCCCAATTTATGATCCGAGGGCTGCATTAATGTAAGTTTTTTGTGATTAATTATTTATGGGGCATTGAAATGATCTGCGCAAAAAAGCAGATCCTGCTTTAAATAGCTTTAATATATTGGAAGACATTACTAGACACAATTCAAAAAAATCTACATGCAGATTATTACAGGTTTGCTGAAATTATATTAATTACCCTTGATATAACACAAAGTGGGGAAAAACATTATTTGAAGTCCTTTTTAAATGATTAAAAGGGCAGCTGTTTCAAAATCCAGGTGCTAAAGTGAAAGTAGAAATTTACATCCAACTTTTTAATTCAAGGATTCTGTTAATCATGATATTATGGGCCTGATTTTCCTACTGACTACACAATCTAGGTTTCGTTTATCTTAAGGGTTGATGACATTTGTTTTAACATTGACATTATTTTCTTAGACACTCAGAGAACATTTTTGTATTCTCATGGTGGAAAAAAATTAAAGTCAAAATATACAGAAACATTTGAATTTATCTCAGACAATAGAAAGAAATTTATATAGACAAGGAAAAGAAGAGAATAAACTTCAAAGAGCCTTCAAATGAATTCTTAATTGCAGCATGTATGTTATGTATACAAATATATAGTACGTATGTATGCACTCAACCCCTCCCCACACACACACATACACATTTCCCTGTAAAAAGGATTTGATTGATGTACAAATGGAAGACTGGAGTCTTTTCCTCTTGGGCCTTCCTTACAACTCTAGCAGCCTTTGGGGCACTTATTGGACTACTTCAGTCTTTTCAAACTGGAGATAATTAAACTTTTATATTCTAAGTTATACATTGTATGTTAGAATTAACTTCTCTCCTATGCATTTAGTATAGTACCAATTATGTATCATTCTTAGAGAATTAAGAAAGTAGTCACTCAATTCATTTTCTGTGTTCTGTGGTTGAGATGAGAAAATATACAGGATATCAGTAATTTGAAAACCACTGATACTAATAGTAGAAAAAGATGATTATACCATTACATAGAATAGGTTTGTAAAATAGACTACAAAAGTTATGTTCTTCCCTCCTTACTTTCCCATAGCAGACATTGTTAATCAATCATGGCACTCTGTGCCTATGTCTGGATGATGCCTTTGAGTTCTCCTGAACACTCTGCTGTAGGCAGCCAAGACCTATCAATCAGAATCAAGAACACAAGATGAAGCGAAATTGCCATTCTGATGTGGAAGATTAGGGTGATTGAAAAGGTGGATGAAGAATAAAGCTAATATAATAAAATCAATCTTCTGATGAATTGCCTACCTTTCCTATTCAAAGGTTTTAACTAGGAACAAATATATGTGAATATCATGAATGGTATTTTAAGCTATTACAATTGTCGTTAAAAATAGTAATTCCTTAGATTATTCAAGACGTTATTATGCTGTATTTATTGAGAATAGTCATATAATTTGGCATATAGATAGGCAGAAAGGAAAGAAAAAACAGGAATCAAAGTTGTGTACCTATTAATAAGGAGAATGACATCATAGCTACTAAAAGAAAATTAAAAATTTATAAAATATGAAAAGGATAACTTTTGAAAAAGAGAGATCAAATTGAAACATGCCCTATCAAGTCGCTGATTCTTTCATTGTTTCCACACAGTATGAACCCCAAGGTCTCCTAAACAGATATAGTAACAGCTCAATAAAGACCGTACAGATAGAAAAAAACAGTTGGGTCCTTTGCCCCACAAACCTCTTTCTATTGCATTTCACATTAATTGCAGATGGAGCCATATCTTCCTGATACTCTTGCAGATTCATCCCCATCCAGGCTCTGGGGATATAAAGACCACTAAATGAGATGCTTATCTCCTTGATATCGATGAATCCTGTCTGTCCTCTCCTATTCTACTCCTGCTTCCTATTGTAATGTTCAGACTTCTTCCCCATTCCTTTCTTCTAAGTCAGCTCCAATTTTTATTTTCTTATATCTGACTTCCTGTTGGAGTTCTTTATCCTGAGCCCCAATTTGTTTTACTTGTTTGTTTTTAGGACTTGGGAGTAGTACCTTGGCCCTTGGATGCCACTCGAACTCAAATCTCAGACCCCACTATTTAGTTCTTGTCACATATTGTCACACCTGAAACTAATGGCTCTCTTGCTAGGATAAGTGATGATGACAGAGATGATTAGAAATATCTTCATGTATAATTATAATTATACATGAAGTTAATTATAATTATCTTCATTTTATGGACAAAGAATCTGAATCTCAGATGGACAAAGAAACTGAGTCTCAGGAGGGTTAAATACGTTGTCCAAGATTCACTGTGAGGAAGTAGCAGAGCTAGAGTCAAACCCAGGGCTGTTGATCTCTAAGTCTTCTTATCTTTTTTCTTTTTTTCCTTTTGAGATGGAGTTTCGCTCTTGTTGCCCAGGCTGGAGTGCAATGGTGTGGTCTCTGCTCACTGCATCTTCAACCTCCTGGATTCAGGCAATTCTGCCTCAGCCTCCCGAGTAGCCAGGATTACAGATATGCACCACCATGCTCAGCTAATTTTTTTTATTTTTGGTAGAGACGGGTTTTCACCAGGTTGGCCAGGCTTGTCTTGAAAGCCTGACCTCAGGTGATCCACCTAGCTTGGTCTCCCAAAATGCTGGGATTACAGGCATGAGCCACCATATCTGGCCTAAGTCTTCTTACCTTTTCTAACACAACACATAGGAATGTTCTGCCTGCTCTTTCTCCCCCTACTAGATCTACTGTTGTTCATTCATGTATTTGTTCATTCAGCAAATATTTACTAAGCAACTATCAGGCAGGATGTAAGACACTGGGAATACAACAGAGATATATGAAATAATTATTGACTGTACAGACCTCCAGGAATGCCCAAAATCTCCAATAACAAGGGTCAGCAGACTTCCCATTTATTCTAAATAAGGATAAACTATGAAAGACTTTTTCAAAAGAAACTGTATGGTCTAATGTGTGTTTTAGGAATACTATTCTCAGTGGGGAGGCCATATTAGATTGTGCATTTGAAGGAGTAAAGAATAACTAATAAATTCATAAAAAATCTGACAAGCAACAATAGCCCCAACCTGGGTGATATTAGGAATAAACAAAGAGGAAGATGAACAACTTTTAGGTTGAATGACAAAGATTTGCTAAGTGACTGAATATAAGGACTGAAGGAGAGAGAACTATCAAAAACGGTTATAAGGTGGGCACAAAAATATAGAAAATATAAATAAGATCTAATATTTGATATCACTATAGGGTGACTACAGTTAATAATAACTTAAGTGTACATTTAAAAATAACTAGAAGTGTATAACTGGATTGTTTATAGCCTTTGTAACATAAAGTATAAATGCTTGAGGGGATGGATACGTCTTTCTCCATGACGTGATTATTACACATTGCATGCCTATATTAAAACATCTCATGTACTCTATAAATATGTAACCTACTATTTACCCACAAAAAAATAAAAATTAAAAAATTAAATGAAGTCTCTAGACTATGATGCTAGATGGCAAATAACACAAATGACAGTGAATGGATGTTTTAAAATTAGAAACAAGTTTGTGGGAGAATATAGAGCTGAGCTCTGAACTTGTATTTGAGGCACACATAGGGAACCAGGTACATTTTTAGTAAGTACTTGGAAATTCCGGTTGGGAGCCTATGAATAAGGTAAGTTTTGAATATAGAGGTTTGATAATTGTCTGTTGAATGATGATAACTGAAGTCATGGGAATAAATGTGATGCTTGAAGGAGAAAAAATTTAAAAAGAAGAGTCCAAAAGGGAACATGAGAGTTAAACTTGCATTTAAAATACAAGTGTGAGAAGTGGAACCCACAAAAGAGATTGCTGTACATTGCAAAATATATCCACAATCCCTTCTTTGCTCTTCCCTATGGCCTTGCCTCATGCAGTGTGATTTTTAAGCTTTTCCCATCAAGAGGTAGAGTCTATTTTCCCTCATCTTGAATCTTGGTTGCCCTTTGGACTGGCTTTGTTAACAGAATGCAGAAGTGATTATTTCACTTATGTGATTTCACATTCTTATTTAGAATTTGAGCAGTTGCCCATTGTACAAGCCCAGGCTGGCCTTTGCAAGTGCAAGCTGGAGGATAGGAGGCCTTCTGGAGCAGAAACAAACCAGCCCAACAGAGGCCATTCGAGGCCAACCATCCCCCAGTTAAGCCAGCTGCTAACCACAGAAACATGAGTGAGCCCAGCTGGGACCAGAACTGCTGAGCTAAGCACAACCCAAATTACTGACTTGTAGAATGGTAAACTAAATAAATGGTTGTTGTTTTAAGCTATTAACTTTTAGGAGAGCTTGTCATGCAGGAAAAGGTAAAGGTCATTGATACAGGGATTGAGATAGAGAAAGAGGAAAGTCAGCATAAGCTAGCATCAGGAATAAGTAGGGAAAGAAATACAAAGAGAAGAGAGTGATTGACAATGTGAACTATTCCAAACATACCAGACATAACTAGGCTCTATTGCATTTGGCAATGAGCAGGACTCTGCTATTCTGAAAGCGCAGTTTCAAGTAACGAGGTGGGTGGGGAAGACCAATTGCAGGAGAAATAGAGATTGAGAGTAAAGTCTTCATGTTCAATGTAACTAAGAAAACGTTTCCTTCCCTGGGAAAGAAGATTAGAAGCAAGAACACTATGATCCTTAGTGTCTTCAGCGATAAAATAAGGAGGTTAGTCTTGATAATTGTGGAAAATGCTTCCTTTACTTGTGCTCTATTGTTGGTGGGAGACAGAAGAACTTGATACTCATACACACAGGTTTGAAATCAAACAAGTGTGGGTGTTATTACAAATTCCTTCTGTGTTTTTTTTAAGGTTACATAAAGTCTGAATTTTCTGATGTACTAATACTATTGATAACACTAATAATTATATCCATCCACTAGCATAACATATTACATTAAATTAAATGCTACATAAAATGAGCTAGCACTGTGCCTGGCAAATTTTCATGGTTAATAGCATCATCATCATCATTATTATTGCCCCTACAACTTGAATAAGTATTTCTTTACTTTGAGCGTAAGCCTACATTGTTATATTCCCCACCTGTCGGTCCAGGTCTGTTTAATAGCATTGCTTTACAGTTTGAGTATTTGACAGTTTCACCATGTGCTTTTACATCTTTGCATTTTAGGATTTACTGAACTTTTTCATATAGTTTCCCATGGCCACCTTCAGTCCTTCTTTGGCCTTAAAATAGATTAGAATCAGAGATAACTAAGGCAGTTACAGTAGGATTAAGTTACAGTTGTCAATAAAGGAGGAAACAGGAAATATTAAGCACAAACGCACAGACATCTGAAGCCGTTCAGTGTAGGGGAAAGAAGCAAACTTCCAAATGTTAATCACACTATTATACTTCTGCGCAATATAATTGATGTGCATAATGATGACCCTACTTATTCAAAAAAGCATTAAAGTATATAGATACTTTGTTTTCTAAAGCAGAAACTTTTTAGAGGCTAAGACTGAGCAAGAAACTATGTTTTCTGAGTGGACTCTGAGGTAGAAGTCCAGTCCAGTACAGTACAGTACAGAAAGCAAACAAGTAGAGTTGTTCTTGGTGTGGTAGTAGAGATAAAGACCCAAAACGTACCCACCTAACTTGATAAAGACCTAATATGACATCCCTGTTGCACAGGAAGGGTCATTTGGAATTTCAGGTGTGCCTTATAAAATTATGTAGAGCAAAGCATGATATTAATTTTATTTTCAGAAAGTAAACATCAAAATATGTAAAATACAGTTTGGTGTAGTAAGGGTTGTATTATCTGGGGAAAATATCTCCTACAGAAAATTGTAGTCCTTCACAATTTTAGATAAATAAGATTTAACTCTTTTTTTTTAAGTAGGAAATTTTCTCAAATGTCATTTTTAATTTTTATAGAACAATTCTACTGACATTCACAGAAGCATAACTTTCATAGGAGAACCTCAAATAAAATTCCTTTATTTCCACCTCATAAAACATTCTTCCTGTTCAAAGTATATCCTTACCTAAGAAATACACATTACCAGTCTCTTGAAACACATTGTTAGCTAATATCAGAACATTTCCCCCTAGTTACTAGCTTTTACATGTTTCCTTTGTTCGTGAACTCAAAATCACATCTAGTAAATATGTGTTTTCAAGCAAAGAACAAATAAGCAGCAAACGAAAAGTTACAAATTAAAATTAAGGGTGATATCAGTATAGACAAAAAGAAAAATTAATTGATAGATTAAAAAAAAAAAAAACTCAGGGCTTCCAAAGAATGCCAGTCAGTCAGCATGACACATATACAAATTTTACAAACATAATTTCTTTTTTTATTACCGAGGAACATTAGGATATACTTTCTTGACTGTAATAATTGTGTGCAGTTAATTATAAATGAAACAGAAGTGCTGGTAATATTAGAGACTTGTACTCTGCATAAAACTGGAAATTACTGCTATTACTCTTGGTTGCTAGAGAATATTAGGTCATAGATGCTAATTAGCAGTTCATAGCCCTCCTACAGGGGGGAAATCTCATTACCATATGAAACTGTGTTGGTTGCCAAAACCTAACACTCACAGCACTCTGACCATTTTTGTTTGAACAATTACAAGCTATGATAAAACTAAAGATCAACTTTGCTGTGTGTGAGCAGGACCATGAAAGCTAATATACACAGTCTCATATTTGCTCACTAGTTTAAGAAAAACAGCCATGTTACACTTTAAGCCTCCCAGTCAGTGTGTGGGAACAGATTAAAAACAAAAAGACAAAAGTTTTCATCATTACAACTCACAAACAACAGGATCTCCCACTAAAAATCTGTTTGCAAAACAAACAAACAAAAAAATAAAGAAACAAAAGTATTGTGGGATGGGAGAGAAATTGAAACGGTTCTAGGACCTCTCTAATGGTTAATTTATCATACAGGTTTATATATATGTATGCACACACTCACACACAGGACCAGCCCTGACTCTATCTATATTTGTATTTATACAGATATATATAATATATGTATCTATATTAGGTAGGTAGGTAGGTAGGTAGATAGATAGATAGATAGATAGATAGATAGATAGATAGATAGATAGAGTCCTTTTAAAAAAGTCCAATACTTTAAAAAGAAGACATTTCTTCAGCTTATTTTGGTACTTCGGTTTTTTGAAAAAGAGAATTTAAAAGCTATGATTTCCTGCAGCATTTCCATTTATTCCAATGAACATATACGCAATCATTTGGAGAAAGATATTGTAAGAAAGAAGAACGTGTTAAAACTACAACCTGAATTGAGCTATTTCTACTAAAGAAAGATAAATTAGATAATGCTTTAATCCTGGCTGCTTAGTCAAATTAGGTTTTATATTGAAATATAAACTACGTTTGTGGTGAAAAAAGAATATTAAATCCTTTACATTTATATCATGGTATACACATGGCCATGCACACAAATATACATACACAAATACTAGTGGCCAAAGGGTCCTTAACGAGTGAGACAAGAAACCTAAGAATAAATCAGAGCCACAGGAATACAGGGATTCTTTATTCTAAAGAAGACACATTCATTTCTTGTCGGTGTAATGACATGTCCCACTTTTAATTGGCTTCTTTTCTCTTCCCAGAAATGGTATATCCATTTTCACCTGCGGAAGTAAAATTAATTAAAGAAGCAATAACTTGTAAAAATTGGAAGAGTAAATCTTTCTCCTCTGTATTGTATCAAAGATTCCATGTGTTACAAAATGCCTTTGCCCTCCTCCTAAGCTTCTGCCAAGGCTTAAACATAGTCTAGCATCCAATATAAATGAACTCTGAGTTCATTACACAAAGGTGAGAAAGAACTGGGGCTCTGGTGAGAATTAGTGAGGAAGACAAACCAACTCTGTCCTGAATGAGCAGAAGACAGGAGATAAGAGGAAGAAGAGAGCTAGGAGCATCTTGTTTTAATTTACACACTTCAGTCTTATGAGAAGAGAATTATCTTCTTGGATGTCTTGAACTGAATCAAATCTCTGTTATGTGCAGCCTCAATGCCAAATATTCTGACCATTGTTCCCATGAAAGCACTTTGGCTCATGCTGCAACTTCTGCTTGAAAATATGCTGCTGCTGGCATGGCTTGTGGCCATCAACTATGGGCACCTGCTGGTAAATACTGGATGTCGGTATTTTATTTTATTTTATTTCATAGTAATACATGTTAATTGAAAAAAATCATTGGAAAATTCAGTAGGGGAAGATACCTCAATTTCTGTAACAGAAATCATTATATCCTTTGTTAACATTTGGATGTGTGTTTGCCTGGCTCTACATATCTGTCTATAAACAACTATTGCAACAGCTTAGATTAGTAATTCATTGTTTACAGTATTTTCAAATCTTGGTCTTCACAAAAAGGTCGGGAGTAAGAATCCTATAAGATTGTGTGCTTGTGTGTGTGTGTGTGTGTGTGTGTGTGTGTGTGTGTCTGCGTGTGTGTGTGTGTGTGTGTGTGTGTATTTATCATCCTACTCTAACAATTGTCCCACCTGTTCCATCAAAAGCAAAGGTTAATTACATTCTGTGGAGCTATCCAGCAGAAGGCTACTTTTCTCCCACTAAATTGCAACAAGAGTAAATTAGAGGTTTTCAGAACTTCAGGGTTTTGATTGATGAATTCATTAATTCACCTTTTCAAAGGGAGGGCTCATGTTTTAAATATTTTATGTACAATTTGCATGTTGGCATTTTTAACAGCTTTTTAAAAAAAGTTAGACAGTGCTTAAGAGAAAGGTCAAACTGATCACCTTGGAGCCCGGATGCCTTTGTAATGCACAGGGCAAGAGGCAGGGTTAAGTCTTCCTTGTCATTCTCTCTCCTGAAAATTAGTCTGTCCTGGGAAGCTCCTTCAGCTGCTTGTATTGTTCCTTTAAATACAGCAAATGAGATATTAGAGTTCCATTACCCAAAGTGAGATTCTCTTTGCATCAGGGTAGATATGGACACTATCCAAAAGAGGTTTGGCTTTTATTTCACCTTGCATATCTACGTTGGCAAATACATGAAAATGGCTTTTCCATTGTCCACATGAAACCTTTCCATCCAAGTTTTATGCACTTTAATGTATTCTATATCCAGTCATTGATGCACAGACATCTCTCTACACTCCCAAGACAACCGATATGTGCCTATGAACTCTGTTTCTGACAGATAGAGTCTTCCAGTCATTGAACAATTTATCTCTGATTTAAGGAAACATGCATCATCTGTATACACATAATGTGACATCAGAGAAATAGTAAAAGAAGTAGCAGAAACTGGAACTGTTTTTGTCTCTCACTAAAGCTTCCAATGTAATACTATATGCCCCCTCAACACTCCCAATAACTTTTAACTTATTTTGACTACTTTTGAGAATTCACGAAGAAACAAAGCAACTGCAAAAGGTTTGTTAAGCTTTTTTCTCAGTTAACCAGAATTAACCCTGATTTAAAAAATAGAGATAGAGCAAAAGAGAGGTGAGCAGTCAACATGATTCGTCAATGGCATGCAAAATTACTATTTAGTCCTCCATCTAAGATTAGATGGGATAGACATAAATGGGCATGCAGATACATATCTTGGCACAAATTGCAGGACAAGTCATATAAAATAGTCTTTCTTTAAAAACATCTTACAAATAAAAGAGGAGTCTTATTTTAATGCCCCAACTGCCTAATGCACCATCAAGCCAAATTGGTTCACACATGCAGTACATTAAGCAGAGATCAAGTATAATGACTTAGGGTTTTCAGGACATTGAGAAAGAACTGTTAATGTATATGAAGTTTCATACTTATCAAAATCTGAGGCAATATTTATGCCTTTCTCTGTTGGTGAGTCCATCCTATTGCTGCACAAAACAGCATGTTCTTGGCCTCATTCTCAGTCCTTAATTTGTACTTGAAAAATATGTACATGTTGAGCCAGATGCTTCCAGTGCCTAAGGTAACTCTCTAATAAATTAGGCACTTGAGAAAACAGAATTAACCCTTTCACCAAGAGTTCTGCACAGAGACCCACTTTGCTTTACATAATGCATTATCTGAAAATTTAACTCTACCAAAAAGGAATTAGAACTTACTGTAATTTTACATATAGTACAATATTTTAATGCTAACAAAACTGCCTTTATTTACAAAAACTTTTTTTTTCCCAAATAACTCTCTAGGAATTTGTCTACTGGGGAAAGCTACATACTTCTGAAATGAAAAATATCCTCTGGTGTCCTGGGGAGAAAAATCAACTATGTTTCCCAAATGTGCCCCATACTGTTTTTAATCCGTAACATTAATATAATTCACACACGAGGCATTAGAAGGCTAATCATTAATTGCAAAAGGAGTGTTTAGAGCAAAGTTCTACCTGTGTTATTGATGTGGCCTATTTTATTTTAATTCAGAAAAACTAAATTATTCCGTTATTGAAAGTGTTTCATTTGTACTTTTCTTTTAAAGGTTGAAGATAGTCCATTCTTTCTTTCATGTTCTCTCTTTAGTTCAAATGACTGAATATTCTTGGAAAATATTGGCTTCGGCTGGGCGCAGTGGCTCACGCTTGTAATCCCAGCACTTTAGGAGGCAGGGATCACAAAGCAGGTGGATCACAAGGTCAGAAGTTCGACACCAGCCTGTCCAATATGGTGAAACCTCATTTCTACTAAAAAATACAAAAATTAGCCGGGCTGGTGGCGCACACCTGTAGTTTCAGTTACTGGGGAGGCTGAGGCAGGAGAACTGCTTGAACCCACGAGGCAGAAGCTGTAGTGAGCCGAGGTCATGCCATCACTGCACTCCAGCCTGGGTGACAAAGTGAGACTCCTTTTTAAAAAAACTAAAATAAAAATAAAAGAAAAAAATATTGGCTTCATGTGCAACCAATCTAAGCTATTTATAACCTTTGTGTATTTGAGTCACACTTTTAATACTTAAATGTTTGGCAGAATATTTGAAGGGATAAAAGGCTCACAACAATACTGAACAAATCAGTAATAATTACAATACAATGACTATTACAAAACAACAACATAGCAGAATGTCTCTACAAGCATGCTAACTGCACACTTCACTTGGTTAACCTTTTGCAGCATGCTTAGTTTTGGAGCAGGGCCATCTCTAGCCTCAATCCATTAAAATTACTCATGAAGCAAAGTTCTTTCTAGTTCTAGCAAACTTGCAGCCAGTTATATACATCCCTCTATCTCCTCAACCTTCTGATAGAAGCTTCTATAATTACTATATCAACATATGTATAGCAAAGAGAAGCTTTGCCCATTCAGGTCAATCTGATGTTTACATTAGAAATGTTGTGGGAATAAACATTGTATCTAGAAATCCAAGTGACTCCATGACCTAATCAACCTCTTGAAAAACCTGAAAATTCTTAAAGTCTGAATGAGCATAATTACCTTACACAGTCACAAGCCCTCTTCTCTGTTGGCTTGGGTGAGGACAGTGGGTGGGATTCGAATCCTGTAAAGAACTTCATGAGATGCTGAAATTTTTGCAGATAAGTTTTTCACTCCACGAAATCTTGCCACTTGGCTGTCCTTTGCTGTTTGTCTGATATACACCATCACTCTGCTTCCTCATGTATGTCAAGTTTTTATTCCTTATAGCCCTTTTATAGGCTGCTAGTCATGTGTTGTATTTATTCTGATATGCTCCTTTTTAAACTAAGTCTAATTTGTCCTTCTTTTGTTGTCATGAACATCTGCCCCCTCACAGACTGTTGAATCCATTTAAAATAAGGTAATTTGTCAGGTGCAAGAAAATTTGCGCCCCCACACAGCCCCTGCAAAAAGAAAGTCTTTTTTTTTCCCCAAATTTCTTCAATATTATAGCTACCAAACATAGTTATGTTAAAAAACAATCAGTTCAAGGATAACATAATAGCAAGATTTTGAAGGCCATTTTTTATGGTAGCTGCATTTTTCTTGGAGTTTCCTTTTTGTTCAGCGTAAAACTGAATGCTCTCACTCTTAGGCGGGTGTTGAACAATGAAAACTCGTGGACACAGGGAGGGGAGCATCACACACTGGGATCTGTTGGGGGCAACTAGGGGAGGGACAGTAGGGGGTAGGGAGTTGGGGAGGGATAACATGGGGAGAAATGCCAGCTATAGGTGATGGGGATTGAGGCAGCAAACCACATTGCCATGTATGTACCTATGCAACAATCCTGCATGTTCTTCACATGTACCCTAGAACCTAAAGTGCAATAATATATATATATATATAAAGAATATAAACAAGACTTACATGTGTCCCCAAATTAAACATTCACTGCTCAATTCTAGATTTGCTAAGAGATGAAATTTTAGCATAGAATCATAAGACAGAAGTTACAAATTCAACTTGCATCTCAGTAAATACTTCTTATAGACATGATATGATGCATTTCTAATAAGCAAATGTAAAGTGAAATTATTGTTTAAGAATCAGTGTTTCAAATATAGGTATGTGAAATTTTAATTTGGAAGTATTTAACAAGTCATACATTTAGCATAGTTTCAATAGTCTTTGGGTTTAGTTTTACCAATAGAAAAAAAAAGTTGTGGTTAAAAACTTCTTAAGGTTAGAAATGTACCTTGGCATGAAAACACAAGGCAAAATATATAACATAATCTAAGAGCTTCTGGATTTTAATCCCAACAGTGTATGTACATGTTACTATGGGCAAGTAATTTACTGGTCAAAATTTGCTCTTTCCATCAGCTAAACTGCGGTGGTGAAACCCAAATGCCTGCCCACATTTCAGAGAATCAAAGTGACTTAGTGCACATGCATAGGCCTTAACATCACAGTAATCATGCAAATACAAATGACTACTATTATTCAGCAATAAAATTAATACATGTCAAAAAATACTTGTGGAGTTATATCTCAGTCATACCAACTCTATTGAAATATAGAGTCCTTTCAAAATCATAGCTTGGACACATTTACTGGGGCTTCATTTCATTTGATGGCATTGCCCTTTACAACATTTTGAAATGTTTTATTCACTTGAATTACTTTTGAAATGGTTAACTATTCATTGAAAAGAACAAAATATGCCTGAAAATGTGTACATATATCTACTCAAGTTTACATACATTTAAAATGCAACTTTTTCAAAACTTAATACATTATTACTTATTTTACTACATTCAAAATTTGGGGTTTGTAGCCACAACTTCTATAGTTCTAAATAGTAATATAAATTATTGTTTTGCCTTTTATGTAATTGATAATTCTAAATACTAGAAACAAAACTATAGTCAAATCTTATTATTTGCTGGGAGTATGTGGTTTTCTAAAAACACTCACTGGCAGCACTGAATTAGCAAATACAGAACCATTACTTCTAGGGGAAATATGTTATATTTCATCAACCCATCATTACGTAACCTTGTTTTATGTGTCTTTTTGTTTAAAGAAACCTTTTAAAATACATATTGTTGATTCATTAACTTATGCCTGAACAAAGATTATCAAACACACCAATTTTCTCCTTAAGGCACATTTTCACAACCTTCTTGTGCTTAAAAACAATAAACAATACTTCGGCACTGTACTTGAAGGCCATTTTTTTTTTTTTTTTTTTTTTTTTTTTTGGAGACGGGGTTTTGCTCTTGTTACCCAGGCTGGAATGCAATGGCGCGATCTCGGCTCACCGCAACCTCCGCCTCCTGGGTTCAGGCAATTCTCCTGCCCCAGCCTCCTGAGTAGCTGGGATTACAGGCACGCGCCACCATGCCCAGCTAATTTTCTGTAGTTTTAGTAGAGACGGGGTTTCACCATGTTGACCAGGATGGTCTCGATCTCTTGAGCTCGTGATCCACCCGCCTCGGCCTCCCAAAGTGCTGGGATTACAGGCTTGAGCCACCGCGCCCAGCCCTTGAAGGCCATTTTAAACAGCAAAATGCCCACCACAAACAAAAATACACACACACAAAAGTGGCACAAAATAGACAGTGGAGAGGATGGTTGTACAAGGTGTGAGAACTGAAGCAACAAGACAGAGTGCTGTCTCGTTCTCTTTCCGCTGAGAAGGGCACAAATGGGGAGTCCAGTTTTTTACCACTCTGCACAAATCTGAATGACTGCAAAAGCAGCATGAGTGTTGTTACAAATAAATTTTATAAATAAATTACAAATAAATTGTAAAGAGTAGCCAAATTCAAACTACAAATGAAGATTGAATATATCTTCTAAAAAGTTCACAGGCTTCTGAGGTTGAACAAAATTAGCGATTTACTGGTTCATCCTGTGTGAGGCTGCTGTTTGGTAGGGAGCATCGAATACGTTGGAAGCACTATTCACCACTAAAGATTTAGTGTCTGTCTTTTCCCCTGTAATTCTTTCATTTAAAGTGCTATCCTGCAAATGTGTTTGTTTACAAATTCTTTTATGCGACAGCTTAGATGATCATGATTATTTATTTATAATTTAGGGCATCTGGAAGTAAGTTTGTGTAAACAAATTCCTTTTGCCTTCCCTCCTTACACCCCAATTCTCCAAAGCTATCATAGTTTATCATCTGTAGCTCAAAAGAGTAGAGGGTCTCAGTGGAATGGTGCCGACCTGAGGAGCATTTGCTTTACCAGTCAAGCCATTGCCACAGCCTTTTAAAGATAAATCTGAGTCACTCAGGCTTTCAACCTGGTAAACTACTGTCATTACAAAGGAAAAATTCATTTTTATCCTGTAGGTTATGTTTCTTTTAATTTCCTACCATCTCTAATGAGAAGAATTCTCAGTACACGAGGTGAGCTTAGTGTGTGTACAAAGACAACAGCCATGTTTCAATCATCCACGCAAAGTTCTGGCCACTTCATCCATTGTATCTCCAATACCTCATCAGTGAAGAAAGGGGACAAGCTGACTTCAAAAGTTGAACTGAATCTGCATCCTATGACAGGTTCTATTCATTAAAAAGCCTGATAGAGCCATCATTGTTTACACCTATTTCTAAGATTGCTGCTTTAGCATTTTATGAGTTGATCTCCAATGTTCCAGAAATAATATTCCACAGCATGGCTGTTCACTAGATTCTAGTAGATATTCTAATGCAATTAAAAAAAAAAAAAAAAAAAAAACAAACTCTAGGAGTAAGGACCCTGGGATTTAAGTTGTGCTTCTGTAGGCTGTATAAGGTTGGGCAGGTCACATAATCTCCTGTGCTTTTTTTTCACATTGGTTAAATACAGAGAGTAAGAGGTACTTCAAAGGGTAAATAAAGAATCTAATGAGATAATAAATGCAAAAGTGTTTTATAAATAGACAAGGGCTTTAGGAATAGAATTTTGTATATGACATAAGTCAATGTAAATACAGTAATTACACAGTAATATCATTACTGCTAAAATAATTTTTAATACAATAAAACAGCAACTTTTTCTGAGCCAGAACTCTTAATTTTGTTATTTTTGTTGTTTCAGAAAAGAAATGTTTGAGGAAATTTATATACAGATAAGTGTCAGGAAACAATAGAACCCGTGAGTCTGATACCATAGAAAGTTCCATGTCAAAAAATCACCCATACAGAACCTTCTATTTATTTCCCACTAAACTTCATAAAGTGGTTTCCAGGTCCTCAAAGCAGAAATACTTGACATCACACTGTTTTTGTGATTTGGAGGCTGTGACTTGGTTGAACTCATCATAGCCACACTCTCAGAAGCATGAGTGCAAATATATGCTTAATTAAATTACATAACATGTAAACAATCAAGACGGTGGAGAAAAGCTGCCTTGGCTCAATTTCAGATTTGATCACATAATTAATATTGATCAAAGTCGCCAGATAATTTCCAGTCTTGCCTAGTTTTAAAAATAAATTTTCTATTTTCATTGAGAAATCTGCATCACATCTAGGTTTTAGAACATTTGTTTTGGATTTCCTTCTCTTGATCCAAATCGCTTTATCTCTGGTCTGCAAAAGCCCCACTAACATTCTGACATTCAGGACTTTTCATCAGGCCACATCTTTCAGGTGAAATCTCAGAACAGTGGAGGCAAATGAAGACTCTCCCTTCCCACAACTCCTTTTAGCCATTGTTTTCTCTCATGTTATTCCATTCAAGTCCATCGCCCATAACCTAACTAAAATTTGATCAATATATGCTTGTTTAGGACCATTTTTTTTTATAACTAATGCTTAAGCCAATTTAGCTTCTAAATAGATAAAGTCCTTAGAGTGGATCCTTAGAGTGGACTTTATCTATATTTTGTTTGATATATTGTGGTTTATTCAATAAACACTTAACAACAAGCAAAGAATTGAACCAATTGGCATGTCAGGTTTATAGATTTAGTGGATGACTGGCACTTTAAACAATCCTTTAAAGGACGAACAAAATAAAGTATGAATCACTAGAATTAACTGTCTCTGGATATTCTAGGACTACAAATGTTACTGTAATCAACAAACAATGAAAGAATCAAGAATCTGTCCACATAAAGACAGATTTCACTAAATCTTACTTCAGTGACTATTAAGGGTGCTCTCTTGGTAAGAAATAATACTCAGTTGGTATGAACTCACACGTTTTTGTGTTATTCTACCTAGAGACCCATCTTAAAATCCTATCATTTTTACCTTTTTGAGCTTTCTTTCCCAGTGGGTAGGCACATTTCAGCCCTATGTATGTCTCAATGTTAGATGTCATAAGTACTTTAAGAGTAGCTTTGCATATTCCATTGTCATCTACGAGGAAATTAATCCCTTCAGGGGAGTAAAGCAGGTCTCCTCCATAGAAGCTAAGTTTTATGCATGCAGGAACTGCAGTAGGTTTTATGAGCCCTTAATATTCACGGAACAGGTTTGGTTGATTCTAAAAATCACCTCTGTCTCTTTTTAACTTGTGGTATACTTCAATTATACTTTGTAAAATAGGAGGGACTGTGGAATGCCCCTTGACAATAGCAAGGTGTGGTAGCATATATGCCCCACATTTCACTGAAACAAACCTGCTTCCAATTCATTTTAAAGGCCCTGTGGCCTTTATAAATGTTCTGGCTGGCCACCTGATGAATATGACAAGCACTTGGCTAAGAAGACATGAGTGAGGTCACTGTGGTATTTGTGGCTTTCATTCTTTTCTTTGGCAAATCATAGGGTTCAACAACAGGGGAAAATAACAGTATTAACAGCCTGAGTATCAAAATGTGAGTTACTCTTTCCTTCACCTTTTATGAATCAAACTTACAATTTTCTTTTTATAATTCAGAGAATGCATCAACAAGGAATTTGAAAAGCTCATTTTGTGAGGGCATGATATGTATCTTCCAAGAAAATTAGCAGCATTTTGAAAACACAAGCACCTTATTTATAAAATTCAATATTTGCAGCTTAAGTTTAACCTTTGAGTTGTTAAAAATAGTTAATGATATAATTTTATTAGTTAAAATAACGTATCAAATAACTATACCTAGCATGAACTATAGGCAAAGTGCCATACTGAGGGCCTTAGAAAATCCAGACACTTAAGAGATACCCTCAATGAGCTGATGGTATAATCAGGGAAATGTATACAAAGTGATATTCAAGGAAAAAAAATAACTGCATACTAGGATATTGGAAGTATTTGTTTTGTAAAGTAAAGCCAAAGAGTCGAAATTTAAAATAAAACTCTATCTTTTACTAACAGTTGCATCCCAGGAGGAAGAGAATACCAAGGTAGGCAAATAGTTTCATGTCTCTTTGCTTTTTAAATTTCTAAATTATAGTTTTTATTATATTTACAGATACCACCTAAAACCCTTTTGGAGAAACTTTTTGGGGTCAGTGGTAAGAGTGAGAGTGGGTAGATTTAGGGACATCTGGAAGAGGGAATGTAACGGAAAGTAGCTTTTGATATTTGGAGCGATTAATATTTGGAGACATCTAATGGTACATTTTCAGAGGGGCTGCAGAATTTATTCTTGCTCTGAAGGCTTTATCAGCCTTTCATTAGAAAAGTGAAACCATTAATATAACACATTTATTTACAAGTGAAGACATTCTTATTGTCATTTATCAGATGGGGAAAATGGTTATAGATTTATATCGATAACCTATAGAGATTGAAATGTGATCCTTGAACTCAAGGACACCCTCTGCTTATTCCTTAGGCACCTAAAACTCTGATAACCGAAACTAAACTCTTGAA
The DNA here is from genome assembly GCF_009761245.1 of Sapajus apella. Taxonomy (NCBI): domain Eukaryota; kingdom Metazoa; phylum Chordata; class Mammalia; order Primates; family Cebidae; genus Sapajus; species Sapajus apella. Next base: position 8,324,759 of record NW_022436943.1, on the reverse strand, counting down.
CTTTCCCCCATTTCTCCTGCATATCCTATAGCTGTAAGGACACCACTAAAATTCCAGCCTTTTCCTAGTCACGCTTACGCAGTTATTAGCATCTTTAGCTCTGTATTTGAAACGTCTCCTACATATTCCATCTTCCGCTCTATCCTGTACATGGTCTCTAGTATGTCCTGTTTTTGTGAGCCTCCTCCACACTACCAACAGAGTTCTATTTCTAAAACATAAACATGTACAAGTCACTACTCTTCTTAAAACTACCTAATAATCATATATTGCCAAAGGATAAAGTCCAATGCATTTAGCATGGTAGTTAAAGGTCATTTGCCATCTGGCTCCCTCTTTACTTTTCAGCCCCTTCTTCCTTCATTGTCTCCATCCACCTGGTTCTAGCCTCCTTGAAATGTTTGCAGATCTCCAAGCCTGCTGAAATATACATTTGCCTCTTAACATGGTGTTACTTCTACCCATCCTTCTGAACACAGCTCAGCTGTCACCTCCTCTTGACCACTGCTTTGCCCAGGGGGAGTCAGCTGTTTCTTCTTCTGCCCTTTATCATAAAACTTAGGTCATATTATTGGAATTTATCATGCTCTCTAGACTGTGTGCTCTTCAAAAGCAGAGGCCATAAAGACAATTCATCATTGACTGTTCATCATCTAGCTGTGCTCCATAAATTTTGAGTGAGTGATTGAATAAATATCTTGCTACTTTTCTTACATTGAATGTGAGTTGCTTGGTTTTGGACAGTATCTTATTTATCTTTGTGCTCAGAGAAGCATCTGAGAGAAACACTTGCTAAATGTTTGTTGAATTAGTAAGTTAAAAATCACCTGATATCCTGAAAATAGACTGGCTAAATTTATAGGGCAATAACTAGCTATAATATTTCCCCCAGACGCAGTGAGATTTTTTATTATTTTGGTATATTTTGTTTTCTAGTATAAATTGTGTAATTAATTTGCAAAAGATGTTAATAAAATTATTTTTAAAATTCTGTGTTTATAGGCTAAGATTTCTAGAACCTTTACTTGAAAAATGACAGTGATTCAAACCAGTTTCATTTTAGAAGATAAATATAGCACCCTTTCCCTTAGCCCATAATTACAAAACAAATTTTTTTGCAATTAGTCTATTTTTTAAGCTAAAATTACGTATTGAGGGCTTAAGGCACTTAGTAAGCACTTTCTATGTCATTCAATGCTTACAATAACCCTATGTGGTTTAAGTTCTCTTATTAGCCTAATTTTGCAGATAGAAAAATTGAAAATTAAGAATATCACCCTGCTCAAGGTCACACAACAAACACAAAGTAAGACTGGGATTTGAAACAGTTTATCATTTACAAAAACAGAATGTTAGCCATAATCTTCCTATGTCCCTATTTGCAATAAGATACTATTAAGTGACAGTCCTAGAGAGGACATTTCCTTTAATTATTAAATATTAGTGATACAAATCCATTTAATTATATGCTACAATTACATGCAATGAGACAAAACAGCTTTGCCTTAAGCAGCATTGAAAAGACCATTGTCCTCAGACAATGTGTACTGAGTACATCCAGCCATACGGCATATCCAGCCATACACATATATTTATTGTGTCCTAGGTACCAATAGCTCTGTCATGCACTTTATATTTGTAATTGTGTTAAATACTGAAAAGCTCTGAAAACCAATGTTATTACCACCATTTTGTAGATGAGAAAACATGTTCAGAAAGTGGAAAGTGCCCTTTATTAGTGTTTTATGTTTTTAATTTCTAGTTATTGAGCAGGAAAACACAAATACAGAACAGGGTACAAATCTATAAAGGTTTTGTACAATTAATGATCACAAAGCAAACACCCAAGTTACTGTAAGGAAAAAAATAGAATCTTGGCCGTTCCCCAAAATCCCCTTACGTGGCTTCCCAAGCACAATACTATGTCTCAGCAGACATAACCACTATCCAGAATTCTAAGACTACAGCTTAGTTCTGTCTGTTTACAAAATCTACACAAGTTGAATACTTGAGTGGATATTTTGAGTCTTCTTTCAATATTGTTTATAAGATTAATTCATTTTATTATGTATACTCCTGATTCATTTCATTGTTAAAATAGAATTCAACTGATAACTGTAAATATATACACATATACACATACTTATGTGTGTGTTTATATACTTACATAAATTTCAGTTTTACTGCTCATAAGCACTTGGATTGGCTTCATTTTAGGTTTGTTATTAATAATTTTGCTATGAATTATTTTACACGTTTCTTTGTGGCCCATATGCATGCCTTTTTCTGGGTGTATACCCAGGAGCAGAATTGCTGGATGCTAGGATAAATGCATATTTAACTGTAAAAGACAACAATAAACAATTTTTTCAGAATGGTTATAACAATACATACTCTGTACAACAGTAAAAAGAGATTCAATTACATGATATTCCCATGAACTCAGTATTTTAAACAGTTATTTGGTCCTTTTATTTTTAGCTGTTCCAATGTGTATAGTGGCATATCGTTGTGTTTTCAATTTCTACTTCATTGATAACTTGATAACTAATGAGGATTACCATATTTGTATATTTTATTAGTCACTTTGATATCCTTTTAAAGAATGTTAAAACCTCTTGCCAATTTTTCTATTGTGTTTTCTGGGCTTTATATCATTACTATTGACTTGTGGAACTGTGTTTTCTATATAGAGGTCTTACACATTTTTATTAGAATTATTTAGGGCTAATGGCCTTTTCATATTTTAAATAGTTTATTTTCCTTAAATTTTGTATTCCAAGTAATTTTTGCTATTATACAAAAATACAACTGATTTCAAAATTGTTCTAGTACTCAACAACTAAGCTGACCTATTATTCCCGTAATTTATCTATAGATTCGATGGATTTTTGATCTGTGCAATTATAGTAACTATTAATAATGACTTTTATTTCATCCTTTATGAAACTTACATTATTTATTTATTTTCTTGACACATTTAACTAAAGAATTTCCTTTACAATATTGCTTATCCTATTTACGTTAATGTAATCCCCAGTGTATTTTAAGTTTATCATCTGCTTTTTATGTCCTGCCTTTTCTATTTACTTTTTCTTTTCTTCCCTGTTTTCTTTTGGAATTATTTGCTATTTTTTTAATGTTTCAATTATGCTCTAACTCTATTAGCTTTTCCTATCCCTTTTCTGTTTATTCTAGAGATTGCCATGGGTACTCCTAAATTTCTTCAAATTATTGTATGAATTACTAATTTTACCTTTGATGTAAGGATCCTAGAATACTTTGAACACCATTGACTTCTTGTATACCTAAATTCTTTGTATATTGTAACTTCCAGAAGATGTTATTAATATTGTTTATTAAATTTAGCATTAATTTTTATTTTCCCACGTTTATGTTGTGTTGTTGATGGTGGTGTTTTTAATTCCTCTTGAATCTACAACTTTCCATCTGGCATCCTTTCCTTTTGCCTAAAAAATAACTTTCGGCATTTCTTTTAGTTTAGATCTGCTAGTGATGAATTTTCTCAATTTGTTTCAGTTTAAAGTTTTTATTTACCTTTATTATTATTATTATTATTTGAGACAGAATCTCACTCTGTCGGTCAGGATGGATAGGAGTACAATAGCACAATCTCAGCTCATTGCCACCTCCACCTCCCTGGTTCAAGTGATTCTCCTGCATCAGCCTCCCAGGTAGCTGGGATTGCAGGCACCTGCAACCATGCCCAGGTAATTTTTGTATTTTTAGTAGAGATGAAGTTTCATGAATTGGTCAGGATAGTCTTGAACTCCTGACCTCAAGCAAGCCACCCTCCTCTGCCTCCCAAAGTCCTGGGATTACAGGGATGACCCACCACACCAGGCCCAACTTTCATTCTTGAAGGATATTTTCACTGAGTTGAATTCTAAGTTGACAGTCATTTGCTTTCTTGTATTTACAGGTGTTACTGTCTTTTCTTCTGGTTTCTATTTTTTCTTTGCAGAAGATAGTTGACAGTCTAATTATTTTTCTTTTTACATTTTCCTCATATCCTTTCTGTCTTTAAGATATTCTTTTTTTTTCTCTGTTGAATTTTAGCAGCTTATTTAGATACAACTTTTTTTTAAATTATACTTAAAGTTCTGGGGTACACATGCAGAATGTGCAGGTTTGTTACATAGGTATACACGTGCCTTGGTGGTTTGCTTCATCCATCCCCCTGTCATCTACATTAAGTATTTCTCCTAATGTTATTCCTCTCCAATCCCCTTGCCCCCTGCTATCCCTCCCCCAGGCCCCCAACCCCTGACATGCCCCAGTGTGCTTTCTTGGGTTCATGGTACTTCTTGAATATGTGTCTTGATGGATTTTTCAGTTGTGGAAAATTCTCAGCCATTACCACTTTATCATTGGTCACGTATACCCTATTTTCTCTCATTATTATTTCTAGGGCTCTGATTTCATGGCTTCTTACACTGTCTTCTATGTTTTTGCCCTCTCTTTTAAAATCTACATTTTTTTTAACTTGCCATTGTTCAGTTTGGGTAGTTTCTTCTTATCTATTAGTTTACTTACTGATTTTTCAATTGTGTCTAATGTGCTGTTACCTCCATTGGGTTCTTAATTTCTATATATATATATTATATATTATATGTTATATATATAATTCAGGATCTCTGGTGAACTTCTCAGTAATGTCTTTTTTTCTCCTTAAATATATTGAACACAGTTATTCTAAAATCTTCATTTGTTCATTTGTAGTTTTGAATGTGCGTTTCTATAGTCTGTTTACCTCCTTACGCTTTCTTATCTGCTTATGCATCTGATTATTTTGATTGAGTGCAGAACATTGTATATGAAAAATTATGGAGATAAGATTAGTCCAATTCTGATGTTGTCTTCAGTTCTGCATGCTAGCAATAGAATCTTATCTCACTCTATTTTAAAAGATTTAGATGATTTAAATCTGGTCTTCATTCCTTTTGAGATGCTGTGTACTTCTGGTTTACCCTTACTCCTACAGTCTTTACTCCTAGAGAAACTCTGAAATTTTAAGCCAAAGCACTGGTGTTACAACAGCACTACCAGCAGCCGCTCTATTTTAGTTTTTGTCCTCCTATCTCCACAAGACTATTGGGAGCATTGTTTGCAATCTTCTTGGCCACTTAACCACCTATTCAGAAATGGGCAGATGCTGCTAGGAAAAAGGTGACCCCAAATGCAGCATTCATCTTTCTGAGTATCTGTCTTCTTCAATCTTGACCCAGTAATCTTTCCATGCCTTATTGGCCTTCCAACGTCTTCCACTAATTTGATTAAAAATATTTTTTGTGCTTTGCTAGTTGTCCTCAGCAAGAGGCAGTCAAACTTACCTTATTCTTCATTACTGAAAGTGCATGTTAAAAGTCCACTTTAAACTCTGAACAAACTGACCTTTTAAATAATTGTGCCATTATGTAAAGACCCAAATAAATATTTGCCTGTTAAACCATCTTTGGAAGCTAGCCACTTGTTCTACCATTTTACCATTTTCCAAAGCATTTCAAGAATTTCCTGTAGTTCACGGTTTTTAAAGCTACTTTGTAAATTAGTGCACCCTCACCCAAATTTAGTTACTTTTAAAGTTAAATAAGTCCCTTTATTCTCTAATCCAACTCTTTGATTACAAACTTTAATCACAACACATAGGTTTAAAACTTTTGGCTATTTAGAAAAAAAAAATCAAACCCATGTTACATACATAGAGTGTGGCAACTCACACTTGAGTGTTTAATAGAATAAGCCAGTTTCTCATGGCACTCTGTGAGGGAAAATTCCAAACATTATTTGAAAAATAGCCGTTTTATTGGGGTGTGTATAGAGGCTCCCCAGTGGCAATTTTGGAAAAAATGGTAAATATTTGGAAATGTCAGTATTCTTGTGCTTTAAAAGAAAATAAAACCCTTAATATTATAGTCAGCAGTTTTTAAACATTTTAAAGACTCTGTTCATTCTTGATCAAATACCATAAAAAACAATCCACACCCATGGTGTATTCATTTACCAACCCTTTTGTTACTAAAAATATTTTGATTGTCTTTGAAATGCAGTGAATGCCTTTTACCCTTTGGCACTGCCAATTTTGTTCCATGTTTAACATAGTGCTTTGGGGGCGGGAGAGTTCTCCATCCATAAGGCCACAGATTGCAGCAGACATATGGCCATGCACAGTGGAGCATCTCGCACATTTGGAGGAAGAGGCTCTCTTGCCTTTTACCAGTAAGGCCCCGGATGCCCCCTACGGCATTAGAATTCATCCTAGTTTGGATTGCCTCTCTGATATGCCTCAGATGGGTTGATTAACTTTGATTAAAAGCTGAGTCTGGTCAAGTTCTAAGTAGCATGGAAAATGTTCATATGTCTCTATAGTTTCTTAATCCCTTACTATAGCTTCCTAGAAAGGAGATCACTTTGTTTCTGGATCACCAACAGTTCCACCTGGAACCAACCACAGTTACAGGAGAACACACGCAAGGATAATCCCATATCACGGTCTGCACTACTGAACCCTCGGCCTGCACCCTGGGTATGTGGAGAAGCCCCAGGCAGATGTTCCTGGGCAAAAGTCTTAGTAACAGGGCAGCTGTGCACACAGAAGGCAGTTTAAATCTCCAGTTTCCTCCACAGGCCCTTTTGGATTCTAATCTCCCATTTTCCCTATCCCACAGCCCTTTGAAAATTTTAGAGCCAATTTTTATAAATTGAATTTAGAGGCCTTAGGAGATTCAGCAATGCAGGTGCTAAAGGATACCCACTCTACTGTGGCTGAGTTATTTTTGGGGCTGTAGTATAGACAGGAAGGAAAACAAGAATCCCCTTCTTCTTAAGCTTAACTGCCAAAAGCTAAAGCCTTCCCTTTTCAGAGGGGAAATGCCTGCTTCCTTGCTGGAGCTTAATAGCCCAAGGCTATTTGGGAAGAGAAAAGGTTATTTCAAATACTTGGATACTTTTTCTACACTTGTATTTCTCAAGAAAATAAAACACTTCTTCAAAAATGCAATAGCCTACCAGCAGGCAGATATTCCTGCCTGGCCCTAACTGAAAATGCCTTTTCTAAGTGAATTTTCTTTTTCAGCTTGAATTACCTGGTTTCTTTGGCTATCACGAGCAGATTAACTGAATCATTGACAAATCTACCTTTGACTATTTTTTCTTCAGGGCATATTTTTCAGCTTAAGCAAAGAATTATAAGCACATCCAATGAACAGGACCCATGAGACACAATTTTTATGAACACCTTTTGCGATTCCAAAAACCTGTGATGATCCTGAGAACCTAAGGTCAAATCTATCTGCTTTTAGCATTAAAGAAAATGTTTCAAATCGTTCTACTATAAGGACACGTGTACACGAATGTTCATTGCAGCACTGTTTACAATAGCAAAGACCTGGAACCAACCCAAATGCCCATCGACGATAGACTGGATAGGGAAAATGTGGCACATATACACCATGGAATATTATGCAGCCATCAAAAACGATGAGTTTGGGTCCTTTGTAGGGACATGGATGAACCTGGAAACCATCATTCTCAGCAAACTGACAGAAGACCAGAAGATCAAACACCGCATGTTCTCACTCATAGGCGGGTGTTAAACAATGAGAACACATGGACACAGGGAGGGGAGCACTACACACTGGGGTCAGTTGGGGGGAAATGGGGAGGGACGGTGGGGGGTGGGAAACTGGGGAGAGATAGAAAGGGGAGAAATGCCAGATGTAGGTGATGGGGAGGAAGCCAGCAAATCACACTGCCACGTGTGTTCCTATGCAACAATTTTGCATGTTCTTCACATGTACCCCAAAACCTAAAATGCAATAAAATAAATAAATGGGAAAAAAAAAAGAACTTATCCCACATCTAAAAAAAAAAAAAAAAAAAAGAAAGAAAATGTTTTTGTGTAGAAAAACGGAAGACATGACATGAATAGAGTAGTCCCTTTGGTATGACAAATCAAAACTATCAATGTATATGTGGTTTTTAAAGGATACAAAAGTTTGCAGGAGCATTTTGAGGAGGTCCATGCTGCATCTGGCAAATAGAGCAGGGGGCAGGTCACGTGGACTTCAGATTCTTCCCATCACCGTGACAAGGTCAGGCTCAAGAGGCGCATCTACCTTGGATTATTCCACCCTCCCCTTCAGGTTGTAGGTTCATTGCTGACTGCTGCTTTGTTTCACAGTGGCCATTTTCATGAGCTTGTGAGTGTCATAAGGATTAAGGGGCACACAATTGTCGGATTGGGTTAACTGCTCCAACAAAGTACCCCAAACCTCAGCAGCTTTATAAAATACAAGTTGATTTCTTCTCATATCATGGTGCATTGGTAGCCAAGAGGACACTCTACTTGAAATCCTCCTATTTAAAGCCTTGGAGACCTCAAACACAATCCCCACAGGCAGCAGGCAGCATGCAGAGGGTTGAGCAGGTTTTATTGTCCAGGCCTGGACATGGTACACCCTCGTTTACCCACATTACCTTGGCCAGAATCCAATCCCTAAGCTGCTCCTAAGGGAGGCTGGACATGTACCTCAGCTGCGTGCTCAGGAAGAAAAGGCCAGCCGTTGGTGAACACCTTGCCTGAGTGTGCTGTAAGCAAAATCCCGAAAGTTGTTCTGCTTTATCACCCAAACCCTATGCAAGAACTTTTGTATACAGACACTTGAACTCTTTTCAAAAGGACTCGATAAGGGTACCTCTTTCTTTAAAAAGGAGACAGTGAGAATACTGAGACAAAAAGAAAGTGGCGCAGGGTAGGCACCCAGGCCATGTTTGTTGGTTCCATTGGAGTAAAACATCACGCTGTCTGCATTTAATCCTTGGTATCCTAATGTCATCAGGTGATTTTATGAGCATAAAAATAAAGCTGTACTTTTTGTAAGCACAAAGTCTCATTATATCTGAGGTGAGTCAGGAAAGGAAGTGAAGGGAAGTATCTATTTTTGGGTTCCGAGCACAGCTGAGGAGCCCTAGTCGCCTGCCAGAGAGGCACAGCTGCAGCAGTGCTGCGCGGCTGTCCATCCACCTGCATGCCGAGCTGGGTGCCATACTGATTTTCTCGCCATGTGTCTCGTCCTCTTTTCTGAAAGATGTAAGAAGCAGAACCAAATATGACAGCATTTCCTCAAGTGTTAAGTAGCCCTTATATGATTCTGATAAATAAAATATCCCAGGCAAGAAAAGCTTTCATGTACTTAAAAGAAACTTCCTCCAGTTAGCCAAATTCGATTCTCATGTATTTAAACGCATGTTATGAGCAGCAAAAGGTCTTGGTCTGTCTCTAATCCTATTTACCCAGTGGTGGTGGTCCCTTAGTTATTAGTACCCACATCCTATCTAAATGATTTTGAAGCATACAACAAGGACAGTTGCCAGGTACGGTAAACACCGGATTAAAGTAATATTACCAAGCACCATTTTATGAACCCATTTAAAATGGTAACCTGGCAACCAGCTTGCTTTTGTCCAAATGGATTACATAGCCATAATTTGCACTCAGAATTAATTTTCAAAAAAATTTCTCAAAAACAAAAGACAGTTCCAAATAAATATTTAAATGGACACACACTTGGAAAATGTTCAGAGAGAATTTGCCGTCCTAAAAGAACAATGTGGTTCTAGAAAAAAAAAGCTTGCCAGAATTTCTTCAACTAAGCAATTTGAAATAAAACCAGGATTATCTTTAATCTAATTTTATATAAAAGAGGCTCAACATCTTTAAAAAATAAAATGAAAGTCAGTAAACTGAACTACATAGATACGTTAGGGAGCAAACAGGAACCTGCTCTTCAGATTAGCTGAAAAAGGCAGGACTTTACAGTCCCCATGTATTAGCAGATCCCCCATGACAATCCATTCATTCGCTGAGAGTTAATATGCACCTCATTTGTATCTGGTGTTGTGGTGCCACTGGGAGTATTAGAGGTAAACAAAACAGATCCAGGACTTGGCTCCTTGAGCATAGAATCCAGGCATTGGCAAAGGGTGGCATCTTACCACTGGGGAAGATTAGCATGTTATAGGTGTGTAGCCCCTCAGGCTGTGGCATCTGGAAGGCCTTTCCAAAAAAAAGTGACATTAAAGTTGAATTCTGAAAGATAAATGAGAACTAAATAGAAGAAAGAAGCTGACGAGGATCGAGCTTGGGAGATAATTCTTATAGATTCTACAGTGTGTGCAAAAAGACGTAAAAATCAGACCAGGCATGGCAAGTTATAGGTACTCAAAGAAGTCAGTAGGTCTAGAGAATTATGGCAAAGGCTAGAAGGGTAGGAGAAGGGGCTGCAGAGATGGACAGTGGGTAGATCAGAAGACAAATGTTAAACACTTGGGATGGAAACATAAAACATGTGCAACAGCAACAAAAATGAATCAATATCTATGTATTTATATACATACATTCATTCATATATTTATATGTCGTAGTCCCCTTCATCCATGTTCTTACCTTCTGCAATTTCAGTTACCCACATCAGCTACAGTTCAAAAATATTATGGAATTTCAAGAGAGAGAAAGACTATGTTTACATAACTTTAATTATAGTATATTATTATAATTTTCCTATTTTATTATTAGTTACTGTTAATAATCTACTGTACTTAATTTTTAAATTAATAGTTATATATGTATAGAAAAAGTGGTATATATAGGGTTTGGTATTATCCAAGATTTCAGGCACCTACTGGAGTTCTTGAAGCATACCCCTTGCAGGTAAGAGGGACTACTGTTCATACATCTCTATTTTTCATATATATGTTTATATATATACATACGTATGTGTGTGTATATATGTCTATTTTCTTCCTCCCCTTTTAATGGCCAAGAAAATTCTGTTTTATTTTAACAAGAAATGCATGGTAAAAATTTTGGACAGATATATAAAGCAAGTACAAATTAAAACTAGAATCACTTTTCTAATATAGTCTAAGAAAAGGATTTACTAGAGATTAACCCATGTTGGAAATAATATTTAGTCTAAACAAACACCTAGTCGTTACTGAGTGTCTACTATGTTTCTATCGTAACTGGCTAGGCAACTGGAGATAACAAAAGAAATCTACCTGCGAATGGATCAATGAAAATAAATTCAGACATAAGTCATTTTTCTTAAGGCACTTAGTTGTGAAGATAAAGCTAGAAATCATAAAAGCAACTGGGAGTAACTGAATGTTATGATGGGCAGCACAATCAGAATGCAAACAAAGAAATGATCTAATGGATAGGCTAATCAGGCCACAGGTGATGAAAGAGTTGGTGCTAGAATTAGGCCTTCAAGTATGAATGGACAGTAGAAATGGAAGAGAAGGCAGAGTCAAGGTTATGGAAAAGGCAGTAGAAAAGGCCATAAACAGAGCAGAAAGAATCTAGAATGACCACACAGATGGAGAGGGTGTGTGCAAAGAGAACTGCAGAAAATCAGTCAGAAGGCTCAATATCCTGGGTGCCTTCCCCTGGACCAGTCAATAAGAAGGAATAAAATCAGAGATTACCAGTTACTGCCCTCAAAAAGAGGATAATCTACCTGAGGTGCATAAATATGCAAAAATAAACAGAGAACCTTTTAAAGCAGACATATATAAAAGGACTCTAAAGACAGCAGGTGCTAAGAAAAAGTGATTTAGCACTAGAGGTGTTTTTTTTTTAATTTTTTTCCTTTTTTTTTTTTTTTTTGCCAGGGTCATCCTATGTTACCCAGCCTAGTCTCGAACTCCTGACCTCAATGGTTTCTCCCCCATCAGCCTCCTGCCTAGATGGGACTGCAGGTGTGCACCACTGTACCTAGCTTACTTGAGGTAGATCCTTAATATTGCAATTTGAGCTTGAAAAGAGCATTTGTAGTTGCTTTGGCTAGAGAGGGAGTAAAGGGACTGTACAATAATCTTCCGGTTTTGAGCATGTGGACACAAGCATGATCAAATATGTCCTTCACATATGAATGTATGCACGGCTATGATGTTTTAATTGATAACTTTTGCTTGTTTGCTTTTTTTATACTGCTTGATGAATAATTTTGGATGACCCTTCTTCTATTTATTTAAGTCAGGAATTTTGTGCCAGAAAGATGGTATCTATTCTTTGTGGCACTTGGACTACACCCTCAATTTCATGAGGTCAGATGTCAGTGTATCCATGCAAGTTTTTTCCTGTGGCCCTAAGATGTTGGTGGAAGAAAGCTTTACTGATGTCCCAGGCAATGAGAATAATCGAGTCAATTACAGGAACTGTGTATAGTTCTTAAGAGCATGGTGCCCTAGGCAAGTCTGTCTCACAGGGAGCAGGGTTAATTAGTGTTTATTAAGTAGTTCAAAGATAAAAAAGAGAGAACCAAGTAGTAGCTGGTCTTAGAGGTGGTAGTTTCCCTTTTTTCTGGTCCTCGATTTCCTTCTGGCATCTAGGCTCTCAGACAACCTTCTGCCACTCTGTGGTTTTGGCTACATCTGAGATCCCTTAACTACTTTAACCCCTGTCCATCTGTTTCTAGATTCGAGTTCAGCAAAAGAGATGCACTGGTTAGACTCTTCCTTGGCCTTCTTTGAATAATAACTCTATTTAAACAATGGCTTCATACAACCAAGCACTGTGCTAGTATGAAGCACAGGTGGATTCACAGACTTTATCTCATCAGAGGAGCATAACCACACTACCAACCAAAGACCAGAGTGCTTAAGTCACGTAACCAAGGTTACACAGCAAGGAATGGCAAAGCCATGGTTAAAATTTCATTCTGTTTAGCTCTAATGTCCATAGTCTTTTTCCTCTTTCTGCTTTCCTACATTTAGAGACTGAACTTGTAGTAAGTAGCTTGGTGCTGTATATAAAGATCTTTCACAAATGTCCATACTATATGTTAAAAAAATTTTTTTATTATACTTTAAGTTCTGGGGTACATGTGCAGAATGTGCAGGTTTGTTACATAGGCATACACGTACCATGGTGGTTTGCTGCACCCATCCCCCCATCATCTACATTGGTTATTTCTCCTAATGTTAGAACTCCCCAATCCCTCCACCCCCTGCTATCCCTCCCCTAACCCCCCACCCCGACAAGCCCCAGTGTGTGATGTTTTGAAACTACTGTTGGCCAAGATTGGCAGCATGAAGTTTAGCCAAATGCTCACCGAAAATATCTTTATTGGCAATTTCAAAGGATTGTAAACGGTTGTATTCATTTCACTCTCTGGTCTGTGTGGGCCTTAGCCAGGTAGGAAAAGGTCTACATGTTGATGACTCGCATGTCTCCTAACGACATGAAAAGCCAGCAGGTAAAGGGACTGTGCTTCCAATGCCTTCAAGATGGGACTCTTCTTTTGGGTTACTGAAATTTCCCGCAGTTATAATAATGCTGAACTCCTCTGAGTCTCAGCTTATTTATTTTCTAACATCTACTGTGTTTCTATCCCAGAACTGTTGTAAGAATCAAGAAAGAATAAGAATGTGGAAACACTTTAAAAAGTTTAAAGTTACTGAAACAGAAAAATAATGTCACTAATATTTAATTCACTGATATCGTAAATTTTTATTACTCATAGTTGAAACTAATTATAATTAATTTACTGTATATGTTTTTAAAAAAAAACCCAAGGCTGGGTGCGGTGGCTCACGCCTGTAATCCCAGCACTTTGGGAGGCCAAGGCAGGCGGATAATGAGGTCAAGAGATCGAAACCATCCTGGCCAACATGGTGAAACCTCCTCTCTACTAAAAAGTACAAAAATTAGCTGGGCGTGGTGGCACACGCCTGTAGTTCCAGCTACTCGGGAGGCTGAGGCAGGAGAATTGCTTGAACCCAGGAGGCAGAGGTTGCAGTGAGCCGAGATTGTGCCACTGCACTCTAGTATGGTACTTGGCGACAGAGCAAGACTGTCAAAAAAACAAAAAACAAAAAACAAAAAAAAACAAAACAGAAAACCGCAAAAGCTTGAAATGAAGCATTTTTCATAAAGGGTTGAGGTTTGGGGATGTAATTCGTTGATTTGGTGTGACATATTAGTATGCAGACAATTTTTGGACAGAGAGTAGAGATTCACCCATAAACGTCTGCTACCTTCTAGCAGATTTTTGTCTGTGGTGATACCTAATAACTTGGTAGTGTTTTATTCTGCAATATCTGTGATAATGCATTGATGTGTAAATATATTGCTTTACATGCATTGATGATGAAGGAAAAGTAATATTGTCCAGCCAGTGACCAATATATTGCTGAAAACAAAATTAATTCACAAGACTTTCTCTGTTGAGCTGGACAGCCACCTTAGTCTCTGTAGTAAGAGGTCCGCCAAATTTTCTCTCTCCTGATTCTCTACTCACAGTCATTTAATGAACCTAATAAAAGCTAATATCCCAATTTAGCAGTTCTCTCCCTTGTGTTTCACTAAGAAAACAGATCTTATGATAAAATAAACATGCAGAAGGACTCAGGGCAAAAGTATATTTTGTATAATATTTTAATAAAAACATGTTTTGCTTGGTGAAGAAAAAAACACCTAGTGATAGCCTAAAAATATAACAGAAAAATGTGAAGATCATTTCACGCAAATGTTAGAATTATGATGCTATCTCAAATCACCACCATCTCATTCCATCAGTTAAATTTAAGACAGAGTTTATGTCTAAAGCAAAGACGGAGCACATACCGCAGGATGACGTCGAGATGTTCAAAAGGCAATATGAGAGCACTGAAGGAGAAGTTGTTTGGAATCAAAACAGAATGGTGAAATTTGTTCAATGCAATTTTTATTTCTTTCTAGTCCATGGTAGTCATTGCATCAGTGAGGAAAAAGGAGCTAGGAAAATACCAGTCCATTCTAGCATAGTTTATAATTTCACTTTGCCCTGAAGCTACCAAGGAGTAAAGCCTAAAAGGAATTCCGTGGAAGAGTCCACTGCTTATGGTTCCCTGCTCAGTCAAAGAATCAAATCTGCTTGAGAAAGGTATTGTGGAATCCCAATGAAATGAGACATTTGACTAGCCCCCAATCTCATATCCTCATCAGGAGAATGCAGATTAGAATCCTGTAAGATCTCAGAATTCAGAGAAAACTTCTGGGAATGAATTTCCTATTCCTGTAAAAACAGTCAATCCTAGTTCAGTAGCACTTTTAAGAGTAATTAATTTGTGTGTGTGCCTGTATGTGTGTGTGTGTGTGTGTGTGTGCATGTGCACATGAGAGGGCGCAGCAAAGTACTTGATACATAAAAAACATACTTTGTAGCTAAAATCTATATCCTGGTTGAATGCTATTAATAAAAAGCAAATCATATGACTCTACCTCATCAATAATTTTGGTTCAATGCACATATTTACTTGACTGGTCATATTAGAGAAACAGTAGCAAAATTGATTACTTTCATTTTTTTTCAATATAACTGCATTCCTCTTAATTCAACAGTCTCCATAAATCCTCCCCTCCCTCTGGCTTTTCACAGCCACAGTTGCCCCTGCCACCACCATGCCTGCCCTCTTATGCCTTCTCATTGCTTCCAGTACCTTTATAGTATGTAAATCAATTGGGATTCTATATATATTTATACAGTTAATTAATATTTGGCGATGCCATAGTACTGAAAGATAACGATGACAGGAACTGCATTCCTCTTACTTGTTGCAGTGACTATAATATGACTATCATCATTCTGGCACATAGTAGGTGATCAGTAAATATTTATTAAATGAATAAGTGAGTTTATTGAAACCTAAGTCAAGTTTTTTTTTCATGAACCACTGTGGGAGATTAACAGATAAATGAGGATTTAGAAAGAGAGAAAAGACAGGTGCACAAAAAGCTATACTGCAGACCGGAATGTCATCAATATTACCATGGAGATACAAATACTAAAGAAGTATTAATTGTGGAGGGGTGATTAATTCTGGCCACTAATGAAGACAGAATGATTCCATTATGTAAACACACCCATTAACTTGAGGAAAGATTTGCTGACGATATCTTGATGGCTGATGCAGAATACCTGTTTTTTGGGGGGTTTCATTTTTGTTTTTTTGGTGTTTTTTTTTTTTTTTTTTACATTTGGTATATATATCAGAGAATGGAATGCCACCCTGAACTTTTACTTTATATTCTAGAAGAAAAACAACCATACATAATAGAATAGGAGTACTAATTAGAAAAGCATGACTTCCACATCGTTGTAATTTTGCTCTCCAGATCCCATTCAAGTATGAGCATTAATTAATGAATATTATTAAGCTCTTTATTTGGTGAATGTTCTTATTCACATTTGAACATTTTAAACAAATAGAACATTTTCTTATTTAACTCAATGACTTGACAAGTAAATAATGCTCACTAAAGACAAAGTTACAATAAACTCACACCCTCATAGACTACTGGCAGGAGATAAAATTGATGTTTCATTTCTGAGCAAATTAACCTTAATGTGTTCATTTCTATCTCAATGTAGTATTTATTTTTCTAAACATTTGTAGATGAGACGTTTGGTGAAGCTTTTATCTGCAATAGTAAAAAATGAAAACAATTGCAATTTTAAAAATAGAGAATTGGTTGAATTAGAGAATGTATGAAACCATGAAAACCATAAATGAGGAAAATGTTTTCTCAGTTTCTATAGTGAATGATATCTTACGTGAAATCCTAATATGGAAATAATATGGAAGTTAAATTGCCATTAAATTGTCCAGATAATTCAATGTTTCCTGTACACACAGTCTAAACACAGCTCACAATTCGCAAACTACTGCTGAAGAAGCAGGAAGTTTTTAAACAGATTGTTAAAAGTCCTACAGGGAAGATGGGAAGGCAGTTCAATCTTTAAACGCACAGAAAAATATTAACAGTGTTTTTCACTAAGTAATGGGATTATAGTTTTTTTGTTTGAGGGTTTGATTATATTTTTGTTTCTTCTTCAACTCGTTTACAGTTTAAAAGTTTTAAAAACCAAAACGGTTAACTTTTGAATCACGGAAAAAGGTTATTTTAAATTAAAAAAAATGTAACCTGATTTTATTTTTAAAGTTTAGTACTGCTGAAAACATAATACTTTTATATATTTTCCCTGATAAGCATTCTTGCTAAGCCTGCATCCAGCAGCAGAGAGGAAAATATCTGCAATGCTTTCGTAAGCCTGATCCTGGCATTCTCCTTTCTAGCTGAACTAATGTAGTCAAGAGAATGTGTGCCAATAGTGCATTCTAATAGATATGATCGTGACTATACATAATTTTATTTTTGAAAAATTGAAAGAGTACATTATGAAATAAAATCATTCTCTGAAGTGAATCTCTCACAACAAAATTAGCTCATACAAATATTTGGTCAAGCAGATGCTAACTGAGTTTGCAAGTGCCAAATGGGTGACATTCTTGCTCAATATCAATTGTGGTGCTTTTGTGTGTTTTCTTCCAAAATAAATAAGTTTTCTTTAGCAGAATCTCACCAATAAGCAATTGTGTAATCAGTTACACCTTTTTGGATTGTGTGGGAAGGGTTAGCTTAAGGGGAATCTGCTGGGTTATCCATTGCCATCCACTGTGTATTTTGTAGTCCAAAAACACGGGAATGCCTCTCACACTCATCCTAAAGTTTTCCTTTTGATAAAACCAGCCAGTACCAGCCAGCTGTTGGGAGTTGGATTTTCAAGTATTGTTAATTTTGCCTAAACATATCCCCTTTGCAGGCTGTCTCTGAGGTCAACTCTTGTTTACATACCAATTTTCATTATAATAATTTTCACTAAATAGATTCGTGTTTTTGTCAGAATGTTTTTGTTTTTGTTTTTCTGAGACGGAGTTTCACTCATGTTACCCAGGCTGGAGTGCAATGGCACGATCTCGGCTCACCGCAACCTCCGCCTCCTGGGTTCAGGCAATTCTCCTGCCTCAGCCTCCTGAGTAGCCGGGATTACAGGCACGCACCACCATGCCCAGCTAATTTTTTGTATTTTTGGTAGAGACGGGGTTTCACCATGTTGACCAGGATGGTCTCAATCTCTTGACCTCGTGATCCACCCGCCTCGGCCTCCCAAAGTGCTGGGATTACAGGCTTGAGCCACCGCACCAGGCTTGTCAGAATGTTTTTAAAGGAGTTTTCATACCATGCTGCATGTGGAAAACTAACATTTTCCTTGAGTAGATACAATTAGAATAAAGAGATGTTAACAAATTTTAGTTAGGTGATATTAGCCACTATGCCACTGTCAAAAAAAAACCTCCGGGCGTTAGGCCTTGTCTCTGTTTAAAAATAAGAAAAAAGAAGGAGCTTGAACAAAGTTATAAGGGTTTTAGTGTCAGAGCAGCTCTACTTTGAGACTTTCTCCTAGACTTACTCCAAATGATATTAAAAAGATTAATGAAAATAATTGTTTGATGATATGATTCAGTGCTATTCAAAGTTATGCCTCTGGACTACCTAACCATCCCTTGTACTTCCAGTGGTGTTTATCTCCCACTTTGGAAATTACTGCGCTAGAATGATGCTGTGACCCTATGTAGTTGCCTGCGTCTCCCTCTTTACACCGTAAAGGACCTCTAACATCTCTCAGGGTCTTTGTTTTAGCTTAGTAACTCTTATCTCTTAGCTTAGATCACATGCTCAAGGGAATGAATGGGGTCAGGTATAGTTACGGCTCTCTCATACATTTTCCTGTGTCTTTGCGAGCCCTTTAATTTTTAGCCTTTCTTGAGACAAATTCTGTATTCAAACTCAGCTAGGTTCTTTACTTGCCACCAATAATGGCAAATTTTTGAGGAACTAAATAGATAATAAATAATGCCAAGTCTTACTTTTCTACACTTATGTGCCGATAATTTAGTATCTGTATGGGTAACAGATGATGTCATTGCTGTGAGCTTTAAGACTTTCTTTATTACAGCCATGCTAGCATTATTTTTAGCACAGCAGGTGTCAAAAAGGTTTATTTTGAAAGAAAGAAAACATAAAAATGAATTATTTATGTGAGTTAAATCAAAATGTACTTGATATAAATGTTTAATCAGTTTTCCACCAACTTCTTTCCATATGCTCTGCCCTGCTCGATGGTGCAGTTCTAATGGAATTACTAAATATATCTTAATAGCTCAGCATACAGCATTATGCAATGGTACTTACACAAGAGGAATTTTTCAACTCATATTAAACAGGTCAAATGATTTAAAAAATCTTTAGAACACTTACTGTTTTATAGAAGATTATTATTCAATTGGCATAGAAAAATTCAGTAAGTTTGACACTGAAAATGTGCTACGTTGACCATATTTAAAGTTTCCCATTCCTTAAAAAAGATGAGAAGATTAGAAAATAACTTTAATTTTGACTGTAATTGCAAATGTTTTTTCCCCTGCTTTCATAAGTAATCAGCAGATTTGCTGTTACTCCTGGAATATAAATGTTACAGAATTAAAATAAGAATTCTAAGAAAGACTACACCATGACTAAAGGACAATTTTTATATTATGGAGGAAGCTGAAAACCTGAAGGCAGGACCAAGATTTGTAGCCCTTACCAACCTTTCAACTGATCTCAACGGGTTGCTTTCATATTTCTGTTCTTTGAATTACCTACTCTGTTGAGATCAGTAAAGTCCAACTGTTTGTTTTCATTATGTGCCACTTTTTCAGCCAAATCAATGTCTACAAAAGTCCTCCTTATTATTTTTATATGCAGACACTTCACCCATTGAAGTCTTCCAATTTCTGTGGCTATAATCTAAGGGTGGATCACTCAAGCAAGAGTAAGTGTCCCAGTCAGATGCTGATTTCATAAGAGGGTGTTTAACCTCTAACTCTATGATGACAATCATGATCAAAAATATAACATTAGTAGATGTCTACTGAGAGTTGTCCATGAGCCAGGGAACTGGTCAATGTTCTTTGTATGCTGAACCAGATTTTTCCACATAACTCTATGAGGTAAGTGCAAACTGTAACCCTATTTTCAGAAAAAAAATAGTGGGAACACTAAGAAAGAGATGAATTTATCTTCATAAAGAGAAAGCAAGAAGATACATTAGAAATAGCAAATAGAAATTGAGTTTAGGAGACTGAAGATTATTTGGGTTTGGGGATCAACAGTTAAACCTGTGACATGACTTTGGGCAAATAACTCCAGTAACAAAAGCAATTTTAATCACCAAGAAAGGCATATAATACACACACACACACACACACACACGCACGCACACACACGCACGCACATACAATTGTATGTATTTATTAAGGAGAATCCAAACACTAATCAGATTTCATCTGCACTTTGTACAAAGCCACAAGCATCTATTTTTACAAAAATGCATTACAGCATGCACTCTGCTCGCCACATTTTAATAAAAATGGACCAGCAGAAGAGACAATTCAGGGAAGGACAACTAAGATGATTAAAGGAATGTGGTCTTTCTTAAGGGGATAGACTATAAAATTATAGTCTTTCATTGTGGAAAACTAAGGGTGAAGTAGGAATATTTAACAGTTAATAAAATGGCAAATGTGGATTTGGTGGACAAAGCATTCCTTACCCAGAGTATTGGCAGTAGAAGAACCTCCTTAAAGTTTGGAAAATGTTCTAAAATTACATTTAGAAAAAGTCTAGAAAGAATTACAGTATTAGTTTATCTAATAAATAAACATAAGGTATATATTATTAGAGAGCATCAAAGGAAAAGAATGTAAGTCTGAATAGATTGGGCTAAATAGTTTAAGTATGCAGCTGAGCACATTTTGAACAGGATATAGAAATATTTCCTCAATTTTCTGCAGTTAGCAACATGAAGCATTAAATTTCCCTGTCACATAGCAGTGAGAGCATTCACCAAACCTAAGAAATAGGAAACTTGACTCCATAAAGGAGGATTTATAATGGAGACAAACTGCCAGACAGAGTCTTTGCCCTATGGTTCCATATAGATAATTTCCAACAAATGAATGAGGATTTCTCCTTGACTTCCTGGCATCAGGGACTTGGTAGGGGCCATGGATTTGTGTTGATAGGGAAGGTTATGAATGACCAGGGTGGTTGCCATTAGCAGAATCAAAGGGATAACTTTGTTCCTGAGGCTCTCCAGACACATTCTTGAGCAGGACCATCTATTCTAGATTTCCCTATTTCCTATTTTAATACCTCTCGTTTCCTTTCTCAACAGTGGAAAATGCAGTAACAATAGTAAGTGGAAAAGTCAGTAACAATAGTGAGTAGTGGATGGAATGATGAAAATAACTGGGGGCTTATTATGTGCCAGACACTGTGCTAAGGCCTTTCATACACTGCTTCACTTTATCCACTAGCACATGTAAAGGAGAGCTTTGACTTTTGCCTATTTAGCATGCATCCTCCTCTTTTACTGGTGACAGCATCCGTAACAGACCCAATGCTCTTCATTCCATTCTTCTGGGCATGGTGATTGGTTGAGGAATAAGCAAATGATCCAAGCTGATCGTGTAGTAATTCATCAGGGGAGGTTTTGTGGAATAATTGGGGAAGAGACACTCTCTTTCTTCTGGGGCACTACATGTAGGGGTGACATGACCCTGGAAAGGTCAGGAGTCAACGAGAGACCACCAGAAAAGAAGCCAATACTAAGAAAAGCAGAGTCAGGAGATGGGGAGAGAAAGCATGACTTTGAGAAGATAAGCAGAAGTGAGATTGTGTGTGTGTGTGTGTGTGTGTGTGTGTGTGTGTGTGTGTGAGAGAGAGAGAGAGAGAGAGAGAGAGAGAGAGGCTGGGTTTCAATTTCAGCCCATGCATCAAGACAGACTTGAAGTTTGAAGATTTCTGGGATGTCAGCCACTGAATTTTGTTTCTGTTTCCTTCAGCACTTTTGAGATAAGTGTTGTTTGCTACTTTCATAGTCCTGGTTATTGAAAAAAAGCTTTATGAAGAATGTATGATTACCATTTTACAGAGGAAAACACTGAGTCTCATAAGTATTCATTAAAAAACCTCAACATTCTACTTAGTGCTGACTAGTTTCTGTAAAAACCTTATTTCAATTTTTTGCAGATCTTAATTTTTAATTTTCATATTTGAATCTCATTCATTCCTAATACAACTATAACTTTTTCTAGACATTCTTAACAATTTTTTAGATTATATAGCAATAATCTAAAATCATGCTCTCAAAATTACTTCTGGAAGGTTTTTTTTTGTTCATTGTACTAATTTACCTATACAGAAATCCACCAAAAAATGGTTGGCATTCACAATTACTTCATTCCATGGTTTGCAGAATATTTGTAAATGAGATGTGAATATTTATAGACATTTGTGACATTACTACTGCATTTAGAAGCTTTTATACCAAATTATAGATTCATGTAAAGGTTATAAATTAGAAGCTTTACAGAAAATGTCTAAATATTTATGAATTTAACTACATTTAGGAATAAATTTGCAAATTTTACATTTGCTATTTTTTCACATTTATGAGCAAATATGAGTTTTCTAATAATCTATCAAAATGAGTCGGCACTCAGAAAAGCACAAACCCCAGATGGAAATGTTGTCTTCATTTTCTCCGGGTGTCTCCCTCCCGCTCTGCCTCCGTCTTTCTCATCGCCTCCTCTCTCACAACTACTTTCTCTACCAGAAATAAAATATGCAAGATTCACCAGGGAGATTTCAGTGCTTCCAACAATCCCTGGTATTTATGAGTTGTCAATCATATTATCTCCTAATTTTTAACTCTCTAATCAGCCATGATCAGTATCCAGGAGGGCAAAATTATACTCTGGAGTTCCTTACAACATCAAGATCTAATTATTTAAGATATTATGCTATGGTCCAACTGAATGCACTCGGGATGGACACAGGGAAAGGCACATGCTCTTTTTGGCCACACTCCAGGTGAACTGGACTTTTCTACTTCTGTGAACTTCACCATTGGGAGCAGAGGGAAAGAGGAGAAGCCATCTCAATTCTGGAGCTTCAGGCTAGGCTGCCCAGTCTCCTAGTGACCAGGTCACCACCTCCCTGCACTGTACTACAGGGAGCCCCAGTGGAATGAGGAGCCAGCATCTGGATGACCCACCACTGCATGACCTGCTCACATCCAGGGGTCTTTTTCTGCACCCTACCATAGCCACTTGACCTGGCCATGACAATAACCACGCCATTACTGAACTCTCAGTGAGCAATCATTCTACTGTTTGTATACACCTTTAAGTCCACTCACACTCAAATAGTTCTTTAACCCCACTGAGACTTTCAAGTCATAAAGAACTGTGACTTTGCCACAGTCCTCAGTCTGTCATATTATCACTTTTCTCTTTACTCAGCTGAGAGGCCATGGTCCATTACATAATCATCTCCATTAAAACACTGTTAACTCCCTTGACTCTCTCTCTTCTCTATTGGGCCAAATTTCAACCTTGGTGAAACCCAAGTACTTAGCAGAGTTGCTGAACATTACTGGGGATTAACATACTGCTATACTAACTTTAAGTTCAGAAACAAAAATATCAAATTAGTATTCTGCAATGATGATTAACATCATCAGTTGCAAAGCTGATATCCTTTCCTTCTCACAATCGACCAGTTTTGGTAACTCAGACCAAAGACAGACTGCATTTGGAAATGGTCTAATGAGACTGGTTCAGAAATGGGCATGAAATTCAATTACAGTGATTTAGAAGGGGAGATTGCATGTAGTTTCTTACTCATTTCAGAGAGCAACTAGAAATTCACTGGCATGTTCCTTCCTTTGTATTTGATGATACAAATTACAGATAAAGCCTAGAACTGCTCCAGCCTTTTTTTTTTTTTTTTTTTTTTTTTTTTTGCCATCAGGAGAGCAAGATCACATGTGCATGATGCTAACTCCAAGAATGATACAGCAGATACAATTTTTAAAAATTCAGATCTTTTGGCATTATACAGATTATAAAGGTAGAAATCTAATAAAGATATTCTGGACTTAAACTAGACAATTGGTCAACTAGACCTAACAGACATCTGCACAACACTCCACCCAACAACAGCAGAATAAACAGTCTTCTCATCTGCACATGGCAAATGCTCTAAGATCGACCACATGCTCAGCCATAAAACAGGTCTCAACAAATTCATATGGAACCCTCCCCCAAAAAAGAACCTGAATTGCCAAAGCAATCCTAAGCAAAAATAACAAAGCCAGAGGCATAATACTACCTGGCTTCAAACTAGACCACAAGGCTACACTAACCAAAAAATCATGGTACTGGTAGAAAAACAGATACACAGACAAATGAAACAACATAGAGAACCCAGAAATAAAGCTGCACACCTATAATCTCTTGGTCTTTGACAAAGTCAACAATAACAAGACTAAATCCAGAAGACTAAAACTGGATTCCTTCCTTTCACCATATACAAAAATTAACCCAAGATGAATTAAACACTTAAGTGTAAGACCTACATTATAAAAACTCTAGAAGAAAACCTAGGAAAAATCATTCTGAACATCAGCCTTGGAAAATAATTTATGGCCAACTCCCCAGAAACAATTGCAATAAAAACCTCAAAATATATAGAGTCTATAAAGAACTTAAATAACTCAACAAACCAAAAACAAATAACCTCATTAAAAAATGGGCAAAGGATATGAATTTTCAAAATGCAAATCAAAACCACAATAAGATACTATGAAAGAGTATCAAAACCACAATAAGAAATGCAATGCAAAACCAGAATAAGATACCATCTCACACTAGTCAAAATGACTACTCTTTTTAAAAAGTCAAAAAACAGCAGATGTTGGCAAAGTTGCAGAGAAAAGGGAACACTTATACACACTGCTGGTGAGAGTATAAAATAGTTCAGGCGCTATAGAAAGCAGTGCAGAGATTCCTCAAAGAACTTAAAACAGAACTACCATTTAACCCAGCAATCTCACTACTGGATATATACCCAGAGGAAAATAAATCATTATACCAAAAAACACATGTACTTGTATGTTCACAATAGCAAAGACATGTAATCAACCTTAGATGCCCATCAAGAATGGACTGGATAAAGAAAGTATGATACATATACACCGTGAAATGGTACACACACACAAAAGGGAATGAAATTATGTCCTTTGCAGCAATGTGAATGCAGTTCGAGGCCATCATACTTAGTAAACTAACACAGGAACAGAAAACACAATCCTACGTGTTGTCATTTATAAGTGGGAGCTAGACACTGAATACACATGGACACAAAAATGGAAACCATAGACACTGGGGGACTGTTTGTAGCAGGAGGTTGGGAAGGAGGTGTGTGTTTAAAAACCTATCAGCTACTATGCTCACTATCTTGGTGACGGGATCAATTCACACACCAAACTTCAGCAACATTCAATTTACACATGTAACAAACCTGCACATGCACCCCCTGAATCTGACAGTCTCGAGAAATAAAACATCCAGATCTTTTATGATATTTTTGAGTTGTTGAATCATTCAATGCTGATGTTCACTAGTATTTTTTCCAGTTACAACAGGGAATAAATACCTTTCACTGTTTAAGCTGATATGAATTCAGTTTTCTATTTAAGTGACAATCCAAAGCCACAGGAACCTTATAAAAGGTTAAATGTTGGCCCTACAAAAGTATGTCAGTGCCTGACCCTCAAAACCTATGAACACCACCTTGTTTGAAAAAAAGTTCTTTTGGTAGATGTAATTAAGTTAAACATCTCAAAATGAGATCATCTTGGATTTAGGGGTAAGACCTAAATCTAATGACAGGTGGCATTAGATTTGTCTACAATTGAAAGGCAGAAGAATTTAGACATATGTCTACATATGTATACAAGTGAAAGGCGGAAGAATTTAGACATAGTCATAGAGAAGGTGATGTGAAGACGGAGGCAGAGGTTGGAGGGATGCATCTACAAGTGAAGGAATGCCAAGCCTTGCTGGCAGCCATCAGAAGCTGGGAAGAGAGGCATGGGCCAGAGTTTCCCTCAAACTCTCCAGAAGAACCAAACTGTTGGTACCTTGATTTTAGACTTCTGACCTCCAGAACTGTGGAAGAACGTATTTCTGTTGTTTTATGCCACCCAGTTTATGGCAATTTGTTACAGCATCCCTGGAAGCTAATGAAAAGTGAAATTAAAACCTAGGACTGCCTGGCCCTTAGGAATTTATGCTGTTACCAGAATACTACATTGAATAAAAACTACTTGAAAACTAGACTTTAGATGACTATAGATAAGAGACTTGAGTAGTCACTGAAATTATCATAGAAGCTTTTCGACAGAAATAACCATTCTGATGCAAGCTGATCCCGGCAAGAAGTATGAAAAAGCCGTTAGTGCAGAACAAGAACAATATAAAAAATAATGACCATGGGTTTTTCACAAATTTGTTAGCCAAGAGAAATTGGAATTTAGCATCAGAATCATTATTACTTGTGATGCGTACGTACTGTTCATGAATGAATAAGTATAATAAGAAATGCATATGCTTAACTAATTAATATTATACTATGAGTTTAGCTTATCAGCTAACACGTTTATTGTCTTTTCAAAGTTCTGTATATAAACATTTACCTTTAGGAAATGTAACAGGTATTAGATGACTCCTATGCAAATACTTCATACGTTATCTCAGTCTTAGTGAGAAAGTAAGCACTCTTCCTATTTTCAAAAATGAGAAAGCTGGGCAGGACCATCAATCGCTTATGTAGCACCTTTGTGTAAATTACAAATGCAGGTGTCAGGACAGATGGCTTAGTAAGAGTAGCAAGGCGTTTAGTTCAGCTCTACTTGGTCCCCTGGCTGTGTCTACAAACTCTTGTGCAGACCAGGAGCTGCACAGCTGAAACCCAGAGAAGCTAGGTTACAGTGCTTAGATCCAAACCTCAGTAAATGTGCATGCTGTGGCTTGAGTCCATTTATTTCTGACTTTAAATTCCATATTTTCATGAGTGCATAGTGACATCTTCAAGTAGTTTCAGATTTTACTATGGAAAAGCATTCAAACTGATAAATGCAAGCGACAACTGCAGTTGATATGCTGTGCCAGTCAAGAAAGTAACCTTTCTGAAAAATGATACCAGAAGAGAGGCTCACCTTCCTCAGGGGCTCAGAATCAGTGATGTAATTTGCAGGGCCCTGTACAAAATAAAAATGTGGGTCATTTAAAAAAATTCATTAAAAATTTCAATAAGGCAACAACAGAGCCTTACACTAAGCCTGGAGTCCTTCTAAGTGTGGGGCCCTGGGAGACTGCTAAGGTGGCCACCCATGAAGCCAGCCCTGCAGGTGGGCCCTGTGAAGCCTAGCATCTGGCTTGCAGAATAACAATAAAAGTGATGCTGGTAGAAAATGTCTCCTACTAGGACCAGCACATTTACCTCTGCAGCTTCTCAGACTTACTGAGGTTCTAGCAGTACTAATAGGTTAGGTCAAGTTATGCTTTCTCAAGCAGGAAGGATCTTTAATGTCTTGCTCTCAGTTCTTATACAAGTAGACTACCTCACTTTGCTGGGTGGGTCTCCATGTTTACCTTAAGGTCAGGGAACAGAAATTCAAGTGCTTCAGCGAAAGTATTTTACTGCAATGTTAGCTTAGTGAAACAGGTAAGAAGAAGCCCAACAGATTTATGTAAGTATTAGATACAAACGAGTATCAATGAAAACGATGCCTCAGACTGGAAGAATAGTGGGATAGGAAGGGAGGATATTAAATTCTACTGCCCAAGGAAAGGCCAGAACCTTGACTGAAGTGTACCCTTTGAAGTCTCAGAGATGCCACATTTTGGTTTCTGTAAGATGTTGACTGCATTTGAATTGTTGTTTGGATTAGTGTTTCCCAAAATGTGTACAACTGAAAACGATTTTGAAAGATGTGAAAAGGTAATTGCATGAAAATAGCTTTTTGGCCAGATACAGAAGCTCAGAAGAGTGTTTTGCTGAAGGATGTTTCTGAGTCTTTCATATACTCCTGTGCTGGTGTAGGGTATGACACGTGAATTTTGCATGTAGCATCTTGGGGGAACCATGTTCCATGAAACATGCTTTATGAAGTGCTTCTTTAAGTGACACTATATTGTAGGCAGCACGCCAAAGAGGGCATTTTCAAGCTTCATAAGTCCAGGCACACTTGTTTAAGAGCTTTCTTACCTAGGAACTTGCTATTTGGCCATTCTTAGCTCATTACTTCCTCTCCCCAAGTCCCAGGCAGAGGTTAGTACACCTGTTCTCACAGTGTCCTGGCATTTGGTGCTCACTGTTCACCTGAGGAGCAGATTATGACTGTGAAGATCAAAAACATTCTCAGCTAATCTTAGCTGTGGGGTTAATACTGTTGTGGGGATCTTTTTACAGTTTATGCCGACGTGCACTGCTCAAAGATCCATCTAACACTCGAAATGAGGCTCCCTGAGTCTACGCCCCAGAACCTGCCATCACCGTCGGAGCTGGCAATGTGCCTGGCTGCTCTTGTGTGGCCCAAGGCAAGTCACCGCGTTCACTAAGACAAGTGGCTGCTGTGTTCTTCCTAATTTTAAATACGCCCACAGAGAAGAGAGGGACTCACAGTTTGAAAGATAACTATTTAGTTTGCATCAAGAGCAACTGAGTTTTCCATTCCACTGCACTTGAAAAACCCACCGGGCTGTTAAAATCAGCAGTCAACAAACAAGCACCAAGCCATCCCACACAACTTAGAGCTCTGAGACTGGGTGAGATTCTCCGAGAAGGCTGTGCATCCGCCTGAGACATCTATGTCCCCAGCAGGCCAGGAATTAGATGGATAAACACAAAGTGTAGTCTCTGATTCGACTAACCACTTTTGACACTGTGTGTGCATTTTTATACAAAGGGAGGATGAAATCACAAGTGTGTGTTTACCAGTGTCTGGGCTATGTAAAGAAGTAACCAGAGAAGTTCAGCATGTAAGGTCGAAGCTAAGTTTTCCTTCTTCACCTCAATTTAAAATTACTTTATAGATTGTTTGAATAATATCTCCAATTGGACTAATCACTTTTGACATCATGTGTGCAACTGTATACAAACAGATGATGAAATTACAAGTGTGTATTTCTTTCTTCACCTCAATTTAAAATTACTTTATAGATTGTTTGAATAACACCTCTAACTCCTTTATCTTTCAAAGGAAAGCAGCAAAAATTCAACTGAATTTTACTCAGGAAGAATAAAATCTCATTTAAAGAACCTGATTTCTACTATCATTGGTTTGACTATGAAGAGCCACAGTTCCAATGATTCCTGAAGAGCAGCGACTGGCTGCTACGAATTTTAACTAACTTGCCACTATGGGCACTGTTAAAAATCCTGTAGGAATTAAATGCCTGATTTCGCAAGATACACATTTCTTACTGAAAAACAGCAGCCTATTATTCATTGAACACATATTAAGCCTCTATTTGCTGCCATGTTTTATGAGATTAAATAGGGAACACAATAGGCAAGAGCCCCAAACTCATGCTCCTGTTTCACATCTCTGACGTTGTTTGCTGCAGGGCCTGCCTATGAAGGAGCTGTAACCACTGTGGCCACTAGCCTCTGTTATCCCCTTCCTCTTTGCTGTACCTTATTTTCCTCCTCCCCACATCTTCAAAGCATCATGGCTTACATTCCTGTTCACCGGCTTAAGCCTTCCCCAATCCCTCAGCAAATTATGATCAAGGTGGGTGTATATCAGTGGTTCTTAGTATTCTTCCTGCTATGGCTGGAGTTATTTTAGGGCCTTGTGGTGCTTTTAAGATCAAGGATTTGACCCTGGTCCTCTGTGGCTTCTTGCTGCCAGTCAGACACAGGATATAGTCTTTTTTAAAAATAAGTAACCTGCTAGGTGCAGTGGCTCATGCCCATAATCCAAGCACGTTGGGAGGCCAATGTGGGAGGATTGCTTGAGCCTAGAAGTTTGGGATCAGTCTGGGCAACATGGTGAGATCCCATCTATACAAAAATAAAAATAAAAAATTAGCCAGGAGTGGTGGTATGTGCCTGTTGTCCCAGCTACTTGGGAGGCTGAAGTGAGAGGATGGCTGGAACTGGGGAGGTCTGGCCTGCAGTGAGCTGTGATTGTACCACAAACTCCACCCTGGGCAACAGAATGAAATCCTGTCTCAATAAAATAAATAATCCCTAGGTTCCTGGACTACTCTTATAAGTTACTCCTCTTCTTCTTACATTAAGTCACCCTGTTGTACCTGTTCGTCTTCCTCTTTAGCTCAGATCTGTTAGGTTACCCAGCTTAGTAACTCCTTCCCCCGGAAGGTAGGTTAAACATGGCCCTACTGTGTTTGCTCCCCACTTGGCAGGCATAAGGTTGTACACTGACAGCTGGGGCTGGAGTGGCAGCCAGCCTGTTACAACTATGTTCCCAAATCCTTTACAGAGATGAGCATGAAACACATGGAAATGGAAATGAGGCAATCTAGTTTGGAAAAAATAGATTTGAATTGAGGGTAGAAAAACGAGAAAATTGGAGTTCCAGTCCCTGTTTGATACCACAGAGCTATAGAACCCTAGGAGACAGTTCTGTAAGTAATTTCCCTCAACTGTAAAAATAAGAATGCAAGAGAAATAATTCTTAAGTCTCAAAATTCCTGGCTTTAAATAGGGTTAATAATCAGGATTAGTACAACGGCATGGGGGCACGACCTTCTTTTATGCGTCATAAGAAACTTGACAGTCAGACCAAAAAAGAAATACACAAAATTTTTAAAGAACCCAAGTCTTTTGAGATGGAGTTAACAGGTGAAGTTGCAGCTTCGAGTGACCTCAAGCACATTCTTTCTTCTCTATACCTTCAAGTAGATAGAGGTCTAAGGTAAGTTAATCCCTGACTGTTGCACATAGCTGTTCAACGCAGGTGCTCTGGAGTCAGGCCTATTTGGTATAAAGAATTGGCACATAGGCCTGTGTCTGGCACATAGTAGACTTTCAATAAACATGTGTTTAAATAATGTTGAATAAGTAAGCACTGCTTCTGTTCTCTTCCAGTTGTAAATTGCTTAGCCTCTAGGTGACCTGATTTCTCTACTGATAACAGTGCCCGCCCTACAAACTTGCTGTAAGAATGTGATGAGATAATTCAGGCAGAGCATTGCACACAGCCAATGCATGCTAAAGGTTAGTTGTTACTGTGGCAAAGGGATTTGTCTCAAGGATTGTCTAGGCTCCTTTCATCCAACCGTTTTCAGTCCATCGAACAACAACTTTCCCAGACAGCAATAAATGCAGGCCAAGGTCTTTGCTGAAAGTGAAAATCTCTGGCCTTGATGAGAGACTCTGTCAAGTCCTGAAAAGCCTGCCACTTCCTCACTTCACTTCAGGTTCCTCGCCCCTTTGTCTCTTTTTTCACTGGGTAATATTCAGATCAAAGCATTCTTGCCCTGCTTATCCTCTAAAGCATATCATATCAGTAGGTTGATAGTTGAAGGTCGCCAGCCTCCATCTCTCTGCACCTTGTTGCGGCCAGGCTTGGTAGCAGCCAAGGGCCCAGCTGGTGCGGGGGAGCTGCAGCAAGCACACTGTTTGTGTGCCCAGCAGATGCAAAAAGCTTGGTGCAGTGATCTGGGTGCACCTGTTGGTTTGCCACCATCTGTTAGCCAAAATGTTAAAAAGCCACACCCTTGGACAGCCAGCTGAGGAGAACTTAATCTTTTCCCTCACAGGCCTCCAAATACAGGCTGCTGATCACATCTTACAAAAGAAGAAGCCAAACACAAAGAAGAAACTGTCTGAACCCTGCCTAGAGGGAAACCTAATCTTCTGTCCCGGCTGGGTTTTGTTTTTTTATGCCAACAAAAAAGGGCTTCTAAAATAAATCTAGATAGTTATTACCCGAAAAGAAATCCTGTTATAAACAACGGCCAATCTTTTTTAAAGGAAGATATTAGTTTAACATGGTTACTAGTATTAAGTGTATTAAGTGGCAATGGTATTTTGGATGACTACTTGGTGAGGTGGAAGATGATGAGGGAGCCGGGACGTGCCTCCTCTGAGGCAGTCAGAATTGGATTCGTAGAAGTAGAATGCCTAGGGAGCCAGCACAGGATAAAGAATTAGATGAGTTTAGGCCTTGGAGTTCCAAAGATTAGAGCAACATTCCTCTAAGGAAAAACAGAAATTTGTATGACCTTTATCAAAGCATGGGCAGTCTTCACCCACTCCTGCCTCTCTCTCCCTGCTGCCCACATCATCACCATACAGAACAAAGGCTCACATTCCACAGGGGTCAAGGATCACACAAGCTAATTGCATTTAGCTGGTGGATATCATTTCAGAGCTAGGTACCTCTCCCTTCAGCCAGGCGTCAGATACAAATTTTAAAAAGCAATTCAAGAGGGCAGGGATCTTTTATTCAATGACCAAATCTCATTGAAATTAAATATTCAACTGGAATATGCATGCAGCGACTTTCTAGAATATATACCCAGGATAAGTCAGAGCAAATGTTAGTGTGCATTCTTGTCTTTATTGAGAATAAATAGGGAACAAGAAACTGGTTTCCATCCAAAGTTATAAAATAAGGAAGATGTACTTTGTAATTTAAGACTTTAAAAAGAGTTTTCAGTTAGAAATGATTTCATGTAGCTAACGAGTTTGGTTTTTTAAATTTATTTTTTAGACAATTTAAAAACACATTGGTCAAATCTTTCATGATTATCTTTTCTTTTTTTAACCAAAATATCATTCAAGCTAATCCTTAAGGAATATTGAATAGAATTAACACCTTTATACCAATCCCATTAGTGTACTGTTAAATTAATGGGTTGATTTCTGCCCTCAAGCAAGATTCGGATTATAATCTTGAGACAAACTACCTTGAGGCAGTAGGCAATCACTTTAGAAACCTGAAAGCAGGCAACATATGGCACACTACACAATGTAAAAGTGTTTGAGAGGTACAAGTTTCCACCCTTCATGATACATGCCCAGTTTTAAATAAAACATAGCGTCATCTGGTTCACGCTTAAACACTGAAATTGAAATTATTGGCCATACTGTCATTTTCAAAACAATAGCTAACGGTTTGCACATGTGCTGTTTACAGATCCAAGCCTGTAAACACAGTCACCAACCACAACTTTGCAAAGGTAAATGACAGCTTGAAAAATTTCAAGTCTCCAGAACTCCTGGGATTTTCTCGTTTTCCCCCTTTCATTCATTCTTTCTTCCCACCCCACCCCCAATCCACTCATAGACACAACAGATCCTCCTCTGCCTGCGCAGGCGTAACTTCCTCACCATATCGCCCCTCCCCCAACGACACATTTTCCTGCTGTTGAGACCAGCTGGGCTGTATTAGTCATGCTGAAGCACGTCATGTAACACAGCAAAATATCAGGCAGCCCAGTGTCATGGGAAAAGTGAATCTACTTCATTATCTACCTAGGGAAAGGAAACAGAACTATCGCTTCAATGGGCCTGGCTTTCCCTTCTGTGTTGTTAATGTATATTCTATTAATATCATTAATGATATTCCAAGGTCTTGGTGTAAATGAACATGGTGCAGTAGGGAAGCATCAGTGGTAATGCTGTGGGGTAATACCTATGCTCTGGGGTCTTTTTTATCCTTTTCTTCACATACAAATTCCATGAATGTTAAAGGATTTCGATTTACATAAGAGAAAAGTGGGATACTGTTATCAAAATAGAAACAGGCCATCCCAAAGAGAGGCATTCTGTGACCCAGAACATAATAGTACCATAAGACATTGCTTTGGAAATTTGCAGGGAAAAACAATGTGTTGTACAGCTCTGTTTCTCAAACTTCAGTGTACTTTCAA
Organism: Sapajus apella; assembly: GCF_009761245.1. NCBI lineage: Eukaryota > Metazoa > Chordata > Mammalia > Primates > Cebidae > Sapajus > Sapajus apella. The sequence continues at coordinate 8,291,045 of NW_022436943.1, read as the reverse complement.
ATCACATGGACAGCCTATCCAAAATGCTTTTTCTGATTCAGAGGTCTGAGAGCCTGTATATTTAACAAGCTCCCAGTAAATGCTGATGCCGCTGGTCTCCAGACCCCACTTTGATCTGCCAGGTTGTATAGAGAGGACAACATTTAGGACAATTCAAAGATTACAATTTTTCAGAACTACCAAGTACTGACATCAATTGAAAACTGATCTAAAGGAGTTGGGAAACATCGTCAAGACCTACATGATGATGAAGGGGAATGGCCATCACAGGGTCTCTGGGGAGTGTCTTGCTCAGCATAGTGAGAAAGACCTGGGGAACAGGCACCAGCAATAGACAAAGAGAATGCTTAGGTTATGTTTAAAATTTTTTATTTTTATTTTTTAAAGATTTACATAAATCTTTATGGACAGGTCTGGAAACCCTCAAAATTCTCTTGAGAATGTCACATGTTGGTGTCTCAGACTTTTTGTTTTTTTTTTTAGTTGAGAAGCAGATATACCAAGTGGGTTTTCATAAATGAACAAATGATATCAAAAGTCAAAGTGGAAAATTGAATTGGAACTCGATTCTAGTTTGGTAGCAGCATCCCTAGGAAAAGGATGAAATCCTTAGGGAAAAAAACAAGCACATAATTTTTCCAATAAGAGATGGTTAAAGCAGTTATGCTAATGCAAAATACTAGTTTCTCATTGTACTTAGAAATAATTTAGATCTGGTATTTCTTCTGTCATTTTCTTGATGACACTAACTCTAGCAATTTAAAAAACTTGACAGTTACACAATTATTTTGTTTTTCTGATGACACTTCTAAGAAAGAAAACTGTTTCAAAAACTTTCAAATGTCAGTGGATGCTCTTCATGACACTAAGAAACATGAGGTCTTTTGGCTTTCTGTTATAATTAAATATAAATTCTAGAAATTAAGAAAAAGGACATGGTCAAACTTCTTGATTCTATTTCTTAAATTGCATTATGGTATTGTATTAGTTTCCTAGGCCTGAATTAACAAATTCTCACAAACTCAGTGGCTTAACAGCAGAAATGATTTTTTCAATTCTGGTGTCTGGAGGTCTGAAATCAAGGCATAAGTAGGGCCAACATTTCTTCCAGGGCTCTAGGGAAGAATCCTCCTCCTCTTCTATTCTAGCTTCTGGTGGTTGCTTGCAATCCTGGGTGTTCCTTGGCTTGCAAATTCATCATCCAGCCTCTGGTTCCGTTGTCACAAGGCGTTTTCCCTGTGTGTCTCCTCTCTGTGTCTCTTCTCCCTTTCTCATAAGTACACCAGTTCTATTGGATTAGGGCTCACCTAATCCAGTCTGACCTCATCTTAACTTAATTACATCTAAAAAGACACAAATTTATTTTCAAATAAGGTCATATTCCTAGATGCCAAGGTTCAGCACTTCAACATATCTTTTTAGAGAACACACTTCAATCCTTAGCAGGCGTTAAAGTATAGACTCTTTGCATTCTGGAATGCAAATTCCCAGGTTTTTTGAAACCATACCATATTGAAGAGTTTCTTTTTTTCTCTAAAACAAGGATGATAATTCCTTTTGTTACTGAAGTACTGTGATTATGAGGGAAAAAATCTTAAGTTTAAGTTTTACTTTTTAAGGTTAAAAAATACTCATTAGATATGTAGTAATAATCAAATATCTTTGTTTTAGAGCTAATGCAAATCAAAATGTTTATTCTTGTGAAGATTTCTATGTGTTTTTATCTGACACTCTTTGCTTCGCTGTTTATTAGCAGTGACATTGGCAATGTTGTTGAGTACCTTATCACTTTGTATAGTAACTGGATTGTAAGTTTCTTGAGGACAGATATTGTTCCATTATTTTGAGTTTCTTTTCCTAAAACTGCACACTCCATAAAAGTATATTGAATATCAGTTGAATATTTTCTCCTATCAAGTTATATGGAATCATTTAGAAGGCAAAATAAAACTTTTAAAATCCTCATAAACATCTGAGTAGTGCAATTGCCTATTGCACTTTAGGGAAAATGTGTATCAGAAAAGATGAATGACATTTTAGTAAATATTTACTAGTTATAACCTGTTATTAGCACTAAAATGTATAGATGCATACTCCATTATGCCTCTCTCTACAGATAAAGTGGTGGAAAAGCAAACTAAAACAGGCACAGGAAAGTGAAAAACTCAAGCTCAGATGAAATCAAGAGGCTAAGTAATTTTTTTTTCAAATTTTTTCAATTACAAACAATAAATAATAACCATCTTAGGCTTCTTCAAGTCTCTAAATCTGTAAGCTTCATATCCAATCCCACAAGGTGAATCCAAATGGCTTGGAAAGTCCTGATGTTAGCTACTGTTGTGCCCTTCTTGTGCAATTATGGGATGTAAACTCAAACACAACACGTACACATTGGCTTCATGATTTATAGGAGAAAAGGTGAAGCAATTTGATATGAAAACATTTTCAACTTAATAACACTCTCTCAGAATCCTCATAACCTCTTTCCTCTGCCCAACCTCACACAAGTAAAAATATCCAAAGAAGAACCTTTGTGGTTAAGATTCAAAAACTCATCTTGAACTTAAAGCTAGCAAATGTCAGCAGTTTCACGTTAGTTTGTCCTAATGTTCTCAGAAATCTAAACCATGGTATCTTGCCGCATTTAAAATTCTTCCCTGCTCGCTGCAGTCCCTAATAATATCCTGGCCATGTACCTTCATCTATATTCATGAGAGTGCAGATGCAGCCAAATTAGCGGCAGCAAAGCACATTTTACAGTGTAGAAAATACAATCTGGCTTCCTTTAAACATTTTTTGACAAAAAAAGTTTTATTAAAAAAAAAAAAAAGAAAGAAAGAAAACCAGACAGATTTAAATTCACCACCACCCGTTGGAGGAGTCTGTTACAAATGCACAGCTGGCTTGATGATGAGTGACAAATCAAAAGTCAGGGAGAAACTTCCCGATCATCTGAGCCCTTGCCACCCGATTAGCAGAAGAAAAACAGGGCAGATGGAGGGAGACGCAGCAGTTCGGAGGGAACAGATGGCCACTACGAACTTGATATATGAAATTAATAACACTTTCTCAAATACAATTAGTAACAGGAATACATTACCTGAATTTTCATAACTGTGAGCAAGCTGACATTAAATGAGGTTTTTCAGATTAACAGTTGATGTGGCATTGATATTTGGAGGGAAATAAAAATATATAGCAATAAGAGAAACCTCTTGCTTTCTGGTGCCATTGATCGGGATGTTGTAACATATGAAAGGAGAACTGCTATTCAAAGAAATTCCATATTTAAATTTCACTAATTGGAATTTTTTTTCTAATGTAGCCATTTGGGCCACATAATACATGAGATACTTAAGAGCCTCGCAGATGTATGCAGCATCCACTGCCCTAGATGAATTATTCTTTAGGAGGAAATTACCTATTATGCATCTCTCTACAGATAAAGGGGGGAAAAGCAAACGAAAACAGGCACAGGAGAGTGAAAAACTCAACGTGAGATGAAATCAAGAGGCTACATAATTGTTTTTCAAATCCATTGATGACACAGTAAGTAATTCTAGGAATGTCACTAAGCTTTCTCTATTTAGATGCCCAGTCTCTAAAATGGCCAAAATACCAATGCTATATGCTTTGTTCAAAATGTTGTCAACTGAAAATCTATTTTTAATTAAAAATCCATGATGATGGCATGTCTGGACTGTGTTAGGCAGCCCCCTGGGAAGCCAGATCCTCTCTGAGCTTGGTTAGGTCAGCTTCTGGGTCTCCTGATGAGGCAGACATGACGGTGATGCAACCTTGCTGAATGAAGCCCAACCCTGGACCCTGCAGGAGGCAGAGGTAGCCCGGAGTGTTACAAGATGAGGCCACAGCAGCAGCTGCATGGCTTTCTGATTGCAGGAAAGGGCATACTCATTCTTATGGGTGAGGGCTGTCACAGGGTCCAGGCCTCTGGGAGAGGTAGGCATGAATGTCTCTGGAGAGGTACATACACTGAGTCTGGCACAAGGACAGAGCTAAAATATACAAGCACACCAGCCATATGCATGTCTCTAGGTGGCAAGAGGGGCCTCTCCTGATTTCTAGGAGGCAGATCATTAGTTCTGCTACCATAGGATGACTGTTTCTGCAGCTGGTGGTGGCAGAAATTGGCAGAGGGTGAAGGTAAGAACATTTTCTCTTGCCTGAAAGGAATAATGCTGGTTATTCAGGCAAGCTTAGAAATCACAAAAAGGAGCCTCTTCATGTTATGAAGCTGGCCCTCTCCTGCTTATAAGGGAATAAGAGGCCAAAAAAATAAAGAAAAATTCCCTTTCCTGAGCCATTTACAAATAACTATGTTAAAAAAAAATAGTTAAAACAGGTAAAACTTGAAGAGCCTAGAAGAGAAGATGGATGTGGAGCACTTGACATCAATTTATATGAACTTTTAAGAAATACCTGAATTTAATTGTGGTTTCAGCTATAAAACCAATTAGCAATGAGATCTTAGATAAGTCACTTCATAAACTTCATCCTGCTTAACAATTCCTTATTTGTAAAATTAAGGGCTTAGATTTTATAGAAGAACCATCAGATTTTAAAATATTTTATTACATTAAAATCCCAAAAGTTAACGTACCTATAGATATTTTGTTCATTTTTTCAGCTTACAATTATATATCCATTTATAACTAATAATTAAAAAGTCATTAGAAAGGTTAACACAAAATGTTCCCAAAGTTTTCAATCTATTCTTAAAGAGAAGAATAAGACTTTTCAAGCTGAACATATTTTTCCTAATATATGAAACAAAAATAAGATCATCACACACATTTAAGTTAAGATAGGGAACTAAAAATAACTATGAACTGGGAAGGCATGTACCTTAGTCTGGGTTTCCCCAGAAGCAAACCTTGACGCAATAATTTGAGTGCAAATAGTTTATTTGGGAGGTGAAAGAGAACACCAGTGTGGGTGGGTATGGGGGCAGTAAGACAGGAAAGCAAAGACAGAAAATACAACTTTATCAAACCAATCACCACTGCAGGGGACTGCTGTTTGATGTCACTGAGAAAACCCTGGGAGTTCATGGAAAACATACATCATCCCAGAGTTAATCCACTGGGCAAGTGAGGAAGTAGGGGTATTTATGCACCAGCTTCTGTCAGTCATTGGTTAAGGGCTGCTCCTAGGAATTGTTAATCCTCCTGCATTTCTGGTCTGTGCAGGTGGCCAAGCAGGCCCCAGAAGTAAGAGAAAACCTTCAGGCAAAAAAGAGCAGGTGCTGGAAGTTGAAAGTTGGGTTGCTGCACCTCAAGGTGTTAGGGGCAAGGAGATATGGCAGGGCACAGGCAACATTTAGCATATCATAATAAAACTACTGTCAACAAATTCCCACCTAATAGCTATTTATTCCCCTAGGCTGTGTGACATGAGGCTTTATATGTCCTCTTCTCAGCTTTGGGAAATGGGCAGAATCCACAGGGCATCCAGATGACAGGTAGGATGCTCCTGCCCCTGAGAAGTGTCCCACTGCAGCCTCTACACATGAATGAGAACCAGCCTTTCACCCCGACTCAGGGTATATCTGGTTATTACCTGAACTGCCTCCAGCCTCCTAAAGGCAGTAGTCTTTATTTTGCAAATGGGCCTCACTCCACAGTTGGCATTGCTCACTCTGAAAGCAGGGCATGTGACAACAAAGGAGACAGAAAAGCTACTCTTAAGGTTCACCTAACATTCTAGTGAGGCAAGGGAAGAGTTCTGACCTCCCCTGCTTTCTGTTATTATTCCTCTAGAGGGAAATTTTAGATCTAAGATGAAATTCAATTAGAATTTCCTTTTACCCTAGGCAAAACCATTCAGGACATAGGCACAGGCAAGGACTTCGTGACTAAAACACCAAAAGTGTTGACAACAAAAGCCAAAATAGACAAATGGGACCTAATTAAACTCCAGAGCTTCTGCACAGCAAAAGAAACAATCATTAGAGTGAACCAGCAACCAACAGAATGGGAAAAATTTTTTGCAATCTGCCCATCTGACAAAGGGCTAATATCCAGAGTCTACAAAGAACCAAAACAGATTTACAAGAAAAAAACAAACAAACCCATCCAAAAGTGGGAGAAGGATATGAACAGGCACTTTCAAAATAAGATATATATGAGGCCAACAAACATATGATAAATTGCTCATAATCACTGATTATTAGAGAAATGCAAATCAAAACCACATTGAGATACCATCTCACAGCATTTAGAATGGCGGTCATTAAAAAATCTGGAGACAACAGATGCTGGAGAGGATGTGGAGAAATAGGAACACTTTTACACTGTTGCTGGGAGTGTAAACTAGTTCAACCACTGTGGGAGACAGTGTGGTGATTCCTCAATGACCTAGAAATAGAAATTCCATTTGACCCAGCAATCCCATTACTGGGTATATACCCAAAGGATTATAAATCATTCTATTATAAAGACACATGCACATATATGTTCATGGCAACACTGTTCACAATAGCAATGACCTGGAACCAACCCAAATGTCCATCGATGATAGACTGAACAAGGAAAATGTGGCACATATACACCATGGAATATTATGCAGCCATAAAGAACGATGAGTTCATGTCCTTTGTAGGGACATGGATAAATCTGGAAACCGTCATTCTCAGCAAACTGACACAAGAACAGAAAACCAAACACCGCATGTTCTCACTCATAGGCAGGTGTTGAACAATGCGAACACATGGACACAGGGAGGGGAGCATCACACACTGGGGTCTTTTGGGGGGTACCAAGGGAGGGACAGCAGGGGGCGGGGATATGAGGGATAACATGAGGAGAAATGCCAGATGTAGATGATGGGGGATGGAGGCAGCTGTGTACCTAAGCAACAACCCTGCATGATCTGCACATGTACCCCAGAACCTAAAGTACAATAAAAATAAAAATAAAAATTTCCTTTTACCTTACTTGGAATATAAAAGGAAGTTTCTTCCTCTTTACTGAAAAATGTGTATTTAAGAGTGCTAGTAAGCAGGATATCTAAACAGAGGGGCTTTAGGCGGGACACTTGCTGATGCTTTCCATTCTCCTTTGATGCTGATGGGCAGCATGCCTTTCAGAAAAGGTCGTAACAACCTTGACATGCCTGGTCTGTATGTTGTTAGGCTCATCTGTTCTATGACAAAGAAACCTTATTAGATGGGTGTGCTGCTGCAGAACTTGAGTCTCACTTAGAGATTTTTCTCAAGGATCCCTTGAACACTGAAGAATGATGCTAATATTACCTCCTGTCATTTAGTTTATTCTCCAATTTTTAAAAATTTAAATTTGACTCCTGAGAAGTGGTCTCTATGTGATCCATCATTCAACAAATATGTCTTGAGCACTACTAAGGCAGGCACTATACCACGTAAAATTTTGGATAAAGATTTCTGTTCCTGTGAAATTTACATTGTTATAAAAGAAGTCAGACAAAATGCAATAGAAGTGTTAAGAAAGGTAGTATGGAAGAAGGCAATAAGGTCCATAAAGTAAAGAAAATATGTAGGGCAGGGGAAGAGGGCTTAGAAATTGACAGAGTTTTCAAGAGAAGGCTCACTGAAAAAGTGATGTTTATACAAAAATGTGAAGAAGATGTGAACACAATTCTGAGTACCTGGCACATTTCTAGGACTAGCAATACAGGAGCAAGTATGACAAAACCCTTCCCTAGAGAAGCTTATAGTCTAGAGAAGTTCAATCATAAATAGATAAACAAATATTTTTTATGTAATGTCAGAAAGTGATGAGCATGAGAAGAAAAATAAAGCGTGATAATCAGATAGAGCACGGGTAGGCAACGTTTTCTGGAAAGGACCAGATAGTAAATATTTTAAGCCTTTTGGCAGTTTCTGACACAAGTACTCAACTCTGCCATTATAATGCAAAAGGAATCTTAGATAATAAGTAAATGAACAGATGTGCCTATATTCGAGTGAAACTTTATTTATAAAAATAGGCAGTAGGCAAGAGTTGGTCCAGGGGCCATAGTTTGCTGACTCCGGTCATGGGAACCTTTGAGGATATGATATTTTAAGAGGCCAGAGTAACATAAAAGATCTATGTGATAATCTGGGGAAAGAGTGTCCCAAGTAGAAAGAAGCATAAGTTCAGAGGCCCTGAGATGGCAGCTTGATTGACAAGTGTGCATCTCGAAGTCAATTGAGAAAGAGGATGAAATTAGGAAACGGATTGAAGCATGTGTGGTATTACTGGTCATAATCATTTACTCTTCCCTGATGCACATCCTTTGCCGTGTGATACTGTAGCTCCTTCCTCTAAAGGGGAATAGTATATTTTCCTAGACCTGACTTTCGTGTGACTAGTTTTGGTCAATACGAGGTGAAAATGACATATGCCAGTGCTGAGTCTAAATCTTAAGAAGCTCTGCCTGTTTCTGCTCTTTCTCTTGCATGTCTTCCATTGCTAGAAAAGGAAGAGCTCAGGCTGGCCTTCTGGTCCCTGAAGGAGCAGAGCCACCCAGCCAAGCAATCCCACCTGAGTCCAGCCTGGATCAGTCAACTCCTGGCCAAGCCCCAGACACAAAATAATAAATAAATAATGTGTTAAACCACTATTTATATAAAAACAGTGAAATGATACAGAGAAGTAGCCAAGAGCCATATCATGACCACCCTGTGGCCACAATAACTCTGAACTTAATTCTGTGAGAAGGAAAACCATTCGAATGTTGAAGGTAAGGTAAGATAAGACTTGACTCATATTTTAGATGCATTGCTTGTGTTATGTCAGAAAGGCACTGCAGAGGAGCTAGAGTGGAATACGGGGACTTGTTAGGAGGGATTTTCAACTGACAGATGATGGTAGCCAAAACTCAGGAAGAGGAAGTGAAGGAAAACAAAAGTGGTTAGATTATATTTTGCAGGTAGATTCAATGCAATTTTTCTCATGGATTGGAAGTGCTGCATAAAGAAACAGAGTAATCAAGGGTGGCTCTGAGATCTTTGACCTGAACAGATGATTCTATATTGGTGCTTTTGCTGAAATGGAGGGTAATATACAGGATAAGGTGGCTGCAACTGTTAAAAATACTAAATTGAGATTGAGATCAACCAAAAAGTGAGAAACATTTTAGCAGTATGAAACCATTGAAAAATACTTTAATGTTAAACTAGACTTTGTAAGTACACCATGTAAGCTACTGTATTGGTCAGCTCAGGCTGCCATAGCCAGACACTGAGGACTGGGTGGCTTAACCAAGAGGCAATGATTTTCTCACAGTTCTAGAGACTGGAAGTCCAATATCAAGGTGCCAGCAAGGCTGGTTTCTGTTGAAGCTTTTATTCCTGACTTGACACTTCTCTCCTTCTCCTTGTGTCCTCATATGACTGTTTCTTTGTGTACACATGCAGAGAGAGAGACAGAGAGAGGGAGAGAGAGAAAGGGGGGGAGGGGTATTTGTATCTCTTCCTTTTCTTATAAGAACACTAGTTTTATGGGATTTGGGCCTTATTCTACCACCTCATTTAGCCTTAATCGCTTCCTTAAAGGCTCTATCTTCAAATATGGTCACATTGCGGGCTAGAGCTACAAGATATGAATTTTGGGAGGGACATAACTTCATAATAGCTAGCTTTATTTATTAAATAGCTAACATTTGATAATGGACTAAAGCAATTTGAGTTGAACTTCAATTACCATCAACATCTTTGTTGCCTTCCAGGAAAACTTTTGAAAATGTTGCATATATTCTCTCTCCTCCTTCTTTCAAATTAAGCAACTTTTTCTACTATTCTACTAAAATTTCTCTCCTTAGGATTATCAGTGACTGCTCTAAAGTCAATCCCAGAGTTCTTTCCTGTGCCTTCTTACCTTCTCTCCTGTTAGCTCAGTCGACTAGACCCTCTTTGAAGCCTCCTCTCCTGTAGGCTGAGGTTGCCCTATGCTCTCCCCATTCTCTTCCACCTTTTCTGAGAACTCCTTTACAGTCCCCTTTGCTTGCGCTCCTGTTTTACCAGCAGACACTGGGCCACCTCAGCATGTAGGCACCAAGCTGCCGTTCTTTGCTAAAGCAATCTAGCCCCTGGTGATCACATTAGCTTGCATGACCTTCCATTAAACTTATACACTGTTTCAGCTCCCACATCTGTACGTTCAACTGTGATATTTTCACTTTGGTCCAGATTTTTCTGTCTAACTGCATCCTTGATATCTCCACTGAGATGTTAAAAGGCATCTTGAAGATAGACTCCTTGGTTTGCCCCTACACCAAACCAGTTCTTCTGCCAGTTTTCTCCAGTTGAGTAAATGGAGCACTCATCAACTCAGATGCTTGGGTCTCACACCTGTGGGCCCTCCTGATGTCCATTTGTTCACTGCCCCCTCATCTTTAATTTATCAGCAAATCCTGTCAGATTTATCCCTTCTCCTCTTCAAGCTACTTGTTAACATCTTTATTGCTACCACCCATTGGTCATTAAAATTAAAGTTTGAGGTTTAATAAAAAGATTGCCAGTCCCTTTAGTTCAAATGCTTGACTTCTGTAACCCCTTCTCTGAAGCATGTGGCTAATACAGTGAAGAAATGAAGAAGAAAAAGAATACATGTGTTGTAATAGGCAAAACCTGCTCAGATTTTTTAAGAACATAAAATATGAGTGGAAAGAATATTATTTACCATCCCATGATATTTATTGACCTGTGGAAAGCCAATCTTGGACAAAAGAAACATACCTGAGACAAAATTCCCTTTGGAGAAATTTTCACTGTTATCCAGCTTAACCTTAGGGTGTGATTTGAAAATCCTGTAGAAAATCAACTCATGCTACATTCTGTTCTTTCAAGTCTAAAGGAGAAGTCTCTTCATGCTTACCAGGGACAACTCTTTAATACATAAAACAAAGCCATTAAGGGAGGGATATTTGGGGGCAGATGCTAGATTCTTTATGGGGTCCCTAAGATTCAACTACCTCACCTGCATATGAGATGAGCTACATCATTATCACTGTTGCGACAAATAAACAAAAGCCATTAAAAAGAGAAAAAAAGAGAAACAGCCAAAAGTAAGAAGCACTTTTAAAAAATCCATAAAATCATTATGCAGTTTTAACCAATTACAAGTCTGCTTTCAGTTAAAAAAGTGCCAAGAGCAAACCACAGAAATGAATCAGAATGGGAGTTTAATTGGAGACTGCCGGCCAGCGGCCAATTTAAAGACTATTTTAAGAGAGCGGGTTGAGCTCAGTATTGAAGCCATATTTGATTCACCTTAAGAATTGTTGCCATTCAGACCCGCGGAATTGGCTCCTCTGTGGTAGGCATAGCAAGTCCCCGCACTGTGTCTGAATTCACTTCCAACACTGCTTACAGTTAAAAGAAATTAAGAAAATTCAGTCATCAATTGAAAGTAGGGCTGCCTGCATATTTTGCGGGACCCAGTGCAAACTGAAAATGGGAACCCTTTGTTCAAAATGCAGGAAGAAAGTATTACTAAAAGTTAAAAAATATAAAACTTTTTCCTTTCTTCCAAAGTCTCCCTGTTGACCTCTCATGAAGTTTTTCATTGAGATTTTAACATTGCAGTCCCTCAGGCAGGTGAGTACACACGGCCTGCAGAACCTCACAGGCACCTGAGTGGCCAGATCAACTTGTCAATATCCCTCTTCCACAACCATCACTCAAGCCATGATGGATGGGAGGTCCTGAGAGAGTCCAACCTCCATGGGGGGACACACTGGGCACCTTGATCAGGAATAGGTAAGAGGCCTCCTCCCGAGTTGCTTATCAAATGTTCTGTGGTGCTGCTAATCCTGGATTAAAATAGCTGCTGCAATATTCCAAGGTTCTATGGGGGACAGGCTCACCCAACCCCACCCCTTCTCATGTCCTCCCCAGGCACCTGCCAGGGGTGGCGGGTAGTGGCAGGATGTGAGCCTCTCCCTTCTGTCCTGCCTTTGCTCCTGGTCGAAGGTGTCAGTGGTAGCAGGGTGGGAAAGGGGAAATGTGGGCTCAAAGCCTAGAAGGTGATGACCTGGCTGCCAAAACCTGTCTCTGGAAAGCAAGGGAGGCAACAAGTGGCTGCACTCACATTAGTGACTCTCTAAGCCACCATCCCTCTGCAGTCACGCATGCTCTATTGTTCCGTCAGACTTGATTTAAAAAATCCAAATTCAAAGACAAAATTTTCAGTAATTTAGAGACTGTGACTACAGAGTAAAGAACCGCAAGCCCAGGTCCTTCTGAGCCAGTGGCCACGTGCAGCTGCACTGGTCATTCCTGTGAAGCTGACCCTGATAGGAAGTGACTTTGCTGGTGACATCACAGGGCCCTGATCCTGCAGCGTCCTGGAGGAGCTGTATGCACCTGCCAACTCTGGCTCTCCTCCAACATATACAATGTTGTTTTCGAAAAAGAACTTTCTGTCTCAGTAAGGCAAGAAAGACAAGGCATTTTAGAAATTTAAAAAACAGTATATCTTTTATTTTATGGGTTTATACAGATCATACCTAGCAGTACTAAAAGAACTTAGCAAAGAACAACAATGACTTAATTTGGAGTCTGTTTCTGAGTTGTGCTTTTCTAATCAAAGTATAATTAGGGCACTGCTCCAAGCAGTCTTGGCTGTGTTCAGTGAGTTTAGACAGATATAGCTCTCTGAGTCCTTTACAGCCTGGACTGGATTAACAATCATCAAAACCTCATAGTGACCATTTTCCCTCCTCTTTGTGGTCCCATTTCTTTATCAATATATTGTTTTAAACCACAGAGAGCAGGTCCCAATGTCATTGGTTTGCAATCAATCAGTGTACATATTCACACTGTTATAATAGTCAAAATACTTTTGGTTGATAATCTTTATTGCAGTACATATTTGAAAAAGTCATTAAAAACTTAATTTTAAAAAATAATTTAGAGGTTCTTAATAGTCTCACACATATGGTCTCATACTTTAATTCTTTTATAATTTTGAATGCAATGTTGCTTTCTTAGGGTAATGATTAAGAAAAATCCATTATATTTATTATTAAAATTATACATAGAGTTATATATAATTCTAAATATATATGTATATAATTATGATTATATTCATGTAGTATTTACTGAATGCTTATTATCTACCAATCATACTTAAACTCATTTAATCTTTGCAACAATCCTGTAAAATAAGTATTCTCATCATTATTTTGTAATGAAGAAACTGAGTTTCAGAGTGATTGAGTAACTTGGCTAAATTCATATAGCTGGTTTCTAGCAACATTTATTGAGGCCTTGCTATGAGCCAGACACCAGGCTAAGTGCTCTTACACAGTAGAATTCTACACTCTCTATAGTATTCTACACATTGTCATTTAAGCCCTGTGACTTACCCTTTGGGACAGTACTACTGTTATCTTCATATTACGGATTAAAAAAACCCTTGAGATTGGAAAGATTGATTCTCTTATGGGTACACTGCTATTACTACCAAGAGCAAGGATTTTACCACAGACAGTTGGACACCAGAGCCAGTGTTTTCATCCATTACACTATGTGCAGAAGGTTGCATTTTGTGAAAATGCCAGAACGTATTTCCGTTACCACGCACTCTTCCAGAACCTTACACTCTCATCAATAGTTGCAATCTATTCTTCCTCCACTTGAAACCTTTTGGGCATTATGAACACCATGACAAGTAGCACTGTGGTGGAAGCAATGTTGCAATGGTCACATGCTGCAGGGCTGGGTCAGAAAAGGTGATACAGCAGCTGGTAGGCTCTTGTCTGAGGATGCTTATCATTGAAACTCAGACACTATGGAAGACAGAGTCATGACTCTCCTAAGATATCTATGTCCTAGTCCCTGGAACCTACGAATAGATTACCTTACAGGGCAAAAGGGACTTGGCAGATGTAATTAAATTAAGCACCTTGAGATGAAAATATTATTTTTAATTATCTGAGTGGCCCAATATAATCACAAAGGTTCTTAAAAGTGGAAGACGGAGCAGAAGGTTCAGAGTCAGAAGGAGATGTGATCATGGAAGGAAGGCACAGAGCGATGCAGTGTTGCTGGCTTTGAAGAGGTAGGAAGTGGGCCATGAGCCAAGGAATGTGGGCAGCCTCTACAAACTGGAAAATGAAACAGATTCCCCCCTAGAGCCTTCATTCAGAAACGAACACAGCCTGGTGACAACTGGATTTTAGCCCAGTGAGACTTGTATCAGATTTTTGGCCTATAGAACTGTAAGATAATAAATTTGAATTATTTTAAGCCACTACATTTATGATAATTTCCTGAACAGTGATAGAAAATGAATACAGCCACCATTCTGTGAAGAAGCTCAGGCCATGAGGAGGAGGTGTTTCAACTGACGGCTAATATATTGGTCAACAGCCAGCATCATTTGCTAAGAGGGTAAGTGAGTGAGCTTTCAGATGACTCCAGTGCCCAAGCTTCAAGATGCCCCCAGTGATGCCAAGTGGAACGGAGTCGAACTGCCCCTGCTGAGCCCGGTTCAAATGGCTTTTGGGGCTGTCCAAAAAACCTAACAAACATGAGGTTCATTCTGTCTCCATTCCATGCTTTGCTGAACATGAGGAAACTTTCCAGTCTGTGAAACAATTGTTGATTACCGAGTTTTGTGATCCTAAATTACAATAAGCATCAGTCCATTTCTAATTGCTGAAAATGTCTCATCCTGTTAAAGTGTCAGACCCATGTTTAGAAACAAGATTCCAAAGCACAGTGAACAATAAATAAAGAAGTATACCAATGGACAGGCACTCTTATTGTTACGAGAAGAAGCCATCTCCTTAATCGCTTTCACTCTTATGGTCTCTACTGATTATAGAACTGTTACAAATATTATAATCTTTAAAAAAAATCTCTTTGGATGATTCCTGAGCTCATACAGATAATTGAGAACCCTGTTTCCACATTACCTAGCAAATAGAACACAGAAAATTTAGAGAATCATCAAGCAAACATATTACCTAGGGATCTGCTCTGAGTCAATTTTTTTTAAAAGAAAGAAACATTACAGAAATTGCATGATCATTAATTTGTCATTTATTAGTTTCAGCCATGCATGTTTTTATATATTTACTTCTTAAAGAAGATAATATTGTTTTTCTTCTTTCTATACTTTATGTATGGTATCATCAACCTGAAACGTTTTTGTTTGCTAATATATTTTTAAGATTTATACATGTTGATGCTCATAGGCCTAGCTTAATTCATCTTTGATGGCTTATCCTTCCCCTTTTTAATAAATGTTAATATTTTAAGTTTTGTTTATTTGTTTTAGCTTTTAATTTTCACACACACAAAAATGCTGCAGTCCATATTCTTTACAGATCCCTTGGGCACACTTACTAGATAGAGTTCATTATATTGTATATTTAGGGGTGAAGTTTATGAGATAAAGAAAATATGCATCTTCACATTTGCTAGATATTGTCAAGTTGTTCTTCAAACAAAATTTTTAGTCTACCACAGTATATGAGAGTTCTACTGTGTCATATATCTTTCTCACATATGCTGCTATCAAACATTTAATGTTTTGTCAAACTCATAATTCTGAAATTATATCTAATTGTGGTTTTCCCCTTGTAAGGGACGTTAGGCAACCTTTCATATGCTTGTAGGATAATATTTTCTCTCTTTTCTTTGAATTACTTATTTATATCTTCAGCCTATTTTTCTACTGAGTTTACTTATGTGTTATTTCTCATTGATTTGTAAGCATTCCTTAAAAATTATAAATTACAATTTGTTTTGTTATATGCTTTGCAGAAGACCTTTTCAGTTTGTGGAGTATCTTTTTACTTTATTTGTAATGTTTGTTGTGTAACATTGGTTTAAATTTGAACATACTCAGCTGTATACTTTATTTAATAGTATGTGCATTTTTTTCTTATTTACCCTGTCTCAAGGTTATAAATAATTTCTTTCATATTTTTTCTAAACTTTTCATATTTTTCATCCATCTGGACTTTATTTTTTTCTGTACAGTGTGAGGAAGGGGTTTAACTTTGTTTTTTCACACAGGCATATCTTATGTATCAGTAGCATTATTAAATAATCATATTATCCCTACTAATTTTTAATGACATCTCTCTTATATTAAGTTTTCATAGGTATGCGAGTTGGAAATATGCTATTATTCTTTGATGACATTGTATAAACTATTATCTGTGTCCAGAATGTCCTTCCCCACTCTGTTGACTTGCAAATAGTCTCCTCTCCTATTAAGTCTTAGTTTAAATGTCATCTTCTTTATGAAATAGCTATCACCTTTCTTTCCTCTTCCCTGTGTTGATTATAACCTTCATTGCCACATGTATTACATCATAGATATTCATGTAGAGAGAGTTTTCACTGCCAGATTTTTAGCCTTTTGGAGGCTAACCACATTGTCCTGTTATTTTGTACTGTCAAGTACCTTGTAGATATTTAATAAGATTATCTAAAGGAATAAATTAATGAGTGAATATTTGAAACAGAACAGCTTGAGTGACACTTGGTAAATCTGAATAATTCATCTTCATATCTCTGGTCTATCTTTTTCCCTTGTTTTGCTGACTTTATGTAGAGATTTTAACATAGTTATTATGGATACATTTTTCTTTTAAAAATTCCTATTTATATCTATAATTTGTAGTGTAATATAGCATAATACTATCTTATTAGATTCTTTTCATTTCTATTTTTTAAATAAACGTTGTCTGAAGACTAAATTAGCAATGTCACGTATATGGTGACACTTCTTTGTCCAAAAGTCCCAAAAGCTGCCTCATTCAGAGAGAAGGAAAGCTGTGTACTCTAAGCAAGCTGCTATTTGGTACACATAGCTAAAATCTATAAAGTACAACAGACTGTAAACTCACTCAATTTTACATAATTATTTTTTAATACTCTATGATCCCTTATAAAATATAAGGACTCTCTAAATAGTTATTGAATATTTTTATGATAGTAAACATGTGTTTCATCACCTGCCTTGGTCTCGAGAAGATTTTATAAGATCTATCAGTCTCGTTCCTGTCCGAATATGGAGAAGGTAAAAGGCAAGGAGTGGACCTCCACAGAGAAGGCAAGGGAAGAGGATCAGCAGGCTTCTAATCAACCAAACACGATTGCTTTGCCGGGAACATCAGCGAAGCGGGGAACCAAAGGAAAAGTATCTGTTAAAGGTGACAAAGTGCTCTGCCCTAAGAAGAAGGCAGACTGTGATAACCCCAGACCTCAGAAGAAGATACCAATCCCTCCCTTACCCTCTAAACTGCCACCTGTTAATCTGATTCACTGGGACATCGTACGGGCCTGGTGTCAGCAATTAAAGCTGAGCACCAGAGGCCAGAAACTGGATGCGTATAAGCGCCTGTGTGCCTTTGCTTACCCAAACCAAAAGGATTTCCCTAGCACAGCAAAAGAGGCCAGAATCCGGAAGTCATTGCAAAATAAATTAAAGGTGGAAAAAGGGAAAGCGAGCCTGCAGAGTTCTGGGACACAGCCTCCTCAAGTGGCCCTTCCCCCTGCGGAGGGGCTGCCTGCTCTGGAAGGGTCCACTGCTCTCCTTGAGGGAGTTAATACGGTTGTGGTGACAACTTCTGCCCCAGAGGCTGTGCTGGCCTCCTGGGCAAGAATTTCAGCCAGGGCAAGGACGCCAGAGGCAGTGGAACCTCCACAAGAAGCCAGTGGTGTCAGGTGGTGTGTGGTCCATGGGAAAAGTCTCCCTGCAGACACAGATGGTTGGGTGCACCTGCAGTTTCATGCTGGTCAAGCCTGAGTTCCAGAAAAGCAAGAAGGGAGAGTGAGTGCGCTCTTCCTGCTTCCTGCCTCCAGTTTTCCACCCCCGCACCTTGAAGACAATATGTTGTGCCCCAAATGTGTTCACAGGAACAAGGTCTTAATAAAAAGCCTCCAATGGGAATAGAATATCAGGAAAAAGGCCATATCTATGATAATTAATGGCAGAAAGGCTGGAGAGTCGGATTCTGTGGTGCTGCTGACAGGTGAACTTGGTCCTCTCCACACCTGCTTACGGTCCGTGCAGACTGCTGGGGTGGCAGATCTTAGCCTACGACCCCTAGCAGTGCTTGTTGCTTTGTGAGTAGAGATATGATAGACTCTTGCATTTAAAAATGGGAAAACATTTCACAAAGTACCATAAATTGTAGTTAATATGTAGAAAAACTTATTCATACCACGTTTCTAAAATAGAAAAGACTTCAGCAGCTGTTTTTTTTTTTTGTTGTTTGTTTGTTTTTTTTGAGACAGAGTTTCATTCATGTTACACAGGCTGGAGTGCAATGGCACGATCTCGGCTCACCGCAACCTCCGCCTCCTGGGTTCAGGCAATTCTCCTGCCTCAGCCTCCTGAGTAGCTGGGATTACAGGCACGCACCACCATGCCCAGCTAATTTTTTGTATTTTTAGTAGAGACGGGGTTTGACCATGTGACCAGGATGATCTCGATCTCTTGACCTCGTGATCCACCCGCCTCGGCCTCACAAAGTGCTGGGATTACAGGCTTGAGCCACCGCGCCCGGCTGTTTTGTTTTATTTATTTATATCTTGCTCTGTTGTCCAGGCTGGTGTGCAGTGGTGCGATCTCAGTTTGGTGCAAACTCCACCTCCTGGGCTCAAGTGATTCTCCTGCCTCAGTCTCCCGGGTAGCTGGGGTTGCAGGCACCTGCCGCCATACTCAGCTATTTTTTTATTTTTAGTAGAGTTGGGGTTTCACCTTGTTGGCCAGGCTGGTTTCGAACTCCTGACCCTCGAGTGATCCACCCACCTCACCCTCCCAAAAAGCTGGGATTATGCGAATGAGCCACTGTGCCTACTCTCAGCTGAGAACTTCTTCAGCTGAGCATTGGAAGGAATTGAGTAAAACAGTAGTTTGCTCCTGTGCTCAATTTTTCCTCCTCTGGACACTGACGACTTTAGGAGCTGCTTCATTCCAATTGCAATTTCATAAAACATTTCATAAGTATTTTAAGGCAAAGAAAGGCTGTTAATTCTCTCCCCCCCTCAAAACATGATTCTTAATATTCAAAACAATGTTTTGCAGAGTTCTCTTAATCTGAGATTTTTATGGTGTGACTACAGAATCAAAACACAAGGCACTTTGTATTATTTCACTTAAAATTTTGTATATTTCTGGTGTTTAAAATGTTTAAGATTGCTTCCCCACTCAGAAATACATAATATATTGAACTTAAAATGTGTTTATTAACCAATTCTCCATAAATAAATATGTATAGAAAATAATTCATCTGTTGTATTTAGGGAACTGTATTCACTGCATGCAAATTATTGTTAGTGTTCTTAACTCAAAGTAGGAGGAAACCGAAACATGATTTTTCTTTTGCATTACTCATTGTTTTTTTTTTCTGTATTAGTTGGTGGTGTGGGTTGGATCATACGTTTTTTTAAAATCTACTTACTTAGGTGTAATTGATATACAAAAAGCTGTACATATTTAATGTATGTTATTGAGTATAATTAATTTTTATTTTTTTGTGTGTGTACTTCCTAAATTTATAATCCTGTGAGTCTGGGAACAGATCTGTTTTTCACTTGTCCTGATTTAATGACAGTTTCCAACATTGTTTTGTTACTACAAATAGGGATCTGTTTTTTTTTCCACCTTCAATGAAGATAATAAAAATGCAGTGGAAGGAGTGGCAGAGTTGGACAATTTGTAACCATTATAATATAGATGTAATAGGTTGGGAAAGAATCCTCAAAAATGTTTGAACAAGGAAGGAAAGTTTATTGAGAAGCGAGATGTTCTTCTCTCCTGCCCCCTATTCGTCTCTGGTGGTCAGAGTTGTTCAGTGTAATAAATAATAGACATTTTTTCTTAAAAAAAAAAAAAAAAAAAAAAAAAAAAAAAAAAAAAAGATCTATCAGTCTCATAGGCAATAAAGAACATAGCTGATTTCTGTATATTATTTCCATCAAAGCTCATGTATGTGGTGAATCAGAACAGGAATGGGCATTGCTGACATGACCTTGAAGTTGCCATAATCACTAGCTTCTGGTATTATTTGATAGTAGATTTAGACTACTTTTTGCTGGTGTTGTTTTCACTTATAGGCAACTCTTAAAAGATTAGCAGCCTTTCTTTACTGCTGTTAATTTTGTCATTGACCAAACTCACAGCAAAAAGTGCAACCATCAACTCCGAACTCAAAAGAGTGAACAACAAAATCTACATATGATACCATGGTCTTCAGAATTTCATGCACAGCCAGTTATTTAGGCTGCAAGACTTACCTTATCTCAGAGTATGGAAGCTTGGATTTCACACTGCTTACAGGTCAGCAAGTCATGCATAGTTAGCTCAACAAATCATGCACACTTAACTCTGTTTTGTCTAAACGAGTCTGATTACAAACTATTGTACAGTGCTTCTGCACAAAGTTAAACTACATGTCTATTTCCCTTAATTCACTTAAGGAAAGAGCAGTCACTTTCAAGATTTCACCCAAATTATTCTTTTAAGCTATTCTTAACATCCTGAGCTTTTCTCTTGAGCTTTCTTTTCCTTACCTCTAGAAATAACCTTTCATCACTGGCTTTTGAAGGTGCTCAGTCCACATAATTTCCAAAATTGGGCTTTTCAGTTTGGGACCTGGTTACCTTATTAAGCCCTCTAATTTTTCATTGTTAGCTCCTTAACTTTTTGTCTAGTTAATTTCCTTTTCGAACACTTCTTGCCTCTACTCTCCTGTGCTTTCTTTTCATTACACACGTAACAATTTTTCACTTCTTTCCCAATACCAGCCACTTGGGTTCCAAATTTTCTTATTTGTCGCTTGTTCATTTCTCTGTTTTAAAAATGTCTGTTTTATTTCAAATTAGTGTTCTAAGTCCGAGATTTACATTTAAAGGTCATAAATAACTCTTATCTACAACCTCTGCCAGACTCTTCCTTTCTTGAGAGCTCAGTTTCCTTGTCTATAAAATGAGGCAGTTGGAAGAGATCTCTCAGGTCTGCTTCAGCACAGACAGTGTGACTCTGACAATAAGAGGATTTGTCATATTTGGTACACCTCAACTGATGAGGAGTCATTTACCGCTGTACAGTCTATCTCTGTGTGTGCATGGCCATTGGCACATTCTATGTAAAACTGCATCATGCAAAAGGAGCAGCAGCCAGTTCTAGCATCACAGCTGTATTTGTCTTAGCACAATGTGAGGCCTGATTGGGAGAAGAGAAAGAAGCAAAACACAAGAAGCTGTCAAAAGGTGAGCTGAAATAGGATAGTCACAGGTAAAGATACAAGTTGAAATGTCTTCATGACACCCCAGAAGATGATAACTAAAAGGAACTAGGCCAGTGTTAGGACTTCTGGGAGAGAATTAACAGAAAGGAGAAAAAGAATCAAACTCTGTTATCAGAAAATAAAAGGATACTTTTTTTTATTTAGAAAGACATTTTCTCAGATTGTGGATTTAGAGGTCAATGCAAGCTCCACTAACAGATGCAGAGGCAGATTTAACAGTGGAATGGGGAAGAAAGCATGAGCCCCAAATCCTTAGTCTTTTTATCATCCACAAATAAAAATCACCCAATCACCCGAAGTCTAACTTCTGAATGCAATGAGCAGAAATAGATGGACTTTATTTTTAGCTATGTTTCTTGGATTGTGAGTTGCTTAAGATATTTGCTAGTCTGCCTCTCATTTACTAGATTACTGGTCACATGATAAGACTATTATGTCATTCAGGTAGTACAAGAAATACAATTATGCTCCCTTCATTCTTTTTGGTAAACAGCACATCAAGGGGAAGAAAATGGTCTATTTCAGAAAAGCAATTCTGTCTGAACAAGGAGGACTCTTTCAAATGACTTTCTTTCTTTTTTTTTTTTTTTTTTTTTGAGACAGAGTTTTGCTTTTGTTACCCAGGCCAAGGTGGTACAATCGTGTAGGTTCAGCTCACTGCAGCCTCTGCCTCCTGGGTTCAAGTGATTCTCCTGCCCTAGCCTCCCAAGTAGATGTGATTACAGGTGCCCACCACCACGCCTGGATAATTTTAGTATTTTTAGTAGAGATGAGGTTTCATCATGTTGACTAGGCTGGTCTCAAACTCCTGATCTCAGGTGATCCACCCACTTTGGTCTCCTAAAGTGCTGGGATTACAGGCGTGAGCCACCATACTCGGCAAGTACTTTCTATTTCCTGAAAATAAAATTGGTAAGCTTTTTAGAAGTTTCTTTTTTATTGAAAACACTTAAAAAATTTTTTTCAAATAAATATACTTTTTTTTCTTCTTTTTTTTTTAGTTTAGAGGTATATGAGCTGCAAATCCTTCTGGAAATGAATGAATGGATTGAAACAAATTTAAAGTTAAATATCTTTATATGTAAGTCAGGTAGCTGTTATTCCTATGTTCATTTTGTAGATGAATATTGGAAGGTTCAGAGTGATTAGGTTGAAGCTAGTCACCTTAAAAAAGAAGTGAAGTTGGGATTTAAACCCAGGACTCCTGATTTTATGTGCTATGGCACTCGTGCTACACTCATAAAGGCTTTCCCCTAGACTGTGAGAAGGGTGAATTCCTTACACATTATTAATTTGCATGTACTTAGTAAATTAATCATGTGAATGTAACAGACATCATGAGCATCTTAGCAGAATCGCTGAGTGACCACCTGTGACTTTCCTGACATCTCCCCTCCCAATCCATAGGTCACATTATGAAACCAGGACAGCTTTCTTTCTTTCTTTAGCAGTTTCCTCTTCAGGATTTGTATGGCCAATCGTGCCATATACATCAGAGTTTCCTGGCAGAAGGGGGGGACCCATTCTCTGATTCCTTGAATGAATCTTTCACTATATATTAAATGAGTCATCACACCATGCAGGTGATTGTGTGAGATACTAAGAACATAACTGAGGTATTATAGAATGTGTATGGTAATGGATATAGCAGCCTAGTCTCCTTTGTTTTTTATAATTGGAAAAAGTTTCAGATGATTGAGTTTTGGAAGAAATTAAGAAAAGAAATCTCAGTTTAAATAACCAAAAAGTCCTGTATCAAAAAGAAGTGGTGCTGATTCTTATTTGGCTCTAAAATATAGTCAAACTCCTAAGCACATGTTTTCAAGTATCAAAGCAGAATAAAAGCTGCAAGCTCGAAAGACGTTAACTGGTACTGTGCGTCTCTCTCCCCAGTGGAGTAAATTAACGCAAGATTGCTTCCATTAGCCTTTCCTCTTCTCATCCCCCCATCTGCCTGGAGGAAAATGCTTGCTGAAGGCACTTCCTGGCACGACAGCAATTGCAATATTTTCAGTGGGTTTTTCCTTTTGGTGCTCCCTGAGCTTGGTGACCCACCCGAGCTGAGCCAGAGCTGCATTAACCAGGTCCCGGCCGCACAGGAGAAATTCCTTTCATTCATCAACAGATAAGGAGTTTTGACAAGACTCTCTGGGGAGCAGAAGGGAGAAAACACACACATGCACACACACAAGATTGCCCTGTAATATTGAGAAACACAGAGTAAAGGGACCAAGAAAAGACCGAAGGAAGCTTTAAGGCAGCCAGGGCAGACAGGGAGTCTGCTATCAGAATTAAACGCGACGCAGTCCAGAGCCCTGCTCTCTGTTTCTACCTGCTTCTTCTCAATGTCACTATGGGCCAAGAGTTTGATAAAAAACAGATCCCCAGAAGTATTCCAGTAACTCCTCAGGACCACCAGGGCAAAAACAAAAACATTCAGGGCTTGACACTTACCAGGGCAACTTGCCAAGCTTATCACATGTGAAAAGAGCTGCTCAGAGAGAATAATCTTGCTCATGTTCACAAGACGGGGTGTTAAGTCTCAGAGAACTCAGGGCATTTTCCATCCAGAGCAGCCTAGAAGCCTTGGAAATAGCACTTTTCTAGGAACTGCCAGAAAGGGCAATTATACATTTTATGTAAGGAAAGGCTGAAGGAGAACTCGAAAGGTCATTTGAGGGAGAATGTGGAGAATTAGTCTACCTTCTAACCTTCAAGTCTGAATAGACTTGGAGTTACTCTACCTTACAAGAATATCTCATACATTCTTTACGTAAATCTTTTCTGCAAACCTGGCCTGGAGAAAATCCTGACACCCAACTTAACACTTGCAGAATGTATTTCTTTCTTTTTCTGCAAGCTTCATTGAAGATAATACTAGCACACACTGCTAACATCCCCGAGTGCTTACTGTGTGCAGACACGGTCCTAAGCCTCTTACCTGTATCTTTTTCATGTGTTCCTCATAAACGTCCCATGAGGTAGATATTATTACTATCCTCATTTTCTGGATGAGAAAACTGAGGTACAAAGAACATGCCTAAGGTCATATAGCTAATAAGTGAAATAGCAGGGATTTAAACCAGCGTCTCATTGAAATCTCATACTTTTAAATAATTATTCACAGGGATACTCCCCCATTTTTCATTTCAGGTTTCTCTATCAGCTAAATAACCTTCTTCCCACTAAGCCTTTCTCCTCCTGTGACTTCAGTCTGATATTTATTCTTTAGGCTTCTGATTTCCCTAATACAATTTTTCCCCAATATTCTTTGAAACTTAATGTGATGTTTTAGGTTTAAACATAGGTCAGCTTACATATGTTATAAAATATATGCCCTATATCACATTGTTATATATATTTTTTTCAGCTGGAGTATCACCTATCTGACCTGCACACCTTATAATCCCACATAAGTGCTATAAAGTTTCAAATTTCTGGCCTATTAAGATAAACCCTTATATCTCAAATTGGAACCTCAGCCTTCAGATATGGCTTTTCATGTTAGCAGCTATACCTATGCATTCCATGCCTATGCAAATTTGTCACAAAGCTTTGTGAGGCTTTGGTGCTTCTGATGTCACTGTTTTCCTTAGCTGCAGGCAGCCATCACGCTTTGTTAAGATAGTGGCAAAGCAGTGAAGTCTCTGTGACTCACCTGAGTGACAACCGGTTCCGTTTTTCCTCTAAACTCAGGAGGCACTTGGTTCATGACACAGTTCCTCACACCTTAATCAAGAAGATGGTGCTGACCATGGTAGCACACGCCCATAATCCCAGCCACCAAGGAGGCTGAGGCAGGAGGATCCCTTGAGGCCAGGAATTTGAGGCTGTAGTATACTATGAGCCTGTGAATAGTCACTGCACTCTAACCTAGGCAACATAGCAACACCCGTCTCTTAAAAAAGAGAGAAAGGAAGATGGCAAGTTGGGCTTTTTCATTAAACAAAACTTGTATTCATTGGTCCAACAAATACATAGAGTGTATACTACTAGCCAGACATGTTGTAAGTGCTAGCACTCAGTCAGTGGCGGGGGGGGGGGGGGCGGGGAAGAAAACAGATAATAAATCTCTGTGTCTTTAATGTTATTCTCTGGTGGGGGGTTATAGACACATAATATATTAATTATGTCAGAGAACTTGGTAAATGAGAAATAGGAAGTTCATTCAGCTAAATTAATTCAACAACTCTGTTAAATACCAAATACATATTGTACAGTGTTTACCAATTTTTGGAGTTAAAGCAGGAACCAGGAAGATATGATTCTAGCCCTCATATTACTTACATTCTCGAGGACTGTGCCCATCATTTAACTGTTCACACATGCATTTCTTACCATTCCCCTGCTCCTCTGAAGGTGGGAGAGAAGAGAAAGGTAATCCTTACAAACTGTATTTCCAAGATTCCCCTGCCAAATGGCTCTTGATCAGTTCTTCGCGAGCAGCAGGCACTGGGGAAACACAAGAAAGGAGCGGCCTTGCCTCTTCTTTTCTCTGTCTTGGGCGCTGGCTGACTTTCCTCTAAACTCCAGCTCCTGCTAGCCTGGCTCCAACCCTGACTGAACCTCCTCCTTTCTAGGCTCTTGTGCCTCCTGTCCTTGCAATAGCGGTGGCTTTTGTTCTGTGTTGCCTACCATCTCTGTTTAACTTCTCAGCCTTCATAATCCATGTGGTCAAATCCTTTAATTAAATTCTTTTTTTTTTTTTTTTTTTTTTTGAGACGGCGTTTCACTCATGTTACCCAGGCTGGAGCGCAATGGCGCGATCTTGGCTCACTGCAACCTCGCAATTCTCCTGCCTCAGCCTCCTGAGTAGCTGGGATTACAGCCATGCGCCACCATGCCCAGCTGATTTTTTGTATTTTTAGTAGAGACGGGGTTTCACCATGTTGACCAGGATGGTCTCGATCTCTTGACCTCGTGATCCACCTGCCTCGGCCTCCCAAAGTGCT
Organism: Sapajus apella; assembly: GCF_009761245.1. Taxonomy (NCBI): domain Eukaryota; kingdom Metazoa; phylum Chordata; class Mammalia; order Primates; family Cebidae; genus Sapajus; species Sapajus apella. Next base: position 8,264,829 of record NW_022436943.1, on the reverse strand, counting down.
GGGATTACAGGCTTGAGCCACCGCGCCCGGCCATTAAATTCTCTTTTTGAAAGACCTAAACTGGTTTTGTTTTTTCTCATGGGCCCTTAAGTGGGGAAGTAGTTTTAAATGAAATATTAGAAATGTGATTAGCAAAACCAAAGTAGCAGTGAGGTCCTATAGATTGTGTAAGAAGAGCCCTAGTTTGCTGGGGCTGCCAAAGCAAACTACAAGAAACCGGATGAATAAACAACAGAAACTTAGTTTCTCAGGGTTTTGGAGGTGAGAAGTTCAAGATAAGGTGTCTGCAGCTTTGTTTCTTTTGAGGCTTCTCTCCTTGGCTTGCAGACGGTGGCCTTCTCCCTGTTGTCTTCACCCTGGTCATGTCTCAGTGCTTGCGTAGCCCTCCGTCTCTTCTTACAACGAGACTCAATCAGACTGAATTAGGACCCACCCAAATAGCTTCACTTTACCTTAGTCACATCTTTAAAGGTCCTTTTGTCAAATACAGTCACTTTCAGAAGTCCTGGGACTTTAGGCTCCAACATACGAAGTTTAGAGGGTGCTCAATTCATTCTATAACATTGACCCAGTTGAAAGGTCAGAAAGGCTCAGCTAAGAAAGGCATCAACAAACAGAGGCCATATATGTGTTTGTTTGATGGCCATATATGTGTTTGTTTGATTTTCACATATCTGACATGTTTTACAAATGCAACGTGCTAGCCACTGGATATACAGACGTGATGGGTAAGATGTTTTCTTCTGTGATTGACATTGGGTAGGAAAAACGGACAAGGGGTGAAATAATTAAAATATAATGTAGTTCACAAACCTGCACATTCTACACGTGTACCCCATAACTTAAAGTATAATAAATTATATATATATATATATATATAAAATGCAGTTCATCTCAGTATGGGCTAAGTATCAGAAATAGCTGGAGAATGGAGAACAGGGGCATCTCAGCCTAATAAGAAGATCAGGAATAGCCTCTTCTGAGTAAATGTCATCCAAAGTGAGTCTTAAAAATAAGTGTTGAAGAAAATCCGAGAGTGGGAAGAAAATTCCCAGTAGATGCAAAAGCATGTTTTCCAGAGGCTCTTGTACCTCCTGTCCTTGCAGTAGCGGTTGCTTTTGTTTCTTTTACTTACAAGTCTAGAGGTTAGACTTGTAAGTAAAAACAAATACAGCACAGCATATTCTCACAACTGAGAGAACAGCTTCGCTTTTGGATTGTGTGTGTATATGTGTGTGTGTGTTTGTGTGTGTATGTGTGAGAACTGAATAATACTTTTCTATATTCATTGATGCAGTGTTCTTCATAGAACTTTTAAAAAAATGCTGGGAGTTGGTCTCTAAATGTCTTGGAGCTAATGCTTTGCTTTCTTATTTGTTTATTTTGGATTGTTTCCAGCTATGAGAGAAAGTCATGTCACCTTTCCTTGATAATCATGCCTCTAACTTTGGTGTGACCACCTCTCTTTTGGCATCGGTGATCCTGGAGGCCTCAGGCAGCTCTATTCCCAAGAAGTTGCTGAGAATGTTCATTAGAACAATAGGAAAAGCTTTTAAAACTCTGCTTTGTAAATTTTTGCATCTATATTCTCAATAAGTATGTGTATTATTTTAGCCATATTACTGTGGTTAATGATGTATTACACGGTAGAGGTCCCACATGATTGGCCCAAACCAATGTTAAAAATAATATCAAAATGTAGTTTTCATCTCGTTGCTCTTTTTCAGCTATTTCAGTAGATCTTTTTTTTTTTCCGGCCAGGTAGCATTCACTAAAATTAAAAATGACTCTATTGTAGGTTTCTGGCTTGAAGAATAAGCAATTTATCCAATGACATTATTAAAGAAGGATAGCAAATTAAGAATAGTGTTTATAATACTCATAAACAATCTATACACATCTGAAGATTTTTTACTTTATCATATACATCATAGATAAAATGCTTAGAGTTCCCCCAAAAGATTCATTAAAATCCTTAGATGGGGCTTTTTTTCTGGGAAAATGGTGGTTTAGTAATTCTAATGAGGTCTCCTCATATATTATCCATGTTCAAAGCAAAAGGGCATTTGAGCATTTATTTAATCAGTGTCTGCAGTAGATGTAAGAGTAGATGCCTTTTCTTCTCATTTGGACCAAATTGCATGCTATTGACAAGGGATAAAAAAAATACCACATGCATTTTTACAGCAATTAAGATTGAGAACATTTGATTGGGGCTTTCTGGGGTTTTAGATTGCCTTGCATTTCCACCTCTGAGGAGGAAATAGACTCTAAGTTATAGCAAGAGAGCATAGAGTTAGATGTAAAGAAGAACTTTGTGTCTCAGACTGATTAAACACTGGAGCAAATTAGCAGGGAAGCTTATGGAATCGCCATCTGTGGAGATACTTCAAAAATAGAATTGACAATTTTTTCTTTGGATGATTTAGGAAATGCCCCTACTGGCAAGGAGATGGACCAAATGGGCTCTTGAAATCCTTTTTGGTTCTCTGCTCCTAAGAGTCTTTCTCTACAGTTCTTGGAAGTATTTATTTCCTAAGTAGAATATAGAACAGAATGCTTTTAGTAAAGGTAGGCCGTGTGTGTGTGTGTGTGTGTGTGTGTGTGTGTGTGTGTGTGTATACATGTCTTTAGGTAGAAGGATGAGAAGGGAACATTGTGTTATTTAAAAGCAAAATTATCATTTGCTAACCAGTCATATTTACCTATGTCAAGTATACAGGACTTTTTCTAGGCTCTTGCTGCTTTTCTGACTGCTCACTCTCTGTCCGTTCTCTGCCCACACATCAAGTGTCGGCCTCATCCTGTGTCCTACTCTCTACTCTTTTCCTCTCACACTTGTCTCTCTGAAGACAGCTTTGTGTTTTCCTGAGGTTTTTGTCCTTGGGTAACTTGAAAAATCTGCTTCCACAGCCATGGATGTTTTTCTGGGTGCCAAAACTGCATTCCACCTACCTGCCAAACATGTCCACCTGAGAAGACCTTTCAGCAGATTCATCTCAACATCCCGCAAACTGAAGAGGCAGGAGAAGAGAAAAGGGTCTCCACTCAGCCCTCCTATGGCTCCTTTTATAGCCTTTTCCACCCCACCTACCATCCCATCAGTTCTTCCCAAGCTCACCCTCTGGGCCCTCGTTAGCTCTTTAGCCTCATCTGGTACAGCCAAACTCCCCCCACCTCCAAGTCCCACTCATGACCAAAGAGTCATGGAAACTTGTGCCTGACCCTCTCCTCTGCCAGCACAATATTCTTGGGGCTTCTAGCTCTGTGAGCTCACTCATCCCTTCTAAGCTGTCTATCCTTTTTGCCTACAGTGTTTCTTCTGCCTTGAATAATCTTCCCATCCTGACTTCAAAATTGTCTCTCTACCAGGTGTCTAATATTTACAGTCTCAGTTCATCTTCTTAGGAAGTCTTACTGGACCTTCCCTTGTGTGCATCAATTGTCTTCTGCCCGAGAACCTGCAGCCCATTCTTCACATGACCTTGGAAAAGGCACATGGCACGAGGATTGGATGACTACATATCTGGGGTTACATTGTGTACATCACAGCCCAGCTATGAGACCCTGATGGGTGACTTAACGTTTTAGTGCCTATTTCTCCACCTATAAAATGGGAATCAATATAATGCTATCCCAAAGGAGTGAGGACAAAAGCACTCACCTGGGTACTGGGGAGAATAAAGAGGTAAATGGTCCCTTTAATCTAAGAGGTTTAGGTCAAGTTACTAATAATATATGCAATTCCAGTAGCTGTAATAAGTTATATGAAGGTAATATCATCACTGTTGTCACCATTATCACTAATTATCATCATCATCTCAACTAATTTTACTTCAGTGCTTGCCATCCTGCCCAGCACTGTTTTAAAGTGAATGAATCATTCAGGAGATATATACTAGTAGATATATAGTGAAAACTTTTAGAACTATTAGGCAAAGAAAGGTCATTTAGATTTGTTGATCTTTCTTCCTGCTGTAGCAGGGCAGTTCCCAGCAGCATATTCTTAAGTGTTTATTATGCTATTTTAAAATCACTGAAACTACTTGGCTTCTACCACAACCCATGAAAGATTGTCCTACAATATACTAGACAGAAGTTCCAGGAAATTTCTTTTTATGGGTTATACTTTTCCTCTAATCATTTCAACAAACCTCGTGTCCCATAATTTCATTATAAAGAAGTAATGTCCATGTGTAATTATGATGCTTAACGTTTATAGTTATCTCATTGCTTCTAAGTTGTTTGTTCCCCTAAGATGCCATACCACATGCATTCATTCCCTTATTCCTATATTAGTCATCAGTAGCCAGACTTCAGTTATCATTAAATCATTTGTGTCTTCATATTGCCTTTTATTTATTCAAAGTTCCCTGGCCAACCCTCAAAAATGTAAATGTCACTTCACCTGGAGTAATGATTGTGATAATGGAAACAATAAAACCAATGGTAAGTAAAAGAAAAATATAAAAATAACGATACCTTCCATCAGTTTACTACCTTATAGTGTACAAAACACTTTCTACATCAATTATAGTGAAATTTCATCTTATATGGAGATTGGGCTCTCAAACCAATATGTAAGATGAAGATTGCCTACAGTTAAAATTACCCTTAAAAATTCCTTAGGAAGTGCCACATGCAATATCAACATACCATTTCTCAGTAAATCCAAAGACTTCTTTTTTCTTCTGCTATTGGAACAGATCGCTGTTTCTTTGGTTAAGCTCCAGATGAAGCAGTTGGCTTGCGTTTTGGGACCATGTTGCATGAAAAATAAGTATCTTTAAACACTAGAATCACACTCCTGCACCATCAGGTGCTCACATTCTGAGAAGCAGCCATAGGGAGACAGAAGCACAACCAGAAACAGCCTCCCATGTCACTCTTACCCGCAGGCATGTGCTCAGGTCCTGGAGTGCCGTGCAGAATGGCCCATGCTCCTATGCATTGCCCTCTCCATCTCAGTTTGTCTTTCTCTCTGCCTCTGATTTTCTTTATCTTTTTGTGAGGTATGAGGGGATAGGCATATAGCTGAATATGTTGTAGCCAAAAAAGCTCATTATACACAACTGTTGTATCCCATTGGAGTATCCTAACAAGCTGAAGAGGCAGCTAGAGACTATTAAGCCATTCACAAGTGAAAATATACTGAAGCTTAGTAGGGTTGCAAGATTGTACAAATAAAAATGCAAGATATCCAGTTAAATTTTAATATCAGATAAGCATTGAATACTCTTATAGGATAAGTATGTCCTATGCAATATTTGTTACATACTTGTAGTCAAACAATTTTTTGTTTAACAGAAATTCAATTGTAACTGGGCATTCTGTATTTTACCTCACAATATTTGCCAGAGGAGTTACTTTGCTTTAAATTTTCTACCTCCCACACTCCTTATATTAGATCACAATGCTCTCATATTTTAAATTTATTAATTCCATATTTTATTTACATTTGAACAACTTATTTGTCTATATTATGTTTATGTTTGCAATGCCTTTTAATTTGTTCTACTAAATTACTTAATTAAAAAACAAACACTACATAAAGATACATTTTCTTATTCAGATAGTCCACAAATTAAAAGTCAGTCAATTCTTGATGAGAAATTGAGTATCTCTTTGTTCTATACTTTTAAAGATGAAATACTCCAGGAATCTGATTTTGGGAAATGGTGTGAAACCCAGGAAAAGTTGTAAATATAGTGAAAGTTTTTGCTATTCAGGTGGAATGGAAAATGTTTAAGCCAAAAAATAAGAATGGTCACATTCACAAATATATTGGGCTTGTACTCATTATGACATCATTAATAGCCTATTAGAAAGTTCTCTTGGTATTCAGCCTTCTGACTCCATTTCACAATAATTGGTATTGATAGCATTTTATTGCTGCTATATACTTTGCTAGCACCAAGACCAATATATTCTGATCCAGAAAAATGTGATGCTTTAATGAGACAAGCACAATGTTATATTATTTTTATTATGCCATGTTACCTTGCAGGCAATTATGGCTTTGGACTTTAACATTGTTTTCCAAAAATAACAATTGTCTAATGTTTAGTTTGGCTAAAACAGAGATTGTGACTGGCCACCTGTTAGAAGAAAAATAAGACATTCCTGTAGATGAAAGATCTGAGGTAAATCATGAAAGGTTTTCAAGAAAGGGAGTAGTGTGTTCTACTGGCTATTCTAAAAAAAAAAAACATTAAGAAGAGAGGAAAATTAGATAATACACAAAAGTCAGAGTATTACAAGTCTTGATTATTCTTAAAACACCGCAAAATACTACTAAGGATGAAAGGCTCAGACATTTGTGACATTTAAATTGGAACAGCAAAGTAAACATCTTAACTGCTTGTCATATTCCTTGCAGAGGATTAAGGAAGTATCTCAAGAAGTTCATGTGGCCAGGACAGCTGACTTTAAAGCCACTATTTAACCAAGAAGCAAACGCAGTGGAGCCCAGCATTTGTGAGGTAGTGCCCTGAAGCACGAATGAATGAAGTAATTCTTAGCTCTGCCACTTACTAACCCTAGGTCTTCAGGAAAGCTTTCCTCTCTAAACTTCAGTTTCCTCATCTGTAAAATAGGAATAAAATGTTCATCGTGTTGTTTTGAAGGAATTAATTGAGAAATTAGTGGGAGTAAAATAGTAAAGTGCTTATCACATAATAAATACCCAATAAATGAAGCTATTATTATAAATCATAAGCTATTTGAATAAGGAGAGTAAGAACGTTTTCTTTGTTTGTCCACTCTTTTATTCAAAGAACATTTAGTTAGTGTTGTGTTAACGTTGCTCTCAGTGTTGGACCAGAATTCAACCCCAGCCTGATACTGTCTGCCTGGCACCTTCCCATGTTCTTTTAGCCCAATTTTCTACTCCAATAACAAGAGGGAGAAAAAATGTATAAGCCTACAAAGTGAGTGAGTGATAATATGGATATTTCTTGTGCCTTGAAACTGTATGTCTTATTATATCTTATTTTAATACATACAACACATTATGTATGTATTAGAATACTCACAAAGGCTATGTGAGGTATCACATAGCCTTATTATAGATGAAGAAGCTTATTTATGTGAGCCTTATCGCATAGATAAGGCTACGTGAGGTATCATATGCCTTACTATAGATGAGGAAACTGAGGCACATAGAGTTTTAATAGCATATCTAAGTGAGCAGATGGCAGAGCTGGGGCTTGTACCTAAGTTTGCATGACCAGGAGCTACAATTTCTTAACCTCTCTAGTCAGAGAAAATGTCTGAGAGCCCCTAAATAGATGATTCACCATCCTGACAGGTGAGAAAAATGGAAAGGCCAAAGCTTTCTCCATTTCTGTGGTCACTAAAATGATCTTATCCTGCATTCCACGTGAAAACTGAAAGCTAATTCAAAGTGCCATGGTATCAATTCCCTAGTTCTCATCCATGAATATGCATTCATTAACACTTATGTAACTAGTCCCTCTTATTGCTGATGTGATCAAAATCAAAGGGTTAATGAACTAAGCCACCCTTGCTAAAAATAATCTTTGTAAAAACCACATGTGGTAATTCTAATGAGCTATTTTACAGTAAATGTACTTAAAAAGAGCATGAAGAAAACAATGTTCTTACAAAGAGCATGAAGGAAACAAAGTTCTCAAAGTCAAATTAAAAATCAGTTTAGAAAATTCAATCTGGCACCACCTAAAATGCATTTTAATATCTCACTACTTTTTCACCAAACATGCATAGCAGTTTGTGTGTGGATAGCCAGTCTTTTTTTTTTAATTTTTTTAAGATGGGGTCCCACTCTGTCACCCAGGCTGGAGCACAGTGGCATGATCACAGCTCACTGCAGCCTGAACCTCACTGGGCTTAGGTGACCCTCCCACCTCAGACTCCCTAGGAGCTGGGACCACAGACACGCATCACTATTCCTAGCTAATTTTTTTTTTTGTAGGGATGGGGTTTCAGCATGTTGCCCAGGCTGGTCTGGAACTTCTGGATTCAAGCAATCTGCCAGCCTGGGCCTCCCAAATGGCTGGGATTACAGATGTGAGTCACTGAATCTAGCCTGGATAGCTACTCTTAACATCTACAGAGAAATCAGATGTAAACATTGGTAAGGGGAAACTGAGTGACCAAACATTAACAATATCTCTATTCTTCAGAATGAGAATTTAAATTGATAATAAATAAAAGCTAAAAATTCTACCTAGCCACCTATTTCTGTAAATTTCAAGTAGCGGTATTCATTTGCCTCCTCGTTAACATAAATATCTCAACATTTTTATTATGTAATACCATACAATATTATATGTTAACTTTTCATAATTATAATCATATCTTTTATAGCCTAGTGGGAAATACAACAAATAATGCTCAAATGTGAAATGAAAAATATGAGATTCCTAATGAATCAAGGGATCTTCCAGCTCAGGAAAAATCTGCATTCGGGTCAATCACAGCCTGGATCTCATAGTGAGTTCTACTGTGGGGGACAGCATTTGTGAAGACATTGGACATATTATTAATGACAAACTTGGAGGAATGCTTGCTCAATGGAGTTCTCTAAGTATTACATAGAGAAACAAAAAGCAAAGAAAAAATGGGAGATCTACATCTTCACATTATTCCCACAGTGACTTCTTATCAATAGAGTGGCTAGTAGAATGTCTCTCCCAGGACTCCTGCACCCAAAACAAATAGTCATTTTAGCACTCAACAAAATAAAGCCATTCAATTGCCACAGAGGGATGAAATCATCACCAAGAAGGTATTTTTAACAATGAAAAAATTTTTGCTTTATAACAGGATTCTTCCTAGGCATTCATGTTTTAACTTTTTCTTTCTCCTTCACTCTTGTTCCTCTTCCTACACAGCCAATTTTGTTCTCCAACTTATCAATTATCTTTCTACAGTGCCTCTCCTTTCATCCTCTTACATATCCATGTACCACCCCAAATCAACATTTCACAACCTCATAACTTTCTTGTTTTCTCTTCTGTATTTTTGTTGTTTTAGTTTCCTGTTTTCTCTGTGCCTAGCCCACACACTGTAATCTGTTCAAAACACTCTAAAGCCTTCAGCAAGCACATCTATTTCCTCTCAACCTCTGGGATATTTGTCCTGAGAAGGCCACAGAACATTCAGATGGTTTTTTAAAGATATATTGGTAATGAACAAAGGGATACTGGCATGAGATAAGGTATCTGAAGGTGTTCTGAATGCTGAAATGTTCTTTATTCACAAGATAGGTGTATTTATTTTGCAGCACCAGATGTGTTTCAATTCAGAATATCGTATTAGGTGGGAACCTGGAGCGGGGCCTTCTTACCGATTTGGTGTCATGAGGCAGCCCTTTTCCTTCGCTGCACCTCAGTGTTTTCAACAATGAGATGAGGGACCACTCAAGGTCTGGAAATTCTGAAGCAGAAGTATCACAGGTGCTAAAAAAAAGGAAGACCAAAAAAAAAAAAAAAAAAAAAAAAAAAAACATGAGCCTGGCAGGACAGGGTGCAGAGTGGGGAAACAGCAAATTCTTCTGAAAGTAGGACATGTATCACCAAGGAGCTGAATGTGTAAGGAGGTTCCGCAATCAATTTTAACTTCAGTATAGGGCAAACAATTTGAGTGACATCTAGATTAACTTCATATATATATATTTTTAGTTGATTTCTCTTACCTGGTGAGCACTGATCGACAGTTACTAACATCAGAACCCTTAGTCTCACTTAGTTTCAAAACAACAGGACAATGATTGAGCAACCCTCTGGTAGCTGAAGGAGTGTTTTGAGACCTGACTAATATTCTGAAGCTGATTAAACAGGCAAAGCCAACTGCACTTTCTTTTTCAGCAACCCAGTTGGAAAGCACAGAGGGTGACCAGAATAACTAAGAAACAGTGGGAAAGAAGAAGAAGAGGGAGGGGTGATGGAAAGGAGGGAGAAGCAAATTGAAGAAAGAGAGAAAACAAAATAAGATATATTATAGAAATGTTAAAATATCAAAGGAAATTGTTTAAAAATCAAAATATTAAACAGCTCTTATGCATCAGAAACACAGCTGGTAGCATCTTTTGCTTTGGGGCTCAGCCAATGGGTATGACTGTGTGGAACTACTTTCAAATTCTCAGTATTGTTTAACATTGACCAATAGCTTCTGGGAAGGCTTAGAATACTTCAGAAATCTTCCACAGAAGCAGCATTTAGGAATATTTTAATCTACCCGAAGGTAAAAAAAAAAATCAACAGAGAGCAAGCTGAATTTTGGAGATTAGTAAATATACATTAAAATAATATCAAGTGATAGCAGCATAGCTTCAAAGAGCATGCCGTTTTGAGTTTAGAAAAAAATTAACTTGATCAGTGTCTTGAAGGGCATATTACATATCAGCATATTATCATTCGGTTGAGTTTCACTGTCAAGCAGAGACATTTCCTCTTTCCCCCCTGTGAAGTGCTACTGTGGAGAGAAGCATTTTGAAATTGGTCTTACTAAGAATCATCAGTGAACAATTTGCTACTCCCAATCAATGGTTTCTAACAATGTTATAACAGAGGAATGTCATCTCAGGGCACCATAAGTAGTATTCTTAACTGCAGGATAATCACACAAAGATAAATTTAGTTCTTTTCTGTATTGGAGTATAGAAATATACCAGTACTTAAAATTTCAGAATGACTTAGAGAGGATGGTACTTTTCAAATGAAAGTAAATTTATGGGGATTTTTAAAATAACATTTTTCTCACCTTTAAAAAAGATAAACAGGTTATATGAATCCATGTTGAAGCAGAATTTCATGGGAACAAATCAATGTGTTTGTTGGTTTCTCTGATTTTTGGTTAGCCAAGTGGACCTCAAACTATTCTTGATTGGGGGCCTAGTCTACAAAGTAAATACCATTTTGAGTAGACCTACAGAAACCCTTGGTTTTGTGGCTAAGAGTTGTTCATCGACCATGTGTTGGTAGTAATTTATTTCATGGTTTAAAAGTACGAATTAATTATACTGAAATCTTGTATAAGCCAATGAGAGGAAACCAAAATTCAGAGTCAGAAGCCCCAAGTTCAAGGCTTAGAAATATCCATAACTGAAAATATTCTAGGCAAGTCTTGTAAGTGCATTAAGCCTCAATTTTCTTGCCAATAATTGGGAATACTTTGTTGGTTAATGCAAAGATTAAGAAAGATAACATGTTTTAAAAGTATTAATATAAATGAACCCATTAAGAAAATGATAACTATTGTAATTACTAACAAGAAGCAATAATTTATTTTATCTGAGAAAAATGGTTAAAAGAATCTCTCCACCTTCCACTTTGTAGCAAAAATGCTTATCATTGATGTTAAAATCTTCGGTAAAGATAAGAAAGACTCTAAGGAAAATTTTAAGTAATTGTTGCTTACCGTAAATTCTTTTTTATTTACAGAGATATTAACTTAAATTGTTTAATGTGAAGAAGTATTTATAATTTGTTTTCTCTCCCCCCAAAAGAGAAAACAAAGTATTTAAAGAAAACATGTCAACATCTTTCTCACAAAAGAATTATAAAATGTGAATGAAGTGGCATAATTACACACTTTATTGTTTTGAAAAACATAGTACAATATGATCATAGAGAACTTCTTAGCAGCCCAGGTCACTTGTATTTTTTGAGGCTTTCTGATGTAGTAGGAGAACATAAACATGCCAAAATGGAGTCTCGAAATTTGTGATATGTTTTTGCTCTCCGTACATAGCAAAGTAACACTTTAGGAAACACAAAAATAATATACCATGTGTATACATCCCTTTAGCATCCCGGATGACCACAAGATGCTGGATAAATGAACTTGCGGCCTTCTTCCAACTGCCTCACCACCTGTAATGGCCCAGCGCAAAGCTCATTATTTTCACGATCCAGTGGCCAGATTTGAGTATGGAATATGCATCGGGTAACTGAAAATCTGTTTCTCACAATGGATAATGATGTTGCTGTCAATAGTCTTATCCAGCAAGAATTATCCATGTTCACCAGAAAAATTAAGGGCATGTGAGTAGCCTCCTAGACGTGCCCCTATTTTTTACCGGCCTGTGCAAAGACGAAGCAATTCCTTTTATTGTAGAGAGTGAACATTGAGTCACTTCCCTCATATATATTTTAAAGCAGAGAATAAACTAAAGCAGCCTGTACATTTGTCTGCTATGTCTACATGAATCAACTTTCACATGGCCTTTTAATTACTTTGCCTCAAACTAATATTCTTTGAAAACGAATTTTTTCTCCATGGAATTATTCCTGCAAATTGGCATATGAGGAAGAAAAGGGGACTCGAAACACTAATATTCATATCCGTTCTAAACAACTTCAATGCCAAGAAATGCACTGAATCTTTAAACGGACCTCCCACTTTCTCGATAGGATGTTTTCTGTGCATGGTGATCCACAAATATTATCATTCCATGACAATGCAGTTTCATCAAGGTACGTCTCAATCCATGGGATATGAGTCCCACACAACAGACGGAGAACTTGGCGCAGCTCTGCGCATGCTGCGTGTGTTACTTACTGGTTATATTGCAGTGGCCACACTGAGTCCCGTATGGCGCCGTATTAACGAATGGCATGCAAGCACCTTCTGTTGAAACATCTGCGACAGGGAAAATTTTAGGCATTTTTCCAGATAATTTTTGTGCTCTGGACCAAATTTTCATTAGGACTATAAAACCTGGCAAGCAGTATTGTTGTGTATGATTTTTTAATAAACTGGGACATGGCTTTGTTAAAGGAGTGAGGAAAAGGGCTCTTCAGAGACTCCTTTCTATTATAAAAAGTTCAGAAAACATATGACAGCTCACAAAATAACATCTACCAACTTTTTTTTAAAGTGCAAGGTTCCAGGCTTTCATAGACATATAAATAAAATTCACAGTTTTGGATGCAAACGCAAAAATGCAGATTTTCACATCTTGGAGTAAATGATTCCAACGGTGGCTTTTCTTAAGCACATGTTTGTTAAGAATGAATACAGCCAACAGAGATGTTTTTTAGTATTTAATTTTTTATTCTGGCTGCCAAAAAATTTGTCTAAGAGTTTGTACTTGCTTTAAGAGACACTGTGTCTCAGAATTAGAAAAAAAACTGAAGGGTTTGGGCACATGCCTATTTGTACTCATAAACAATGTGAACCCAGCAACTAGCATTGTTCATTTTTCTCACTAGTTAAAATATGGGTTTCTCTATTTCTTTCTTCACTGCCAATATTACCCCACCACAGTAATGGAGACTAGAAACACTTCCTTTTGTAATTCTTTAATTCACTGTGCCCTGCTACAAACACTAAGGCAAAACAAACATGCTTGGCAGTAAATATGTGCATTATCATTATGTAAATAGGCATGTTATCATTATACTTCGATGATGTTGTTCTTTGTAAAGGCTTTTTCCTTTTCCAAATATATTATCCAATTTAAGTGATAATGCATATTATACCATTGGGGCTGTATAAACACTCTAGATCAGGGAAAATTAGTAGACTGTATATAACAAAATGTTTACCACCTATGCATATGGTGCTTGATGCTAAGACTACCAAACAAACAGACTAATGCTGTTTCACATTGTTCAATTCCACCACAGCAGTGCACGGAAGCCTTTGAGATTAATATCCATCTTGCTGTTCAAATTGAGTACCGCATTATGACATTTTATATTGACAACATTATAAGCTGAGATGATACATTTTAAGTTTGATGAGATGAATGATCTAGTACTAGCAGAAAATAGGCTGCATATCTGAACCTTACATGAACTAGGAACGACTCATGTCACAGTCTTGTTTGGAAATATTACAATGTTTGCATAAATCCATTGCTTATGCATAAGCACCAGGGAACTAGAATCCTGAGGCAGGCAGTAATCTGTAAAGTTCTTGTGGCGCTTGATAAGCATGCAGGATGCATCTTACATTCTCCGTGGTGAATTGCAAATGTTTATGTAAGAAAGAGCATATAGCTGCATATCATATGAAAAGATCAACGCAGATTTCTTCAGTAGGGATTGGAAGAGAGCATAAGAAAATGAAGGGCCTAGTACATCATTTACTCAGGCCCTTAAAAACAAGCAAGACTCACCTAAAAAAGTAGATTTTTGGTCTTATTATTTGTCTTCACATTTTGTAGTTGTCAAAATTATTGTACTTATCAACCATTTATTTTATTTTACCTATAAAGACATAGCAGAGCCCATAATTAAAGTGAAGATGATAGTGTTCCTTTGCTTCCATTACTTTCTTTTTTATGGAGCATGTAAGGTGTTAGTGGTGAAACAAGACAATTACAATATTTATTCTTTGTTTGTTTGTTTAAATAATGTTGTCAGTGTTGTTTTTAAAGTCTCCTAAAGGAGTATGATATTTGACACATAGTTAAACTGATAAAAGCTCAAACATTTTGAATATTCTATTTCTTTAAAACTCATTAGCATTGGAATCTGATTTCCAGGCTTTCAGAATAAATAAATTAGGTGATATTTTTATTTGTTCACTTCACCCTTCACTAAGTACTTGTTCAGTGTAAAGCCTTTTTCTTTAAAAATATGTTATCCAACTTTAGTTATGCACAGTACATCACTGGGACTGGAAACGAACCTATGATGGCTTTGAGAGGTTTCAAATAGTCAACATATACATTAGACCTTCTGCTTGACCTAAGAAAAGATCATTTATACTTTATCGCCAGATTCATGGTGGGTAAGATTTGAGGAGTGGAGCTGCTAGGCAGATCATGCATAAACACCAACACAATGTGCTAGATGCAATGTTTTGTCAGGCCTTCGCTTGGGGATAACCACTCTATTTCACTCTAGGCCTCTGTGCTTCTTGTCCCCACCCCTGCCCCTGAACCCACTTCATTTGGCTTATTTTTAGTTGTGTTAGTTCACTAGGGCTACCATAGAAAAGCAACACAGACCAGATGGCTTAACCAATAGAATTTTATTTTATTTCACAGTTCTGGAGGCTGAAAGTTCAAGATCAAGGTGCTATCAGGATTGGTTTCTGACGAGGCCTCTCTTCCTGGCTTGCAGATGACTACATTTTTAGTTTGTTCTCATATGGCCTTTCCTCTGTATGTGCATGGCAGGGGGTGGGGAGGTAAGGAGAGAGCATGTGAATTCTGATGTCTCTTCCTTCTAGAAGAACACCAGTCCTGTCAAATGAAGGTCTCACTCTTAGGACCTCACTTAACCTTTATTACATTCTTGAAGACTCCACCTCCAAATAGAGTCACACTGGGGGTTTCAACATAAGAATTTTGGTAAAACATAACTCCATTCATAACACTAGTCATGAATTAGGTCACAGCTATGATTTGCTTTTCTCCTGGGAGCTCTCTCTAACCTTAAAGTCTGGTTTAGGTGACAGTTTTAAATTGACCCAGAGGTCCAATGTCCTTTTGCATGCCCTTAGTAGTAGGCCTGATATTTTTTCTATCTTATGACAATGGCATATGGTTATGAGTTGGAATAATGCCTTGAGAAGGTGCTATGTGATTTAGACATTACCTAGATAATTTCCTGGGCCTAACCAAGGTTAAATTCACCCACCTATAAAATGAGGACTAGAACATGCGTCTCTAAGTTATTTTATAAGTAACTGAGACAATATATTTATTGTCAGTTTAGCATAAACCAGGTGCTGAACAAACTCTAAAGTGCTTCATGCAGTGACTGACTCAGAAAGTATCAAATAAATGTAAGCAACAGCTGCGATAGATTTCTAAATAAATGAACAAACTGTTGCAAGTATATAGCATTTGGACTAGGTTATGGATTCCTGTGTGTTGCCTGTGCGTGCGTGTGTGTGTGTGTGTGTGTGTGTGTGTGTGTGTGTGATTGTGTAGTAGACTGGCAAATTATCTGTGATTGCTCCATTGTCCTGAGAAGTGAAACCATCCTATAATGCATAGGAAAAGGGAGTACAAATCACCAGCCAGGAAAATCCCAGCTCTATCCAGCCTTGCCTCTTGGGCTCTGGGGATAAGGGAAAAGCAAGGGACAAGCAAGAGGATGAGAGGGCTCAGGAGGTGAAGAAAGAAAAGGAGTGGATGGAAATACAGAGAGAGATGGGTAGGGAGGATGGCAACTGAGAAACCTCCATGAAGGTAGAGGCCCAGAAAGCCCAGCAGAAAGCAACACACATATGGGAGATTGAAGGAAGCAGGGTTGGAATTCTAAAGCCAATTTTTACCTATAGCTGCCACCCTGATACCATAAGAATCCAGCCTTCCCAGCTAAAACAGAACTTATTTTTCTTTTGTGAAAACACATGGAACATAATAGGTCTTCAATCAAGGCTCTACTGTAACTACTCTTAATCGAACTGTCAAAGTTTTTGCCAACATCAGCAAACTGCCTGCTATCTCTTCCACCTTTTGCCTCCCTCCTCCCAGAGGCAGCCAGCCAGCCCTCGGGCTGTGTGGACCAGAGGTGTTGGCTGAACACACTGGGGTGGGGCATTGGTCTCCTGGTATGTGCAGGTCATTGCACATCGATTTATATCCAACACTAAGTGACTCCTAGTAAGAATTTTGTTTCTAAATTCCCAAATATGAGGACACATGAAATTTCTGAATAATCATTGAGTAATTGAACCTAGTATTGAAATTTCTGAAAAACTGGAACATTCTTGATGTTAATTTTCTTTTTTGTTGTTGTTGTTTTACCTTTAGTTTTTTATTATCATTTTAATTTTTTTCCCATTTATTTTATTGCATTTTAGGTTTTGGGGTACATGTGAAGTTAATTTTCTAATCAGTATGAGCATAAAATAACTAGCTTTTTAGGAGCCATTATATATCCATTTACCAAAACTTCACATAAGAAAAAATTATCTTCTCAGCATGTTTTTTTTTTTTTTTTTTAACTCAAATTTATTTCTTTCACTGAGGAACTCTCCCAGAAGTGAAGATCTTGAAAGGAAGCAGAACTCAACTGCAAACCCGCAAGGCTCACAGGGCGCCGGCGTTTCCCTCTCACTCCTTTCAAGTGGAATGTAGTTTTCAAGAAAGGGGGAAAAAATATGAACGCTAGAGAAGCCTTTTATAAACAAGCCATTTAAACTTCAGAGACCATTAGCCCCCTGCCCGTTTTAAAGTTGTGGGTTTCATAGCCTTGGCTTTCTTGATAATTTACTTTGGAAATTCCCAGGCCTGTTAGGCAGGCCTGGGTGAATTCTGCCTTCACATGTGTGGCTGCTTGGAGACGTCCAGCTGCCATGGTCAGTTTGACGAAGTATACATAAGCTTTTGGCACCACATATTTGCAATATCATGGACGGTCAAGGAGGCGCCTGTTATAAAAATACACAGTGAAACACAACTGAAGGACTGCTCTTTCTCAAAGACGGACGTAATGCATTCCTTCTGTTCAGGCTCATTTTCCAGCCTTTCACATTCTTTGTGAACAAGAGTTATAAAACAACCCTGATGCAGGCCAATTATTTTTACTTTGAAGGCCATTAATCAAGATTGACTAAGAAAATGAAGACAGCTAAGCAAAATTTCATATGTGACTAGAGTGAGATTAAAATAAAACCAGATGGGATGGACAAAGACATTAAGCATATTTTTTTTTAATTTTTGGACTCATGTAATAAATGTCTTTTACAAATTACAGCACTCTTATTTTCTTACAGTAAATCAAATCAGGCCATAATGTACAAGTGGTCTCATTGCTGAAATGTCAAAAATAGAACCTGCCTTGTTCTTGTAGGGTAATTCCTCAAATCTAAACCAGCAGTGCAGGCTAACAGTCTATAAACCATCTACCTGTGTACAATCAGAACTGTACCTGATGGATGGGTTTCTCATGGCCTCAGAGCAAACCACACAGTGAATTCTCAGAAATCTCATTATGAAATGATTAGAGTTTTGAATCAGAGTTGTCAAGTAGTCCAATGCCCTTTAAGTTAAGAAAAGGTGAGTTCGAGACCTGTTAGATATGCCAGATTCTCTACCATGAAAATGACTAAGGGATGCCACAAATTCTACCTCCTTAAAGACTTTAAAATTGTTTTCCCTCAGATCTTCAGGATCTGATATTGCTAGTAGATGTATAATTTTTGTCACATAAATACACATTTTATGAATAGAATATTCAAAGATGTGTGTTTAAAAAATAAATTGCATTTTTCCTTCTGAATTTCCTCCCCCAACCCCTACTTTTTTTTTTTGGTTTTGCAAGGGTCTGTCTCCCATGCTTCAAACAGCAGAAGTATCTTCCCTCAGTGAGAAAACGACTGAAAATAACCAGCTGTTTCAGGATCTCTATCAAAACACACACAATAATCCCAAAGAATTCTTCCCCATTTAACACTGTCAGGTTAAAAAGTCAGCTTAGGAAATGAGACTAAACTTTCTTTTCATAACACTCAATGAACCATTTCTACAATATATTTAGAGAGGACATATGCATTTCTTAAAGCAGATTTAAAATAATCTGGAAAGAAATTGAAGTAAATTTTCAACTATAGTAAATTTTCTTAACTCTTCAGCTGCTTCCTTGTCAAGAGGAAGGCAATTTTGAGTTTAAAAAAGAACATTAAAAAAAAATTATTTTCCTGATAGAAAATCAGTCAACCCACGAGTATGAAGGGTACTCACCATTTTTTTCTCTACACCTTCAAAAAAACACAAAGCATTTTATAAAATTCCTCAGAAAAAAAAGGTAATTGCCTAGACATAGTTATACCTTATTTAATACATTACATTGTGATTCTGAAAAGCCACATTCACTTTGGGTTTTTCTAAGTGGGCTTGCCATTTAATTGCTTTCTATTTTAAGCTTCCTCTGTGAATCCTCTGTAAATAAAGGTTCTAGTTGATGTAAGGAGGCTAGTATCAAGGAATATTGCTTCTAAATCAATATCTATTTTTAAAAGTTTAGATTTTTATGTGGATTTCTTGATTAGTGACTCCAGAAGCCAGACTAACTCTCCCCAACATGATTTATTTGTAAATTCAGGAATAAAAGACTTTATACATTGATGTGTCTCTAACTCATGCAGAATATTACCAGGGAAATTTTCTGCCTTGATCTCACACAACATACCAAATCCAAATTCAGTGTCTTCTGGGGTTCAAAACAAGCTAGTTTTCTCAATGTCCAAATATCTGTCAATTGCAACTGTATTCTCTAAACCTAAATCTCAGAATCCCTAAATTTTAACATCTTAGATCTTCTTGAAAAATATCAAACACCCATGCCACCTTCCTTCACTGGTCCTCCAGTCACTAAGTGCTATCTGTCAGTCAGACTATGCAGTCAAGATTTCCCAAGCGTCCAATATGAAGGAACTTACCATCTGGGAAAATATGCCCAGGGGATAGTGCTGTTACTAAGTTATCAACCTTTTAATCAAAGAAGGGAAAGTCAGGCTAAAACCTTAAGAAATGGAGCAAAATACATGAATTTAATACAGTCAAAAGAAGACTTATTAATTCTCTCCCACTTCCCCTCAGTATTTGCCATCTTTTACTTCCATAGTTCATGCTCAAAAGAAAGAATCTGCGAATTGTTGTATTCTGCTCTTGCCCTATCCACATGTAATTCAAAATGCTACCAACTCTGCCTTCAAAACGCTACCAACTCTGCCTTCAAAATGCATCCCTCCTCTCAAACACTTGTCTACTACTCACTATTAAAATTCTAATCAAGTCTCTCATATCAGCAATCTCTTCCCTAGACTCTAGTCACAGATTCCTCCCCAATGTACCTGCTTCTCCTTTTGCCTCTATAATCAATTATAAAGGCAGAGTGATCTTTTAAAAATGGAAATTAGGTTTTATCTTACTCCTCTTGAAAACTTTCCAGTTGTTTTACTTCCTAAATCGAGGAACATTCTACCTTATTACAATGGCAACCCTTAACTCGTTATACTGGCCTGTACAAACTTACCTCATCTAGCCTCTACCTAGTTTTCAGATTGCCTCCTTCCACTTTCCTGTGCTTACCGTATTTGAGCCCAACTGACCCTCTCTTGTTACTGGATTATGCCAGGTTCATTTCTGTCTTGAGAGCAGCGCACTAGTGTGCTCTATACCTAAAATATTCTTTCCCAATATTTTGGGAAATATTGTAGCTACTTTTTGCCATTCAAATGTCTGTTTGAATGTCATCTTCTCAGAAAGGCCACTTTAACACTCTGCCTAAATTTACCCCAGTCACTCTCTGCCACGTTACCTTATTTTGATTCTCTACTTACTTTCTTATGGATATATTCATTTATTTGGTCACTGTCTGTCTATCAACAAATAGGTTGTAAGCTTCATCAGGGCAGGGACCTTGTCTCTCTTGCTAACTGCCATATATCTAGCATTAGATTGAGTGTAGACTTTAACAGGAATAAAATTAATTTGTTGAGTAAATGAAAGAATGAAAAATGGAGAAAAAAAGAGAAATTAGGTCAGGTCAGAACACATAAAAAGGGGAAGTAGAAACAAAATGAGTAGAGATGGAGCTGATGCTTCTTTCACAGTTGAAGCCCATAAATGTGGGGTCTCTTCAGTGGCTTTTCTGCTATAAGGGAAGAGTTGGCTTTGAAAGGAATAAAGTCACTGAATGCTATCAATTATCCCTTGAGAACGTCTTTTCAAACTCTTCCCCTCTTGCCATTTCTACCTCCATTCACGTGACCCTTTCTCTCGGTCCTCTACGCTTTCCTAGCTGGACCACCTTGTTCTGATCTTGACTATTCCCAGTCCATCCACTGCACTGGTGCCAAATTAATCTTACTAAAAACAGTATGCATGATGTCACCTTCCAGCTCAAAACACTCTTCAAGTGGTTCTCATTATCTAAGGGTAAAGGTCAAACATTTTAGTTTAGCACAGAAGACCGTGAGATTGCACCCAGACAACCCTCCCAGCCTTATCTCCCCTGGCTCCTCAACAGGAACCCAGTCCTAGTGAAGCTGGGGACTCCTTAGCCCCTCGAACACATGTTGTCCACTCCCTGTCTAGCTCATGTAACTTAGGCTGATGAAAATCTTCTCCTCCTCTATTCAGCTTTTAGCCAGTGGTCATGGTCCAGACAGAATCCCAAAGGATCTTTTAAAAAAAAATCCTAAAATGCTTATTACTCTTTATTGTTTCTTTGGCCATTATCATACATTACTTCCAAATTATCATTATTTTCTGCTTTACTTAAATCTTGTTTCCTTAGAGGCTAAAAATATATTTTTCTATTTTTTTTCTCACTCCTCTCAACTCATTCCTAGAAAATATATTTTTCTTTACTTTTTCACCATATCAGACTCAAACTTTGACATGTTGCCGAAAATCTTACCTTACAGAGATTGTATTTACTCATCTGGAAAGAGGGATGATAATGGCAAGTTTGCAGATTTGGTACAAGAATTAAATGAGATAATGCATGTAAGAAGTTTAGCACAGTGCCTAGCATATATAAAGGTCATTATATTCATCTAATCAATGAATTAGGTTAACAAATAGATTGATAAATTAATCAATAATTTACTTAGAAACTGTAAAACACAGCCAGTTATGATATGGATTTATTTATACTGCAAATACGACTCTCAAAACATATGTATAACAAACACAAGTTAATCTTTTTTTTTTTTTTTTTCCAGACAGAGTCTCACTGTTGCCAGGCTGGAGTGCAGTGGCTCGATCCCGGCAATGCAACTTCCTTTTTCCGGTTTCAAGCAATTCTCCTGCCTCAGCCTCCCGAGTAGCTGGGACTACAGGCATGCACCACCACGACTGGCTAATTTTTTGTACTTTTTACTAGGGACGGGGTTTCACCATGTTGGCCAGGATGGTCTCAATCTCTTGACCTTGTGATCCACCCGCCTCAGCATCTCAAAGTGCTGGGATTACAGGCGTGAGCCACTGCACCTGGCCCAGTTAATCTTTTTTAAAAGTATATGACTTCTGATTTCTACTATCATCACTATAACCTGTAACCTGACCCAGTAATTCTTAACCTCTTGTTGAAGTGAAACCCGATTGAAAATCTGATTAGAGCCCTTGGATCTCTCTCTAGAGAAACATACATAGATTAAGAAAACTTATAAATAACTTTAGAGAGCTTCATTGTCCCTTCTAGCCTATGCAGGAACTTCCGTCAATCTATTCAAACTTTATCAAGCCATAAAGCCCAATGTCCAGAAACCCAGTGTCAAGACTCTTTTTACTCTAGCCATTCCAGGCTCTTTGACAACAACAGTGCAATGATTACCCATCACCAATCTGCACAGAAGGCATGAACTCACTTTTTATTTTTAAGGCAGATTAAATGAAGTAAAAGAAAACCAAAAACCAAAATAATGAAGAAATATATTTCTTTTAACACTTTTGCAACAAGTGCACTAGGATGCTTTCATGTTGCATTTCAAAAACACAGACCACTCATTTTTGGCTATTTCTTTTCTACACATGAGATAGAAATTACAATATCAAAGGAATTCCCAAGTTCACCTTGAAATTTGGGGTTTTAGTTTTCAGAAAAAAGTTTTTTCTCTCTTTCTTTTCTTCTCTCTTTTCTCTTTCTTTCTTTCTTTCTTTCTTTCTTTCTTTCTTTCTTTCTTTCTCTTTCTTTCTTTCTTTCTTTCTCTTTCTTTCTTTCTCTTTCTTTCTTTCTTTTTCTTTCTTTGTTTCTCTGTTTCTCTTTCTCTCTTTCTCTTTTTTCTCTCTTTCTCTTTCTTTTCATTCCTTCCTACCTGGTTTAAAGTTATTAAATACATGCTCAGTGCCATGCCTTTTGCTAAAAATTGGGAAAACAGTAACGAGCAACACTCTGCCCTAACAGATCTTATATTCTCTGGAAAAATACAACATTACTAAATACTTACATGAATGAATAAGTAGTAACAATATAATATGTACCAGCAATATAGTATATACCAACATGGACAACTGTTGGATATTATCAGATTATACAACTGGAGAAGAAAAGCTCCTCTAGGGATCAGAGGAAGTCTCTTGGAGAAAGACACATTTTTAACTGAGATTTGAAGACTGGATAGGAGTCAACCAGATGAAGTGTGTGGGATGAGGGGACTGGAATGGTGTGATAGGAGAGTCACCAAGGTAGGAAAGAACACCCTAGGAACTCAGATAACACTAGTGCTGTTGGAAGATGGAAGAATGATGGAAAGCATTGTAAGTCATGGCTTCGTTAGGAATCCTTCTGATTTCAAGTCATAGATAAGTAATAATGGCTTTAAAATGTGGATTGAATTTTTCTTATATAACAGAAATTTTAGAGAAAAGCAATTACCCGCACTGTTTCAGCTACCGTCGATATCACCAGTGACCCTATTTCCCCTGCTCTTCCTCCCTTCATGACGAGTGTGCTGTCTGTCAGTCTCACACTTGCCATTTCATGGTCATAAGATAGCTGCCAAAGGTCCAGGCATTGCCACCATATTCAAGGCAGGAAGAAATGAAGGACAAGTGGCAGCACCGGCTTCATCTCTCAGGCTGTCATGGGGAAAATTGACTGAAGAGGAAAAGATGGTATGGTATGCAGTGATAGAAAGATACTGACCTTGTACAAAATGCCTGAGACATGAATGGAGATGATGGTAGTAGAGAGGGGCAGAAGAGGGATTCAGGAAACAGAGGTTTAGAATGACTCTAACTATTTATATGATTGTTATGTATGGCAAATGCAATTATATGTGTGAATGCACTTTAACACTATAAAGTTTTATACCAAATTTGTGCATTTTAAGGTCAGAATTTGACTGACTTGTTATTAAGATACATATTGTCCTTGAACTTGAAACTCCTCTCTATCATCGGAACTCTTGAAAAATATGAAAGCTGGTTGATTCATTTGGTAAAATAAAACTTCTTTCCGATTCTTTTACTTACAAAAGTCAAAACTTCACTTTTATTTAGTGATGTAGAAAAGATAAAAAAATATTCCCAGGTCAGCTGTATTTGCTCCTCCCAGCTTAATAAACTAAGTGTGCTTTTGTGCTTGTACAAAGGAGAACCCAATTACAGCATATAAAGGACAGCTTTAAATGAATGAGGAAAAGCTCCAGTCTCCCTTCAGTAAGGTGAATCATTCTACAGAACAAAAGGGGGTGTGGTGGCAGGTGGTGGGGTAGGAGGGATAAACCCATATCCTAATGTAAATCTCATTTAAAAATTAAAATTTCTCAGGGTTTTCTATAACTGCTACTCTTGAAATTCATTCCTGGGCTGAGATTTTTTTTTTATTTCAACTCTCACATTAACAGTCCAATAATAAACCCTTGATTGAAGAAAAAGGATTACAGTGAAAAGGTTGGAATAAGCTTAATTGTAGAGGTGTGATTAATGCCACAGTGATAGACTCCCAGGTAATGATTTTTAAAATTTTATAGGAAATGTTTAACAAGATGACTGCCTGACTATAAAATTCTGTGTATAAGAAAATAGTCCTTGAAAGCAGCATTGGGCCCTGTTGCACTAATACATCTATGAATGGCAACATTTCTTTTATAGTTTCGATGAATGCTAAAGCAGAAACTTTATTATAATGATTTTGGACCCAGAACTGTGAAAATAGAGGGAAGAATATGAACATTTTACCAGATCAATCAATTTTCATTTAAAATTCTACTTATTGTAAATGGTATCAAACTATGAAAATGTAGCATTTCAAACTAGTGATTTCTATCCTACCAAAATTGCAGTACATATTTGGGTTTTGAAGTAGATAGGATCAGTGTTAGAGACAGCATGGTGTAGCAAAAAAAAAAAAAAAAAAAAAGAAAGGAAAGAAAGGAAAGAAAAAATAATAATGATTGAAATACCTGTGCTGTAGTTTCTTCTTTTATTTAGTCATTCAATCTGAAAGCATTTACACAAGGTCTAATAATTGTAAGACACTGAAATAGAAAGATCCCAGATGTTTCTAGGTATTCTTCTTAAGAGATGCTCAGGCTCCACAGGGTAGGGACACAGAGGCAGACACATAATTGAAATATCATACATGGTGTGACCCTGTGTTCATTTGTAACGAAAACATATAGGTTTATGGGAACATAGAGGAGATAAATTCATCTCAGGAGGGTGTGGATTAAAAAGGGGCTTAGGAAAAGCTTCCAATAAGCATCAGCACATGAATTAAGACTCAAAGTCTTTGCTTACAAGGGGATTGAGCCAGTTCAAGGGGAGAAAAACATTAGAAAATGGTGCCCCTTTTAAGGAGCTCAAGTAAGTGATATTTCCAGAGTGCAAAAAGTGGCAAGACATGAGACAAGACAATGTTGATCAACTTTGGCTAACTTCAGGAGAGAAAAAGAAATGCTGGAAGGGTATAGGATGGCTCATAGAGAGTCTTTTAGCCCTCATTAAGGAGCTTGGACTTAATCCTGAAGACAACAATGAACCATCTGGAAGATGCTATGTTCATATTTGTGTTTGAAATCATTTATGTGGATTACTCTACAAAGGGCGGATTTAAAGGAGACCATTAGGATTCTCTTGGCAATGGGCTGAGACAAAGAGGTTGGAGAAGAGCTAGGGAGTATTGGGACATAAAATTTGCAAAAATAGAAAGAAATCAAGGATACAGCTTAGAGGACATGCCAAAACTGCCCCCAAGAATAACGAAAACAAAGCTGGTGTGATGGGGAAGGTGATTAGAGCTCAATCAGAAGGAGTTTTAGGCACCAATGAATATCCAGGTGGAAATAACAGGAGAAAATTGCATACATGAGTCAGCAACTCAGGGAAGATTCTGGCTGAAGAGACTCACTAGAAGTTATCGGCATGCAGCATAGCTGCACTAGGAGGGCACTTGGCTGCTGAAAGTTTGCCTGTTAAAAATACTACTCAGGGAGAGCTGTGGCATGAAAGGAGCAGGAGGCCTTTACTGTACTGTGAGATCTTTTTGAAGACCAAATGAAAGACTCTGTGAAATAAGAATACAGAAGTATGATGTGGTTATTATTTGAACTTGACTCAAATGCTCAAATGATATACATTTAAAAACAATAGAGCTGTAATCAAACACCATAAACAAAAATCATCTGTTGATGTAGAATAACTGCAGTGGTATAAGGAGGTGAGGCATTTCGGAGGTGATTAGGTCATGAGGATGGAACTCTTATGAATGGGATTAACGCCCTTATGAATTAGGCCCCAGAGAGCTGTCTTACACCTTACAACATAGAGAACACAGGGAGAAGGTCCCATTTGTAAACAAGGAAACAGGCCCACACCTTGACCTCAAACATCCTAGCCTCTGGAGTTGTGAGAAATGAATTTCTGTTGTTTATAAGCTACCTAGCCTATTGTATATTGTTATAGCAGCTAAATGAACTAAGACACTCGTTTACCAAAATAGTTTTATAGGTATGAGATTGAGAGACATCACGATGAGGAGAAAATGTGACTATGAAAATTTTATAACTCCACTGAAAGTCTATCCAGATTAAATTATTGGGAAGAAATTGATGAAGGAAACAATAGCTAATGCTTGAAAAATGATTTTAACTTTTCTAAGGTTTCGAGTTTCATTTATTCCTTACATTTCCCTGTGTGTACATTCAAGAACAAGTCAAATTAATTAGAACAATACTCTTTGAAGTTGAAATAGTTAAGTCATTCCTCAGGAGAAATTAGTCCTTAAGAATTCTAGGACACTATAGGATTTAAAGAACTGGTGAGGGATTAAAAGCTCACACTATTTTGGTAACCAAGTCCAGTGAATTTTAAAACTAATTATTGGGCTTTTTATTACATCAAAAGTAGATAGCGGATAAGATCATTTTATTTGTTTATGTCCTCAGTATTAAACTTTAACTTCATCCCTTTTCCCCAGTAAATGATCCAAAATTAACTTTGCCACTTTCCCAAAAATAATCTTAAAGTTAGTGCACAGTACTGAGATAATAATTTCAGTAGAACTGTGCTTCACTTAAATAAATAAATAAAATGAATTAGGTGAATTGTATTCATTTAGTATGTCGAGAGTTCAGGTTCTTTTTTTCCAGTACAGCAGAGTAAGATGCAATACTCCCTTGGGTTTTGTTGAAGCCCAACAAGAAGAGTTTGTTAATTTCGTACAGTATTGCATTAAAAAAGACGTCATGGGCCAGGCACGGTGGCTTATGCCTGTAATCCCAGCACTTTGGGAGGCTGAGGCGGGCAGATCATGAGGCCTGGAGTTTGAGCCCAGCCTGGCCAAGATGGTGAAACACCATCTCTACCGAAAAATACAAAAATTAGCTGAATGTGGTGGCACGCACCTGTAATCCCAGCTACTCAGGAGGCTGAGGCAGAAGAATTGCTTGAACCCCCCGGGAGGCAGAGGTTGCAGTGAGCTGAGATCGCACCACTGCACACAAGCCTGGGTGACAGAGCAAGACTCCGTCTCAAAAAAAAAAAAAAAAAAAAAAAACAAAAAAAACCCATCATGTTGGTTTTAATATAGTTAGGGTTAGTGTTAAAAACCAGCAGAAGAATATAGTATTTGGAATCAATTGTAAGATCTTGTTGCAAGCTAGTTAACAACATTGAACCTTCACTGTAAAGTCAAAATAATGACACTTCCCTAGTCCTATTTAAGAGATGAATTAGATGATGTATATAATGGGCTTAGTACAGTAGCTGGTAATTTTTTCTTAATAAATTAATAGACACTCATTGCTAATAATGCAAACATTATTTTCATAAATAAAATCACTTTTATAATTTTCTCATGTAAGGTGATCTTTACAATTCAGAGTTTATTTTGACTGCCCAGCATGTAAACACTTACAATGTTAAAGGGCTCTCAAGATAGGTGAAAACCAGGTCATACTTACTGCTATGAAAACTTAAAAACATGTTGATGTTTCTTTCTCTCTCTGACCAACTAGATGTTCCCACTGTGGAAGGCACAAATGTATACTCACATGGCTTGGATTCGAAGAGTACTTTAAAAAAATTCTGTTTAGCTAAAAATGTACACCTAATTTATCATTACCTTTTAGTCCTTTTCAAGTATTTTTTGAGAATTGAAACCAATTTTCTCACTCATTAAGTTATTCCTTTTTATTTATTGCTTATATATTACATATAAATATATTAATATTAACATTTGTAAATATTTTTTAATTTATTATTTCTGTGAAAAAAAAGATAAGTGACCAATGAGCAGGTCACAGTGAAAATATCTCATGATAAATGAGGAAAGAAAATTAAATGATATTAGCAAATATGAGAAAGTCAATTGTATATCTGTTATGGTTGAAAATTAATTGAAAATTGCATAAGTCTAGTTGTATTGAATACAGTGGCAAAATTATGCTAGATTTCATTTATTTTTAGTATTACTTGTTCCTCCAAAAAATCATTAAGCATTGTTTTTTCCTACAAGTATTATATTTCTGATTTTAAAAGACTAGGGCTTATTATAAGGCTGAGTTTTTATGACATTTTTATCCAGGCCAGTGGCTTTTCTATCTTTTATCTAAAAGTTTATGGTATATTGTATTTCATTTACATCCATCGTCATAAAAGCTTTTTAATTTATGTTCAGAAGACACTGAGAACCGCTATGAGATATTGACTCTGACTAAGTTATAATGTAGTTGCATCTTTGTGTACACTATGTACTGGGGTTTAGTTTTCAAAAGCCCCAAACATAGCACAAATGAATGATCTCAGTGGTCAGGAGTCCACTTGTAGGTGCATAGTAACCACTCAGTAATTTAAAGTTGATTGATTCTTCCACTGTTCATGCACTGTCCTGGCCAGACCTAAAAGTAAATTAATGTTTAGACTCTGATCAGGAGATAAAACACATTTCTAGTTTTGGAAATATTGAGCAGAATTACTAGTAATGGATGATTATTATTGTGTCATTCCACTCCCATAAAAACATAGAAGAAAGCAAAAGTTTGGCATAAAGGCAATAATCCAATCCCTCCCTCCTATGCAACTTTCCACTTCCATTTAAAAATGAGATTATAGTGTGTAGTGGGCAAAATAATGCCCACCACCCCCCTCCCTTCAGAAGAATGTCCAAGTCCTAATCCCTAGAAGCTGTGAATACATTATGTTACATGGCAGAAGGGGATTAAGGTATTAAGGTTGCAGATGAACTTCAGGTTGCTAAGCGGCTGCTCTTATAATAGAGAGATTATCCTGGATTATCTGAGTGGGCCCAATTAATCACAAGAATCCTTATAAGTGGAAGAGAGAAGCACAAGAGAGTCAGAGAGAGATGTGATGGCAGAAGCCAGGTCAGAGTGGTGCAACCTTGGTGGCTCTGAATATTGAGGAAGAGGACACAAGCCAAGGAATGTGAGCAGCCTCTAGAAGCTGGAGAAGACAAGGACACACAGTATCCCCTAGAGTCTCCTGAGGGAATGCAGATTTACTGATACCTTGATTTTTAGCACAGCCAGACCTGTGTTGGACTAACACCTGCCTAACTGCAATATGTGTTGCTTTTAACTACTAAGCTTGTGATAATTGGCTATGGCTGCAATAGAAAGTAATGTATAGTGCTCATTATTATATAACTTTCTAAAGTTGCTAAGTGGAATACCTGGAAATTTGAAAATGAAGGCATTACTCTATCCTAGATAACCTTTTTTTGTGTGTGTGCCTTCCCATTATGAAATTCCAGTTTCCTCCCATTAAAATGTATGCAATAGCAACTAAACTGGTCCCTAACTTACAGCTTTGACAGAAGGTACTTAAAAGCCCCCTCTCTCCTTTATTTCCCTCTCAGACAATTTTTTATTTGCTCTGTTTATTTGACTTTTTAAAACTTCTATACCAGGAGAAAGTCTTTATTTTGGGAAAATAATGTTATTTATATACAGTTCACATCAACCTTTCTATTAACAATTTTAAATTTCCAGCAAACACACATATTTCTTGGCTATCTAGTGTTGGACCCGTCTGTTAGGAAGAGGTAAATCCTTTGTTAAGATTCATGAGACCAGTATTTATAAGTCCAGGTATTGCTGAAAATAAATAGGAATCCTAAATGTCACTAATGACCAAAATTACCCTGGAAAGAGATTTTTCTTTCAGTAACAAGCTCTTGACATGGTCATGCCCACCATTCCACAGTATTTGTTGACCATATTATTATCAAAATAAATAGTGAAGCTGACAGGCATAGGAAGACACAGGTTGTATAGAGGAGGGGTGACTCATAGGGTACCAAGCATCATTTGGGGTGAAAGCTGGGTGGCCTGAATAGTCAGGAATGGCGTCATCCCATCTTCCTAGAAAACCTTTCCCAGAGGTAATTTGTCTCCAGTTTGAACTACTACATGTTAAAAAGAGTTTCTTCTATATTGTTATTTTTTTTTTCTTACTGAGTCTACTGACTAGAGCATTCAACTGGTAAGAATTATTCTCACCTGAATTAAATATGGATGGGTAACTCATACCCATTTCAAGTTCAACAAACATCTTGAACTATTTTTCTAACATTTGGGATTTGGCAAAAAAATATTTTACTCAGTAATTTTCTGCTTAATTTTTAAACCCTTGTATATTTAAGGGGAATTTAATCCATATGTTTCTGATTCATTTATCATTAACTGATCAGGTTGGTTTTCTGTTGCCGTGTTTGTGGTGGGAGAGATGTTTTAGGGATACTTTCGACAAATTTCTTGGGGAAAAAAATGAAAGCTTCATTCTGCCAGAAGAAATCAAATGTCAAAGCAAGGAAGACAAGAGATGTTCTAGACTCATGTCAGCAATGCAGCCTGACTGAAAAAGAGAAAGACCATTCTGCTCCTAACTTGACTGCTAAGGATGAAAGGTGTTGTGGATTTTTGAATTGCAGACATAAATAAGTGCTCTCAAAATCAGTATTCACTAACCATTCTGGGTACTGGTGTCCAATGTGTCTGAGAAAAAAAAGGCAACTCCTTATGTCAAGGGCAAAAAGAAGAGCCAAAAAGAAGATGTATTCAGCAGCTGAGAATAAAACTGTTTATTATTATATACACAGTGAAAAGAGAAAGAAAATGAGGGGTTAGAAGAGAAAAACAGAGGAAACAGAAAGCACAAATAACTAATTTCTGAGATTCTCTTCTAATATTCCATAAATTTAGATTAAAAAATGTTAATCTAGGAAATCCTATCCAGAGCAACCAGGTAAGAGAAAGAAGCAAAAGGCATTCAAATAGAAAAAAGAAGTCAAACTATCTCTCAGTACTTACAATATAATTCAACGCTTAGAAAATCCTAGAGGCTCTGCCAAAAGGCTACTAGGACTGAAAAAATATTTTTAGTAAAGTTTCAGGATACAAAATCAATGTACACAAATTATTAGCATTTCCCTATGCCAATAATGTCCAAGCTGACAGTCAAATCAAGAACACAATCCCATTAACCATGGCCACAGGAAAATCAAGTACCTAGGAACAATGCTAAGGAAGTGAAAGATCTCTGCAAGGAAAACTACAAAATACTGCTGAAAGAAAACAGACACAAATCAAGGGAAAAACATTCCATGCTCATGGATTGGAGGAATCAATATCTTTAAAATGGCCATGCTGCTCAAAACAATGTACAGATCCAATGCTATTCCTATCAAACTACCAACATCATTTTTCATACAATTAGAAAAAAAACTATTTTAAAATTCATATAGAACCAAAAAATAACCTGAATAGCCAAAGAAATCTTAAGTAAAAAGAAAAAAAGCTAGTGACATTATTCCATCCGACTTCAAGCTTTACTATATGGCTACAGTAACCAAAACAGCATGGTACTGCTACCAAAACAGACACGTAGACTATTGGAACATAATAGAAAACTCAGAAATAAAGTCATACTCTTAGAACCACATGATCTTCATCATGGCCAACAAAAACAAGCAATGGAGAAAGAAGTCCCTATTCCATAAATGGTTCTGGAATAACTGGCTGGTCATACACGGAAGACTGAAACTGGACTCCTACCTTTCACCACATAAAAAAATGAACTCAAGATGGACTAAAGATTTTAAATGTAAGACCTAAAACTATCAAAATTCTAGAAGAAAGCCTTGGAAATACCCTTCCCGATGTTAGCCTTGACAAAGAATTTTTAGCTAAATCCCCAAAAGCAATTTCAACAAAACAAATATTGACAAGTGAGACCTAATTAAACTAAAGAGCTTCTGCAAAGAAAAGAAAAAAAAAAACTATAAATAGGGGAAACAGACAAACTACAGAATGGGAGAAAATATTCACAAACTATACCCTCCTACAAAGATCTAATATCCAGAATCTATAAGAAACATACACAAATCAGCAAACAAAAAACCAACCCATTAAAAAATTGGCAAAAAAATGAACAGAGACTTCTCAAAAGAAGACAATACAAGTGGCCAAGAAACACATGAAGAAATACTGATCATCACTAATCATCAGAAAAATGCAAATCAAAACCACAATGAGATCCATCTCACACCAGTCAGAATGACTATTATTAAAAAGTCAAAAACCAACAGATGTCAGCAAGATTGTGGAGGAAAGGAAACACTCATGCACTGCTGGTGGGAATGTAAATTAATTCAGCCCCTGTGGAAAATGATGTGGATATGTCTCAAAGGACTCAAAACAGAGCTACCATTTGATCCAGCCATTCCATTACTGAGTATATACCCAAAGGAAAACACATTGCTATACCAAACGACACGTGCACTTATATGTTCATCAACATGCAGTTCACAAGAGCAAAGACATGGAATCAACCTAGGTATCCATCAATGGTCGATTGGATAAACAAAATGTGCTATATAAACACCATGGAATACTATATAGTCAGAAAAAAAGAATGAAATTATGTCCTTTGCAGCAACATGGATGGAACTGGAGGTTATAATTCTAAGTGAACTAATGAAGAAACAGAAAACCAAATACTGCATGTTCTTGTTTATAAGTGGGAAGTAAACATTGAGGACACATGGACATAAACATGGGAACAATACGCTGTGGACCACTAGAGAGGGGAGGGAGGAGGACATGGGTTAAAAAACCACCTATCAGATATCACACTTACTAGCTGGGTGCAATACATGCATGTAACAAATCTGTGTATGTACCACCAATATCTAAAATAAAAGTCAATATTTTTAAAGAAAGAAAAACTTAACCTATACTATGACTACTTGTAATAAACTAAATAATTTTTAAATGATGCAATCAATATTACTTATTCTATTTCCATCCTTTCCTCAATGTATTGGTTTACAGAAAGTTTTAAAAAGCTACATTATCATATTTCTTCAATTTGACTTTTGCTTCTTTCCAATGGTTTTCATTACTTATCCTGTTTTAGAAGCTAAAAGTTCTAGTTAAAAATAAAAGATATTGCATTTTTAACAGGTTTTGATTTATGTGCAAAGCTGTGTGTGTGTGTGTGTGTGTGTGTGTGTGTGTGTGTGTGTAAAATTTTTGGCATCAAAACGAGTTAGCTTCAGGACTCTCTTATTTCTATCATTGATATTGCAGTTATTTCAATTGAGTTGAATATAAAAACACCATGTCTGAGTCACAAAAAGTTTTATAGAATTGTATATGCAAATTCTGATATTCATTCAACAAATATTTAGAACACCTTCTATGTGCACAACGTTGTGATGAGGAATTAATACACTGGGGCAAGGGGCCAGTTCCTGAGCTTAAGTGTTTAACACAATATAAGTAGAGGAATAAAATTATATTAAGTTCCCAGTTTCACAAAACTATCTGTCTTTTGTTAAAGAAGCCTGCCTTGAAAGCATACCTCAATTTTATATGTAGAGAATTTTAAAATTAAGATTTTAAAAAATTATCAAGTTCTACAGCTCCAGATAACCCAGTCTCTTAGGAACACTTTCTTAGTTTACATCAAACTATTTTAAATCATGCCTTCTAATGAGGTGTCAACCATGTCAGCCAATCTGAGTGGTCCTGGCATTTCATAAGAATGACAAGTCGACTATGAAAATGAGAGAGAAGGAAATCATGAGAAATTGTTTTAATGCCCAAAAGCAGCTTATCATTTTCAAAGTCTCTAAGTGGTGTTTTTTTTGGGGGGAGTCCCAATTAAAAATTTTTAAATGAAGTATTTGTTACATGGCGAAGGCTTAGATTTCAAAAGTCACAAATGAGTAGGAGAATGACCTTATGTTTCTACATCTTAGAGGTGGCTTGAGTGAGTTTAGCAAATATCAAGCTACTAAGAGCATACAGGGCCTTTCCGATAAAGCAGTTGTGTTCAGCCCTTGAAAAATGGTATTGCAGCTCCTTTGAGAAAGAACTTTTGATTGAAGTGTTAACAAAGGACAGCGGTCAGAAGGAAAGCAAACATGGGCTCTTTAACATGGGTCAACACTGTTAGAATTTTACAATATGGTAAGAGAGTAAAAGAAAAAGGATCCTTGTAAATGGAACAAAGTAACACATCCTGGGTCCAAGAGACAGAAGAGATTTAATGGGCCCGTGATTATTTCTTTCCATAATATCATACATTTCATTTCTTCATAAGCTTTCTCATATAATTCCATAGTACGTTGCAAGTCTGTATGAGATTTTTTTTTTTTTTAAATATAGACAGGGCCTTGCTCTATTGCCCAGGCTGGAGTGCAGGGGCATAATCTTGGCTCACTGCAACCTCCACCTCCTGGGTTCAAGTGATACTTGTGCCTCAGCCACCTGAGTAGCTGGGATTATAGCATGCCTGGCTAATTTTGTATTTTTCGTAGAGATCAGATTTTGCCATGTTGGCTAGGCTGGTCTCAAAATCCTGGCCTCAAGTGACCCACCGGCCTCAACCTCCCAAAGTGCCGGCATTACAGGTGAGCCACTGTGCCTGACCCTGAGTTTTTTTTATTATTATTATTTTAAATTGTGCTTTAAGTTCTGGGATACATGTGCAGCATGTGAAGGTTTGTTACATAGGTATACATACACTTGCCATGATGACATGCTGCTCCCATCAACCTGTCATCTACATTAGGTATTTTTCCTAATGCTATCCCTTCCTTAACCCCCCACACCCCAACAGGCCCTGGTGAGTGTTGATCCCCTCCCTGTGTCCATGTGTTTTCACTGTTCAACTCCCACTTATGAGTGAGAACATGTGGTGTTTTGTTTTCTGTTCCTGTGTTACTTTGCTGAGAATGATGGTTTCCAGCTTCATCCATGTCCCTGTAAAGGACATAAGCTCATCCTTTTCTATGGCTGCATAGTATTCCATGGCATATATATGTCACATTTTCTTTATCCAGTCTATCACTGATGGGCATTTGGGTTGGTTCCAAGTCTTTGCTATTGCGAATAGTGTTGCAATTAACATATGTATGCATGTGTTTATATAGGAGAATGATTTATAATACTTTGGCTATATACCCACTAATGGGATCCCACCAACAGTGTAAAAGCATTCCTATTTCTCCACATCCTTTCCAGTGTCTGTTGTTTCCTGACTTTTTAGCGATTGCCATTCTAACAGGCATGAAATGGTACCCTGCTTCAGCTTGCCCTCTGTGGACTTCACGTACTGTCCAACCAGTCCTAAGGTCATTTTCAGTGTTTTGAAATTCTACTGTAATAGACACGCTTATTTTATAATGTTTTATTTCAGTAGAATG
The DNA here is from genome assembly GCF_009761245.1 of Sapajus apella. Taxonomy (NCBI): domain Eukaryota; kingdom Metazoa; phylum Chordata; class Mammalia; order Primates; family Cebidae; genus Sapajus; species Sapajus apella. Next base: position 8,229,247 of record NW_022436943.1, on the reverse strand, counting down.
GATTTCTAGAACTGGTGCAGTGGCAAGGTTTTAGCTCACTGCAGTCTCAACTTTCTGGGCTCAGGGAGTCCTCCTGCCTTAGCCTCCCGAGTAGCTGGGACTACAGGCGTGTGACACCATGCCCAGCTAACTTTTTGTATTTTTAGTAGAGATGAGGTTTTACCATGTTACCCAGGCTAGTCTCAAACTCCTAGCATGAAATGATCCACCCACCTTGGCCTCCCAAATTGTTGGAATTACAGGTGTAAGCCACCATGCCCAGCCCCTTTTTAGTTTTAGTTTTTTGTTTTTTGTTTAATGAGGATGTCTATGAGGCATTTCTTCACCATCTTGTATTCTTCCTCTTGTCTGCTTTCTTTACACATTAAATTAATTCTGTGACCTAAGTAAAGAGATAATTTTTTTAATAACTAGAATTTGTGTTATTTTTTTACCTTCAGAAAATGTCTTTCCATAAAAACTTGACTCATGCCTGTTTTCTGTCTGATAAAGCAAGTGCTAAAGAGTTGTTGGTTAAATAAATTTGCAAACATTTCCTTATTCCTGAGATAAAAGAGTCTACATTGATATGTCTTTGATGTTCCCATTCTTTCTCCTGGAACAGCATGTTTGAGAGTAGGAAGGACCAAGGAAGCTGATAGTGAGCTAGTATTCAGAGCACAAGGACCAGTCCCAGAAGAGAAACAGGGGAATTGTTGGTCACTTAGGCAACAAGCGTGTCTGTGGAGTTGCCCACTGTAGAAAAACACTTCCCTGGGAAAGCCAGCATGGTTTGGTGAGCAGAGAAGTGTCTGAAGCTTAGTAGAATTGACTTCATGCAACTGCAAAGCCAAGCAAATCCAGCCCTTAGGAAAAAAGAAATCTTTTTCCAGCCTCATTGAGCAGGACTGTCTCAGGAACAAGATATGCCTGAGCATTTAAGCTAATATTTGTTGGTTCCTTAAACAGGATGGCAAAGGAAAGAGAGGAGAAAGCAGAGACTGCTCTGGCCAAATAGTGCACATCTGTCAAACTCCAGAGAGATCTCTGAAGATAAGGGGTGGAGTTAGTAGGGGAACATTTTGGTTGCAAACGGATCACCATATTTGCTCCCACTACTGAAGTAAAACCAGGATAAATCCGGTTTTCCTGTTTATGAAATATCTCACTTCCTTAGATTCTATTTGAGTTTTATGGCTATCTATAGAAGTGGAAGTTGAGCTGAAGCCAGACAGATCTGGCCCTATTTCCCATGGGCCCATGCACCACCAATTTGGATCTGAGATCAGACATAACCTTGCCAGAAGCAGCAAAGGGTTTGGTGAACCCTCACAAAGCCTGTCAAAACACCCAGAGGCCTTGAGGGTCAGAAGGGAGCTATCACGTGGCCTTTCTGTGGGTACAGAATGTTCCTAGAGTGCTGTTTCAGTTCTTATTTTAATTATTTCTAATTTTCAGTGGTTCTTCACTATGAATGAGAGTGCTATAAAGGAGCTATATTTCCATGTGTATCCCATGTGTAATTATTTTATCCATGTTTATATCAACCTATTAGTATACATTCATTGACCCCTCCAACGTGCCAAGCACCACAGTAAGTGTTGTGGAGTATTCAAAGGATAGCAAAATAACATTTGTCTTTCTAAGTTTATATTTTTCTTTTCTTGTTTTCTTCTTCCTTTTCTTCCTTTCTTTTTTGTTAATACAGAAAACTGCAAAGAATTAAAAGCCTCTAGAATTGTATTCTTTCTGATGAGTTATTTGGAAACAAGTAGTGATTCTTAATTTTTCTATTATTTATATTTTGTTACTTTATTATTTAATGAATTAATTATTGAAACGGAGTCTTGCTTTGTTGCCCAGGCTGAAGTGCAGTGGCATGATCTCGGCTCACTGTAACCTCTGCCTCCCAGGCTCAAGTGATTCTCATGCCTCAGCCTCCCGAGCAGCTGGGATTATAGGCCTGTTGCTTTATTTTAAACTTTTCTTTTAATGTTTAAATTTTGTATATTGTCATGTGACACTCCGGGGTGCTTGAATTAATTCCTGAATCTACTTTTATTCCTTAGCCATAAAGCAAGCCCATTTTGTGCATATGTGCTGATGAATATGCACCAATATTAGCTACTCAAGGTCAATAATTTGGTTCAAGATGTGTGTGTGTGTGTGTGTGTGTGTGTGTGTGTGTGTGTAGACATAAAAGGCAGTCTAGAACATTTCTAAAAAATTATTAAAAGAGTAAAAGTACAATAGTGATAGAGAACTCTTTGGGACAGTTTTTGGGAAAAAATTCTACTTTGATAGGTGAAGAGAGAGATGAGCTCCTTGGATGCACTCTTCTTCACCTCTGCCCTCCTTATCTGCACACTTATTTACATGCACAATTCATCTCTCTTTTTCTTTTTAGTCTTTGAAAATAATGTGCATTTGGTTCAATTTCCTTTGACTGACTTTATATTTTCCTTCATCAGTTATCTTTTCTGTTCTTAACCTTCTATCTCACTTCTCTGTTAAAAAAAACCTAATAGCTTAGAAACATAAATAAATAAATATGTTGCATCCTAAATAAATATCCTTCCTTGACCCCACACCATTTTTATACCAGTCTATGTCCCATCTTTCCTGTATTTCTATTTTTAGAATGTAGTATTGAGCTATCTCTAGGCTATTCTATTCACTTTTCCATAGACTGAAGTCTGGATTAACTGCCACTACCACACTGAAATTGTCCTTGAAGAAAAATTGGGCAGATGTTTCTGTTGTATCTGGCAATGGCAATGACTTCCTATATTTAACACTTTCATCTCTGGGTTCTGTTACACCACTCTGCTGCTCTGTCTTTAACCAGCTTACAATCTCTGATTACTCCTTCTTGGCCATTTTCATGACTTTTTCTATCATTCTTTATTTCTTAAATGTTAATATTTCTGATGTTCTGCCACTATGTCTTCCATTTTCTGTACTTCTTTGTGCTAATACACTTTCAGGATTTTGACTGCCAGCAGAAAAGGTGTGTACCTTAGTAATACTGGTGTTATTATGTCAGTAATGTTCTAATCTCTCTCTTCAGCTCTGAAATTTTCCCAGAACCTGCTCATTATCTCCACCTGATTGTCCAATGGGGACTTCTTGTTCCATGCACCATCCTAAATCCTTTGGAGTGAGTTAGGGTATTCCCCAACAGCTCCTTCTCCCTATAATTGCCAACTTGGTCAGGAGTACACCATTTACCTAGTCATCCAAAATAGAAACGGAGGTTTGAAGTTCATCCTTGAATCCCTCTTTTCCTCTGGCTTTTATATCCAGATAATCACTAAGTACTGCATACTTTACCCCAAGGAACCCAATTCAGCAATATTGAATCAGTTTCTTCATCCCCATAACTACTCACACTACTTTAATGCAGGCACTAGACTATTGCAGTGGTCTCCCACCCTCCACAACTGTGTGCACAAACTCATCCTCTCACAGTGGACAGAAACAATGCATCCAAATTTGATTCCAACTTTATTACTTTGCTAACGAAATTTGCCAATGGTTCCACATCATTTGTTCTATTTCTTTCTCATTATTTTACATGACCATCTACCTCATGCTTTGCTTTCCCACAATACTGAATATGTTGTAATTCCTCTCATATGCTATGTTGTTTATCCTGCCCGAGCCTTTGCTCAGGCTCACCCCTTTGCTTGGAATGTCCTTATCCTCTTCACCAGGATAACTCTTCCTAATCTTTTAAGATTCTTTTTGATGGTAACCTCTTCAAGAAGCCTTCCTTGCTCCCTACCCATACCTCTAATTGGTTTGGGTAACTGTCTCTCTACTTCCATGATAGCCATACATCTTCACCAGATTTGTTATGTTATAGTGTGATTATCTGCTAATGTCTGTTATTGAATAAAAGGACTATATTTTGTATTTATTTTTATTTCCAACACTTTAATTTGGTGTCTGTCATATAATAAACAATAGGTAACTAATTTTGTTAGGTGAGAGCCTTCTTCCAATCTTAAATTATGAACAGGATTTAGATCATTGCAACCAAAGGCAGGAATCAAATAGAGATAAGACTTTGAACTCATAATCAAACACAGAAAGATACAAAGCAGATTTCTGAAGCTAGCGTGGAGCACGTACTAACTGGAGTGAGACAGGGATGTGGACAGCACTCGGGCATTGTGATTGAATGAGGGATCAACAATAAAAGAATCATGTGTGGCCAGGTGTGGTGGCTCACACTTGTAATCCCAGCATTTTGGTTGGCCAAGGCAAGCAGATCACTTGAGTTCAGGAGTTTGAGACCAGCCTGGGCAACATGATGAAACCCCCATCTCTATTAAAAATACAAAAATTAACCGGGTGTGATGGCAGGTGCTTGTCATCCCAGCTACTCCGGAGGCTGAGTCAGGAGAATCACTTGAATCTGGGAGGCAGAGGTTGGAGCGAGCAGAGATGGTGCCATTGCACTCCAGCCTAGGCAATGGAGCAAGATTCTGTCTCAAAAAAAGAGTCGTGTTTAGAAAAAACACTTTTAGCAATAGTGGGTTAAGATGGGTTAATAGATGAAGGCTGAGAGCAGGGTAAAAAATTATAAAAACATAATAGTTCACGAATGAAATGGTAATAACCTGCACTAGAATAATGGTAGTGAAAATACTGAGGAAGAAGTATATATTATCACATTCCACCTCTCCTGCCACCCCCCTGCCAAAAGTTGCAATGGCGGATAAACGTCAAGTCTCAGGAGAGGACTGTGAGTTTAGGAATAATGTCTGTTTTGTGCAAAGCTCACTCCTCACTGCTTAGCACTGAGCTTGGCACACAGATGCTGGAGAATAAATGGGTTTTAAGTGAAATAATTAATGGATGAGTATTGATATAACTCTTTCACACATGTACAGTGCATATTTTCTTTGAGAGAATACAAAGAAATGTTCTGAGACTTTGTTTTGTTTTTTATCACCTCCACTGGCACCAATGCAACAGGCTGAGTAATGGATTTAGAATAATGATATAAAGACGTGACTTTGTTGTAGTTGAAGTCACTTGTATTCACTTTGAATTGCTTCCCCAGAGTCCCAGGCCTTAGTGTAATTAATGCTACTGTTCTGAAATCAGCTTTGGAACTTTGATCTCAAGCTCTAAATACGTCCTTGTTGTAAACAAGCAATACATCTAATAATAACCATATCACCTGCTTATCTAAAGGGTTTCATGTGTGTTTAATTAATAATTGAGAACAAATGTCACCATAGTTGCCTCAGTCTAGACAGGGGACAATTATATCATCTACTTATTTCTTCTGCTTGAGGGATATATCAAGCTTTCAGAGAAGGTTATTAAGGATTCAGATAAATAAACTTGTATTTTTTTGCACACTAACAACAATTTATATTTGAAAACAATTAGCATGAGTTACTTGTGTGTTCAAAGAATCAATTTCACAAAAAAACCTTTATAAGGTACAAAGATATATGTTCAGAGATATTAACTACAACCCTGTTAACAATAATAAAATTCTGGAAATTACTTAAATATCCATCATAAATTATGACACACATTCTAGGCAGAATTCTAAACAATGATTTTTTTTTTAAGAAAAGAAGTAAATCTATATGTACTGTTACAGAAAAATGTGCAAGATACATTGTTAAGTGGAAAAATTGCAAAATTACAGAGCAGAATATTTAGTAGAAAGTAATTCATGTGAACAACATTACACATAATGTGTTTTTGTACACACATGCACATGCACATTAGAGCACTAGTTACATTAAGATTACCTGAGAGGGCACACATACATACATATACACATACATATACACATAATAACTCTACTTACATTAAAATTACCTAGGAGGATTCCTTAAAAATGTTGTTATTAATTCTGAGGTTATTTTAAGCATTTAAAACATTTTTATAATAATTATGTATTAGTTGACAGAAAACAATAGACAAGTAACTTCTGCATTTTCCAGGTTCTGTTGTGGCATATTTGTGCAATTTAATTTGTAGAAACTAACAACAAAGACAACGTGAAATAACTACCTTTTTCTCTAGGTTAATAAGTAGTTATTCAAATGCAGACATTATCGGGATAAAACTAGCTTCGCATCACTTAATGTCAATTTTAATATCAATTAATTCGATGTAGAAAAGAAAACTCACATACTCCCACTACCTATACTCAGGGACAATATTAAAAACATTCAACAACCCAAAGGATTCTAACCAATCAGAAAAGACACAGCTATTAGTCATGGAAGCCCATCCCTTGAGTTGGTGGATCAAGAAAGAGTCTGGGGTGTTTGGAAGGTTCTAGGGTAGTCCAGGCTGCAGAGATTGAATGACACATTAGAAGTGTGGAAAGGCAATCATTTACCAGGTGTATACTTTTTGTTGTATTTTAACTATTACCACAGCTCTGTGAGTCTGCCTATTCTTGAACCTTATTGGCTTCAGGGACTTTCCTTCACCAAACCAATACTGTAATTATACACTTTCTTTTCTTTACACATACTGTTTCTTTTCCTTCCTATTCTCTAACCACCTTCCATTCTCTACTTTGAAGTCTATGCCAATGATCTCCTCTTCAAAGTCTATTCTTCAAACTCTAGTTCAAATGTCACTCTCTCGGTGAAGTCTTCCGTGGTCTTGATCTTTATCTTAGTTCATTCAGGAGACTATAACAGAATACCACAGATGGATGTCCTGTAAACAACAGAAATTTATTTCTCACAGTACTGCAAAGATGGGAAGTTCAGATCAAGGGACCAATAGATTTGGTGTCTGGTGAGGGCCTGTTTCCTAGTTAACAGATGGATGGCCTACTTCTCACTGTGTTCTCACAAGGTGACAGGAGTAAGAGAACTCTCTGAGACTTCTTTTATGAAGACGCTCATCCCACTAATCAGCTCTCAGAGAGCCCACCTCCAATTACCATCACCTCATGGGAAAAGGTTTCAATGTATGGATACTGGGGGAACATACACATTCAGTCTATGGCACTCTTTTTCCCTCCCCAGCAATGACAACAAAGGTAACCATTCCCTCTGGTTGTGAGCTCCTAAAGAACTATGTTTATTCCAGTGTTGTATTTCTCCTACACCATTGCATAATGCTAAAATTGGGCTCTGTGAGATAATGGGTGTGTCTTACTAATGCGTATTCTTAGCAACTAGTGCCAAAAACATAATGGTTGCATTTATTACATGAACAAATTAGTACTAATAAAAGTAGGGCAGACATGGCTGTAATTGCAATCTTCTTTATGGTAGGTTCTAGTGCATTACATGTAGCAACTTGCTAATCTTCACAATAAACGAACTGTGCCACAATTTTCACCATTTATCAATTAACAAACTGAGACACCAGGAGAGTCAGAGACTTGTCCACAGTTTTTAGTCATAATGGCTGAGGCAAGATTGCATCCAGGCAGTGTGGCAGAGTTTGTGAATGTTGAAGCCTGTAACTAAACAGACCTATCCAATTATTCAGATATCTTCATGGCAACTGGACAGGCAAGTAGACAAGTAGAAATCTTGTCACATGATGGAAATCTGTGGTCACAAAGTGATGTGTCTGTTCTTGATAAACAGTTCTATGATGGATATTGAATGCTACTCAGAAGGGAGATAATGAGTACTTTCACAAAGTACAAAAACCAGGGTGAGTTGAAATTCTAGACTCTCTGTTAATTTGCTAGCTAGAAGATTTCAGAATGTGTGTGTGTGTGTGTGTGTGTGTGTGTGTGTATGTGTATGTGTCACGTTTATGTACACACACACATCCTGTATAAATATGTATGGACATATATGTATATGTTAAAAATAATAGTAAATGCAATTTTACCTCCAATAACCCTTTCATGAGGGTTTAAGATATATTAACGCATCTAGCCATTATAACAGCTTTCAGAAGTACATGCTGTTACTATCTCCCTTTTACCCAATTAGGAAATTAGGAAATTTAAAGTCCAAAGAAAAGACTTGCCCAAAGTCACAGAGATAGGGAGTGATAGATCCAAGATCTCCACCTAGTAATCTAATTTATAGCCTATTAAACTACCATGCTATTCTCTATTTTTAAAATTATAAGCAATTATTATGTCAGGCACAGTTCTAACATGTATTAATAGCTAAAATACATTATGTGATACCAGGAATTTAAAAAGCACTTGGTAAATGTTGAAATCCTTTGGGATAGGAACAACTTTTACCCACATTTTCAGAGAGAAAGCTGCAACCCAGTGAAGTTAAGTAACTTAATCACCCCTACAATAAATTACATAAGTAGGAAATGATGGAACTAGGATTTAAATTCCAGAATCTGGCCACTATTAAGCATTTAAGCATTACATTCCAAAGTCCAATGTCTCAAAAGTAGGGGAAATTTTTAGTGGTCAATATGGAAACCTAACATTTTAAGTTTGAAAAATAAGCCAAGCACAAGGAAGGAGGCAGCTGATATCTGGTTGGCTGGCTGGATGCTTATGGTGTCCCAGGGTACCATTATCTCTTTAAACATCCTGAGATACAGGATCTGAACATCAGTTAAAAAAATGCTTATATATTTATCATGATGTATTTTATACATTCAGAGAATGTTTTAAAAATAATGTAATGATAAACAATGCACCTACCCTCCAACTATGTTAAATTTTAACATTTTTACATTTGTATTACATGTTGTTTAGATAGAAACAGATGTAGATATAGATGTAGAAAATGTAGATATTTACACCTCCTTTCAGTGAAGCTCCCAGGGAGCTCTTCCTTTCCCACTCTTCATACTTCCTCTTGTCTTAAGATAGTAATCCCTCTCCTCGTCTGGTGTTTACAATTTCCAGGCATTTCCTTATATGTTTCTTTCTTTTTATGGCCATTATTCATATGTAAGCTTGTAAATAAAATGTAATATTGCTTTTCAGGTTTTAAAATATTATTTTGTATTGTGCCATATTCTAGTACCTAAACCATGCCTGACATAGGTTATGTACACGATAAATATTTCAGAGAGAAGAATGAATTGATTTTTTGAAGGATTTAGGGAAAAGTAACTCTAGTCTCTTCTTTAACTGTGATATAATGTTCCATTTTTAACATATGCCACAATTATTTTTTCTAATAAAAATTTACATTAAATATCAGTAATAAAAGTTGTACAAATTATTTCTAACTCTTACATTGTTTCTTCTGCTTGACTAAATGCATTGATGGCTCATTTATTCACTGTTGAATAAAAGTAAAAATGATAGGCACCTTTATCTTATTTCTCACTTTAGAAGAAATCCATTCTAAAATTTTATCTGTAAAATTGTCATTTGCTGTATAATTTTGGTACATATCCCATATCAGTTTAAACACTCTCCCATCAATTCCATTGTGATTACAGTTTTCAACACAAAGTGATGCCAAATATTACCAAATGCAAATATTTCTGCATCCATTGAGATTTCATATACTTTTTCTTTTAATCTGTCAATGTTGTAAATTACATTAATAAATTTTCTGGTATTACACCATCCTTGCATTCTTGGAGCAAACCTTACATAGTTATGTACTAATTTTTTATGTTAAAATATTAGATTACATTTTATTCAGGTAAATTACATTTTATTCATGACTTTTGAGTCTATACTAAGTCAGGAAAACATAATTTTTTTTCTTTTGCTCTTCTAATCCGTTTTTAGAATCAGGTTTTTAGCTGGCATGCAGGACAAGGTCTAACAACAAAATCTAAAAATATAGTGGCACAAACAACATACAGGCAATGTAGGCATCTGGGCTTCATAAGAGTATCCAAGAAAACAAAATTATTTATTCTGTTTTGTTGCTTAGCCATTTTCTAAATTTTGTCATTATCTAAAAGAAAAAAATTGGTTCACCCACTCCAGGGCTACACATTTCAGCCCATGAGGCTGTGGAAAAAGAAGAAATTGATGGTAGATTCCATCACCATAAAAGGATGTGATCTAGAAGTTGCATTCATTCATTTAGAGCTTCTTGGCCAAAACCTAGTCATATAATTAAAACTAGCTGCCACAGTTACTACAAAAACGAGGTCTCTAGTTGAGTTTCCATGGTCAGCTAAAATTCAAGAGAGAGAATGGATATTGGGGATAATTAGCAGGCTCTTTCACAGAAACAGAGTAAGGTTGAATTCAGCTGTTCTTCAAATATGTGTGAGAATACTTCTAAATTTTTTTAAAGGGTAAATATTTATCTCTCTAATTACTTTTTAAAAGATAAATTTATTAGATAATATTTTAAATTAATTTTTGGGCATTTAGCAAATTATTCATTTTGTCTAAATTTTCAAATTTACTGGCATAAAATTATATATAGAATTAAGAGTTTTTTAAGTATTAATATGATTATAGTTATTCTCTTTATAATACTATTAATTCCTTTTATCTTTCTTTTTTATGATTAGACTTGCCAGGGTTTTATCAATTATATTAATTTTTTAAAATTATGATTGTGTCTTTTCCTCCATTTTATATTTTTATTCTATTGCTTTTTTATTATTAATTTCTGTTCTTTATTATGTCATAACTTATGTCTTTTAATTTACTCTATTATTTTTCTAAGTTCTTGTACTGATATTTAATTTGAATATTCAGTTAACTGTTTTTCCAGTTTGCTTCAATAACTTACACAATAAGCTAACAATTTTTTAAGTGCCAATTTGATTTTATTTCACATATTTTGTCATTAGTTCTACATGTTTTCTAAGTTCCATCATAATTTCTTATTTGACCTATGAGTTCTTTAGAAGAAATTTAAACTAAACTCTCTAAAGGGTATCTCTTATTTACTTAAAATTTAATTTTATTATGATCAGAGAATATGGTATTATATGATTTCTTTTGTGTGTCAGCCTAACTGGGACATGGAGTGCTCAGATATTTGGTCAAGCTTTATTCTGGGTGTTTCTATGAGGGTGTTTTAGATGACATTAACAATTAAATTAGTACTCTGAATAAACCAGTTATGCCCTATAATATGAGCGCACCTCATCCAATTAGTAGAAGGCCTAAATAAAACAAATGTCTGCCCTTTCCACAGTTAAGAGAGAATTGTCTTGTCTGATGATCTTCAACCCACCAGAACATCAGTTCTTTCTGGTTCTACAGCAGTCTCCAACCTTAAGACTCAAACTTCAGCACTTGCTCTTCAGATTTTAGGTTTGTCAGCCTTTATAATCATATAAGCCAATTCCTTATATAAATTTATTTATAAACACTTACAGTTGGTTCTGTTTCTCTGGATAACCCCGACTGTTATAGCTATCATCTCAAATTTGTTTTCTTATATTTGGTGTCTGTTTTGGAGTACTTATAAGTGCTTAAAATGTTCTTTTTCAATTAGATCAGCCTCAGTCTCTAAGAGAATATTTTTACTGTTCTATTTTATAGACTACATGTTAACTCAATTAAGCTACAAACATTTTATTGCTAATACATTATCAAAATGCTTTTCAAACAGCCATTTCCAACAGTCTATTCTTTGGCAAAAACAATGCCATTCTCTTGCATGGCAAAATGTGAGTGCTACTAACAGGTAAATTCTTAATTTCTAAGTAAGGCTAACATCTTAAAATGCCTCCCTGAAACTTATACATGATTGATTTTGTTTATTTGTATAATTTCTTTGTTCTATGGTTTCAGTTTCAATTGCTGAGAAAATTTCAAGATTATTTCCTGAGAATTTCCTTTGTTTCTAAGACAAAGGAGAAGTTTTCATCTTACTAGAAACTGTAAAACAAGGTTTTTTTAAAGTTTCCTTTTAAAAAAACAAGAGAAGAATAGAAAAATTCAGATAACCTGCTTTTGTTAAGGCTGGATTAGTAGAAAAAAAGAACCCTCTCTTATGGCAACTAAGGCATGAAATGATGCAATGTAATTTTGTGAATTACATGCATGGGATCTGGAGTTCCTTGGCTGGTCCAAATCTCTGCTCCACCTATTACTGACTGTATGACCTTGCACATACTACTTAACCTCTCAGGGTTTTACATATGAAAACTGAGGCTAATAAAAGTGCCTACCTCATAGTAAAACTGAAATGATGTATGGAAAGTCCTTACAAGTCCTTATTATAAAAGTTGTCAAAATGCTTTCATTAAGTATTATTATCATTATTATTTGCCTGATAATTAATGTATCCTATTTTAAAATTCATTGATAGGACTTCATTTCGTTCATTAGTACAGAACAGATTTTGATGCTGTTTGAATACATTCTAAAAATAAAATCAGCAGGAGTTGTGTTCGACCATTCTGCTAATGAGTCTCCATAATCTATAAGAAGAGGAAAAATTATATGATGCAAATTGTAATATATGTTATGGAGGAAAAAATGCACTTGTTTTCCTATTTATCTTATAACATCCTTGTTAGCCTCATTTAGAAGGGAAAGCTGAAGTTTAGAATTGTGAAAAACTCATGGTTGTTTCACAACTTGATTTCAGTTGAAGTGCGGTATGTGAGACAGGCATAATCATCTCACAAACTTATATTCAACAAATAGTTATTGCATAGCTACTGTGTGCCTGGTACAGTGAAATTTGATTCCATTATATGTTAGTCGATCAAGTGCTCTTTTGCAGCCTCAAACCGTATACTCAACTAAAACCAGAAAATTCCCAAATGTAAGCTTTTCATAAAAAAATTGATGAGGAAACTGAATGGCATCTCTTTTGAACAACTGACTGATCTATTGCAGGCTATAAAATCCTTACGTCGGCAGGGTGCAGTAGCATGTGCCTAGAGTTCCGGCCACTCGGGAGACTGAGGTAGCGGGATAACTTGAGCTATTATCACACTACAGTCTCCAGCTGTAAAATCTGAAAGTCTTCAAGCTGTAAAAGTCTCAAGCTGTAAAATCTGAAAGTCTTATCCTAGAAATAAAACAAAACAAATTTCTTTTTTAACAAAAAATAAGTCTGCTTAGTGCTATTAAACAATCAAACAGCCTCCCCTTTTTTCTGTTTGCGATGACATTTTCACCATTACCTTCTGTTTCATAATGTGTGTGAAGAAACTTCGTAAATAATCTCCAGACATTGTTTGTCTATACTCGCAATCCCACCCACTGAGTGCCAGATCTTACTGGACATCACCATTTAGAAGTCCCTCTGTTTCCTTAACCTCTAAAATCCCCAAATTAAACTTGTTTCCTCTGAAATCTGCTCTGTTCTTGTGCTCCTTACTTCAGTTAATGGTACCAGTACATTCAACTGCCTAAGCAACAGATTCATCACTGATTAAGACCTTAGGAAACCCTAAATACGAGAAAATAACAATGCAGCCCCTGCTCCCACTAAGCACACGTACTTTAAAAACTATTCATAGGGTAAGTATAAAGTCTATGATATTTCCCATAATGACAACTTTAACATCTTCAAACTCTAAAATGTTGAATTATTCAGAAAATATTTATGGTAGGTCATTTGCAGGCAGCCTGAGTGTCTACCGAGTAACCCAACATTGCTGGACCCACCACCCTCCTACCTCATAATCCACGCAGCCGCCTCCTTGACAGTGGCCTGAGCCTCCTTGCTGGTGTCTCTGCCTTTACCTTTCTCACTTCGAGTCTGCTCTTCACATTGTTGTCAGAATAATCTCCGCAGACGCAGACCTGATTATGTTATTTCCCTTCATAAAACTCTTAATTTCTCAGCAAAGCACTCAAGGCCCTTCCAAGATCAGCAACAACATACCATTCTTGGATTATTTCCAGGTGCTTCCCTCTTTCTCTGTCTCTTCCCCCCAGATCTCTAAGCACAGCACTCACTGCAGATGACACCTAATTTCCTATCTCCTGAATTCTTGTTGCTTTCTTTACCCGTCTCCCTTTCCCTTTCACTGATATTGTTTTCTCATTTTGATTACTAGCTAAAATACTTTTAGTTATTCAATACCTTAACTGAATGTCTCTGTTGCAATCATTTCTAACCACTCGCATTCACAGTCGAAGTAATTGCCCTTTTGGACTGTCTATGTAATTTGGTTTTTAAACACATAAAGCCCTGACTACCTTGTTTTGTGATGAAAGCCCATTTTTCTGCCACATCTGAGTCCTTCTAAGGTCAAGAACCATGTTTAACTGTCTACCCTTTCCTCCTTTCCAGGTCCTGCAGAACATAGCTGCACATGGAATTGATTGATTGTGTTCAGCACCATTCCGTATCCACAGATGCTGCTTTTTTCTCAGTCTTTTTCTTGCCTCCCTCAATTCTCATCCTCTGTTCTGAGAGAAGGTGGAGCTGGCCTGATAGGCCTGATACAGGCCCTGATGGAGGCACACTTGCAAGCTCCTAGTTGAGGGAGGCACTGCAGCACAGCCCTCCAATCCCTCCTTTCCTGAGAGCACCAGCTCTGCTTCTGGTGGGCAGCTGCAGCTAAGATGAAGACAAATGAATCCAGAGACTTCTCTCGAGCTGTGAGCCTGAGCCAAGAGCACAGCCCAGCTGTCCAGAGAGCTTTGTGACAGAACATGGGGGACCAGCTGACAGGAACTGAGGCACTTTTAAATTTAGCACTTGTCCTTGCTCTTTCAGTTCATGATTTCTTGGAAGTTTCATTTGGAAAAAGAGATGAGGACCAGAAGTAGAAGTCGGAAATTCTGGATCCCCTGATTCTAGAATATTCTAAGATCTTCCAAACTAACCCTGATTCCCAAAAATAAAGTAGGGCAATGTTATTTTAGGTATTGAGAAGAGCAAATATAGACATCCCTTACTTTGTTGACTTCGCTTAGCGGGTACAATTAGTTCTATCCCTAAGCCTCCCTACCAGAGAATCTTTTTAGTGCAGAATGATTGGATGGGATACCAATTGGGATGGCTTTGGTAATAGCAAAACCATATTCTTTAATAACTTTTTCTTATTTCTTTTCCTGGAATTTTGTTTGACTTTTTTTTAGCATTTTTAAAGGAATTACATTCTTATTTTTTAAAATTATTATGGAAGGTTTTTGTTAGCAGAATTTCAAATCTATCATCTGCTGTTAACTCTGACTTTCACTACAAACTTATGAAGGTAGAAAGACCTAGTCATTCCTTAAGTCACATCAAACATAAGGATATAATTCTGTCCCAGTCTGGTCATTTAAAGGGTGAATTTATAGTATCTGTTCAACTTTATATGCTATCTCAAAATTGTCAACATTTTAAGCAAGGGACTACCTAATTTTAGTGGGTGCACAAGAAGAAGAAATGGGTCATTGACTTCAAAGGTGAAGCTATGAGCTATTAGTGGGCATGTTGTGCTCAATCACAATCTCTTTTCTTGTTTCAAGTTAAAATTTTTAAGCGGCCGCATGTTTGGCATTGTAATTGATACCAAAATGCTGCTGTTCCTTGACTCTTTCATTCTCAAATGTGTGTATGTATATATATGTGCATATGTGTGTGTGTGTGTGTGTGTGTGTGTGTGTGTGTGTATTCATGAACTGGGCATGTTGTCCTTCATAACGAAAGACTGCAGACTGCCATGAATACTACCTGGGCTTCTTTTTTTACAAAGTGGAATGAGAGCATTTATAACTGTTGCATTATTGTATTTTTGAATAAAAGTCTCCATTCCCACTGTACCAAATCAAATGAGCTTGTGTTGGATTTTATTCATCAGAATTGTGGTTAATGCAGTCCTCAGCTGTGGCATTAGTTAGGGCTTGCCAGCCCAGGACTGCTAAAGAGCTGGCTTTGTGATTTACCTGACTCAGTATGTGATCAAGCATCTCCATTACTGGAATAAAATAAAAACTTTCAAGATCATGGTCATGCAATAAAGAAAACAATTTTACCTCCACTCTAACGCTCAAATGCTACACTAATCTACAGTAATTCTGTTATTGCATTTGGAAGCAATTCCATCTATTCATTCAGAGATAGCTGTTACAATACAATAGGCTGCCTCCTGCCTTTTCCCCTCAGTGAGCAAAATATGCTGTTCACTGCAAAGTAACCTAGCAGTAGTAAGCTGTTGTGTTTGTTTCTATGTGAATGAATGTGTGCATGAAGACCATCAGGAGGCTTGGTTTGTATTATAAGGTTACAGGAAAACATGTACATAGGTTACAGGACTCTCAAGCAAAATGTGGGTGGGGAGGAGATTACGGCCTTCTTCAGATTTTAGTGAGAAATCTAATGAAAGGTTCTTTGTCACTAGTAGTCCCACCAGTGCAACTCTGGCTCAAGAATTGAGCAGCCTGGATGGTTTCAGTATCATTATGTAAAGGAAATTATTTGTTAAACAAATATCACACTTTCATTCTCTATGAGCCACTATGGATTTGACTCACCGATTGTTCTCTTTGTGTCTTAAATGTAAACCTTGTTTCCGGATTTAAATCAATCACTCTAGGTAGAAGAAAATTAATTTTGTATGAGAAAATGACCAAAAGTCCCTTGCCACTCCCCATTCTCAACTTGAATGTTTGATGTTAACATTCATACATCAGAAAACACTTCCTCCCATGCCTCTCTGTAAACTGATACTTAATCATTTTAAACTATATCCTTACTGCCCACCTAGAATGAGGAAAGGATAGTAGTTTAATAGAGGACAACAAATATGAGAGACATATATTAATTTACCAGTACTTCTATTTTTCTTTTATCATCATGTTTTTTCTAATTTTCTGTTTTCTTCATCTTCTCTACCAACTCTAAAGCGGGATGGTTTCTTTTAAAACACGTTGGCCATTCTGACCTTTACTCTAATTAAACAAAGCAGATCATCTAGAAGTGACAGATTATTTTACAGTTGGCATCATTGGGTCTCTTAGTTAAAAATCCCTGTTACATGTTAAACATTTAGGCTCGGAATGTGATTCCTGTCACTGAATGGTGTCAACTTTCACACAAACAAACTAAAATAAACACGAAAGATGTAAAGCTTATAGCTGGAGAAATCAACAGTATCTGGGGAATGTAAAAAAGGAGGAATTGAGTATCCACGGCCAAGAGAATTCAAGGAATGAAAATCCCAGGCTAATCACCCCAGACATCTTTCCTTGATTTGATTAAAACATATGTTTTGAATGATGCGATGTGCTGCTTGGATTTAAAAATAGTAGCAAGTCAAAGTACAACTCAATTCCTCCCAAAGTTGGGGAAATGAGGTCATACTAATTACTCAAAAAGAACTAGTGGAATATAAAAAGGCATTACAGGTACCTACTTTTCCATTTACCTTTGTCTTTCCTTAGAGCCTCATGGCATATAATAGCAGTTTCTGAAGTGAGATGACATCACAGTATTTAATGCAACAAAAAGGGAAAGGATTTTGCATACATTTACAATAATAAGGATAGTGTGTTTATTCTGTATGCGATGTGAAATCAAAGAACATTACTGACTTTTAAAGGCTTTGTTTTATAGGATAAAAACCATCAGATTTCTTTCCTGTCTGTGTATCTCAAATCCTTTAATATTGCTGCAATGCTTTAGATTAAGTGCTGAGTGACATCCATGTGCCAGAAGTTGTGCTATATTAATATTCAAAGAAAGTTCAAAGTGATGAGACTTAATGTAAGTATTAAAAATGTTCATCCTTTTTAAATATTACACATAACCAAAATACATTTCCCTGTCCTTTAGTAGTAGTGGCTGTTTCTTTGCATATATTTTTTTATGTAATTTTTCCTTTTCTTTTAGACTATAGTTCTAAAAGGAGAGGCAGAGAGGTTCGCAGTCCAAAGTCATGAGTACAGAAGTAAATACATGGAGGTAGAATGTATGTGCAGTAAGCTAGCAAATTGTGTAATATGCCACACAAGCTTCTATCCTAAATGCCTGACATTCTTCCTTTTGAACATCTCTTGTACAAATGAAAGAGAGCAGGAGAGACAGAATCTTCTCTTTCGGAATACCATTACAACACTTGACTGGATTTCCTGCCTCCCCCTTTTCACCCACCCTAACTTTTTAGTTAGGAAAGTTGTAGCTTTTAAGTAATACTTGAATACTCAAGGAGACAAGTTCAGAGAATTCTTTTTTGACTTTGTAGCTTCTCAGCTTGAGCTGATGTTAGGTATCCCTGACTGCTGTCAGCCTTAGAAGATCTGTAATCCAGTCCTCACCTCCTGGATGAAACACCATTGGGTGTAGCTTTGAAAACCTCATTGCTTTATGTTCCCAACATTGCACTTCCTTTCCACACATGGCTATCAGCAGTATGCTCATTCTCTGAAAACCATATTTATTCTAAGAGATTTCTCAGTACCATGAAGGCCCAAAGCAATGAACAATGTAAAAAATGTTGCTTTTCCTACCTTTATAAGTGTCACTGCATATGTAAATATAACTTTCCTAACAAATTTTTTTGGGGGAACCATCTGAAATCATATGGAAATGTTCACATGAGATCATTGGTTGAGCCCCTTTTCTTTTCCTCTGGTGTCTTTGACATCAGTATCCAAAGTAAATCTATACTTTTTCAATTCAGTTTATCAATTCAGTTTATCAATTCAGGTTATTGAATACACAACAAATTATTTTTATTAATTATTATTTTATTGAATACAAAGGTTTTGGCAACTATAAAGACACTGATGCATTGAAAAAAATATTTCGGATAGTGTTAAAAATATTTATAAGAAACAGATTATTTTAGACACCGAATCTTTTTAGGGGAGAGGTTTCAAATTTAAAATTCTGGTTGAAATGTCCAAGGTAGATGAAAGGGAGAATAACCCTAAGTGAATTTCTTCTCTCCATTTTTGAGTGAAGGTGACAAAGGAATCAGGTCTTCAACTGTCAAAGAACAGGGATATTATAATTTGTTGATTTTTTTTTGACATTAAAGTAAGCCAGGTTTGAAGAGGTAAACGTGCTACCTGTGTATGCTAGCCGTCACTGAGCACGAATGACCTGACCCATTCAATGTGAGCATATCTGGTGACATTCACTGTCCTGATAAACACTGCTCTCACATGAAAGAACAATGAGAGGAAAAGCTAAAACCTATGAAGTCGTTTCCAGAAAGAGTATGTTTTTCTCTTTTTCTAGTATAATGCCTAATATGTGCTGAGCATTACATGGGGACAGGTCTCAGGTTTTGAGGTGTCTAAAGCTATGCCGTTTCGGATAATCTTTTAAGAAAAAAGCATTAATTTCATGCTCTGAAAACCATATATTCTAAGGGATTTTTCACTAGCATGAAGGCTCCAAGAAATTAACAATATAAAAAATGTTGCTTTTCCTATCTTTGTTCATTTCATATGTAAATATAACTTCTGTAGCAAAGATTTCCTTGGGAACTATCTGAAAACAATATTAAAACATTCATTTGGGATCTTATGTTTATCCCTTTTTCTTTTCCTCTGATATATTTTACATTAATATCCAAAATAAGCCTCTATTCTTTTAAGAAAAAGGATCACAAAATTGATAACAAATATTAACATTAATTTTTATTTTGCATGAGAAAAATTAATCACAACAAATTATACATTTTAAAGATATGGCAAATATCACAAACACCACAACATTTTTAAAAAGCATAATATTTTTATTAATTAGCTGCCTGGCATACCTCTATAATACTTCTTTGTATTTTGGTTACCTCTTTAATACGGTTTGGCTCTGTGTCCCCACCCAAATCTCATGTTGAATTGTGATCCCTAGTATTAGAGGTGGGGTCTGGTGGGAGGTGACTGGATCATGGGGGTGGTGGATTCGGATGATTTAGAGCCAACCCCTGGTGTTGTCTCATTATGGAGTTCTCATGAAATCTTGTTTAAAAGTGTGTGACACTTCTGCCTTCACACGCTGTCTTCTGCTCTACTATGTGAAGAAGGTACTTGCTTCCCCTTCACCTCCTTCAATGATTGTAAGTTTCCTGAGTCCCCCCAGCCCTGCTTCCTGTACAGACTGCAGAACCATTAGCCAATTAAAACACTTTTAAAATTACTCAGTCTCAGGTAGTTCTTTATAGCAGTGTGAGAACAGACTAATACACCCATCATGAATAATGTGATTTCATTTTCTGCAGAGGATAGACAGATGATTCTGTTTTTCATACAGTGTGGTTGATTGAAGTGTATTGTTATTGTTTTTGTATTACTGATAGTTAACAACATTTTTTTAGGTTCAAAATTACTATAGTAACATAATATAAATTTTTATGGGGAAACCTCTAACAATTCTCTGTGACATATGTGCTTTAAGATCCATAAGGTTCCACAGATGAGCTTCTGGCCCTGTGCCCTTGTTTTCTTCCATTACCCACTTCCTTCTTGGTGACAAAAATTGTAGGATATATCTCTTTTGCAGTCAGTCTCTGTCCCTGCACCGTTAGGTCATGACACAGGGTGAATTAGGCAGTTTATAAAGGAATATTCCTAGAAGCCATTCTGATACGAGGACAACTAGAAGTATCTTACCAAGCAGTTAGTGTGACATTAAGAATCTTCTCTGGGTCTCATCCACTTGTGGTCTCTAGATAAAGCAGTTAAAATTTATCAGTTTAAATTTCTGCAGTTGCTCCAATGCCACCCAACATAAGGAGGAGCTGGAGGGAAAATTGAAGTGGAAAAGGACAATAGTCTTAACCAATTAGAGTTGCAATACCTTACTTTTGCAAACTTTACAAAACATCATGTGAACAGGGCTTCCTCCTACGGCTTTGATTGGGCCCATGGAAGTGAGGCATCCTGAAGTTTAAGCTTTACCACTTGATGCTAAGTTCATATCTGGGGTCAAATGCTATTTTACAATCTTTATACACAATTTATTTATTGATTTCAATATAACTCATATACTATAAAATTCATCATTTTAAAGTTTATAATTCGGTATATTTTTGCATAAGTTTGTGCAACCATCACCACTATTAAGTTCCAAATATTTTTATCACCTCTAAAAAAACCCTGCACTGGTAGCAGTTACTCCTTATACCCTGTTAGCCCCAGTCCCTGTCAATCACAAATCTGTTATTTCTGTGGATTTGCTCATTCTGGACATTTCATAGGGATCATGTAATATGGCCTTTTTTGTTGGTTGGCTTCTTTCACTTAGAATGCTTTCAAGGTTTATCCATGTTGTTGCATGCATCAATGCTTCAATCCTTTTTGAGTCCAAATAATATTCTATTGTGTTGATATACTAGGTTTTATTTATCTATTCCTCTGTTTATGAACATTTTTGTTGTTTTCCACTCTTTGGCTATTATTTATAGTACTGCTATGAACATTTGTGTCCAGGTTTTTGCACGCACATACATTTTCAGTTCTTCTGAACATATGCCTAGAAATGGAATTGCTGGGTCATATGGCAACTCTGTGTTTAGTTTTTTAAATGAACTGCTAAACTGTTTTCCTAAGTAGCTATGCTATTTTATATTTCTACCTGCATTGTATGGGAGTTTGAATTTCTCCACATCCTTACCAACACTTTTAATATTTTGTCATTTTTTATCATAGCCTTCCAAGTGGGTATGAAATGCCATTTCAGTGTGGTTTTGATTTGCATTTCCCTAATGATTAATAATATTGAGCATGTTTTCATGTATTTATTTGCTATTTGTGCACCTTCTTTGGAAAAATTTCAAATATTTCCAAAGAAGACGCACAAATAGCAAAAAAAAACATGCAAATATTTGTGTTAATTTCTAATTGAGTTACTTATCTTCTTATTGAGTTATAAAAGCTCTTTATATATTCTAATACTATTCTTTCACCAGGTATAAGATTTGCGAATATTATCTCCCACATGTAAGTTCTTTTTCACTTTCTTGAGAGTCTGCAAGTCTTGTACTTCTTTGTTATATTTGTTCCTAATTATTATTTTGGGTGCAATTATAGATGAAATTTGTTTCTAAATTTTGTTTCCATATTATTCATTGCCTGTATATAGAAGTGAATTGATTTTTGTATGTCAATCTTGTATATTTTAAGCTTGCTGAACTGATTTATTGGCTATTATAGTTTTGAAATTTTTTTGCATAGAAATTCCTTAGGATTTTCTCTTTACAAGATCATGTCATCTACAAACAGATAATTTTGTTCATTCTTTCCAATCTGGTTGCTTTTCATTTTTTTGTCTTGTCTAATTTTCCCAACATTGTGTTTCTGGGATGTATATATCACTTTATAGGTCACTAGGTCGGTGTACTAGCATTTTCTTGATAATTTTTATGTCTATATGTATATAGCTTTCTTTCTTGTAATGTGTCTTGGGTTTTGGAAATGAGTTGAGAGGAGTTTCTTCATTTTCTCTCACTTTTTTTTTTTTAAGCGTTGTGAAGAATCAGAGTTATTTCTTCTTTAACTGTTTTATAGAACTCAGCAGTGAAGCCATCTGGTCTTGGCTTTTTCTTTGTGGAAAGTTTTGATAGCTAATTTAATCACTTTTTGGTTATAAGTCTATTGTGATTATTTCCTCTTGTGTCATTTTTGGTAATTTCTATCTTTCTAAGAATGTTTTCCCAACAGTGCTACAATTTTCATTACAAAGTGCAACATCACTGTCATAGCTGGGAGGGGAAGCTCGCACCTCTGGATACTTTCTCAGAGTTCCCCAGGGTCCTGAAACCGAGGGAAGATTCTTGTGTTACTCTAAACTGTACTCTACATATCAGCTCTCTGCTGTAAGAATGCTATTTGAAAACTACAAAGTGGAGGGTGGCAAAATCTGGAGAACTAGTATTTTTATTCCATTTGTATTCTTTAAATTTGTACATTTATTAGAACATCATTTTCATATTTTTTTAAATTCAAACTTTAAATATTATTTTCTTAAGTTTACTTAAATTTTACTTAATTCCACTCTTACGACAAGTTAGCTTTCTATCGTCTTATACTTGTTATATTTTCTTTTCAAATCTAGAAGTATTTATTAAGTAGAATCAATGGCAAAGTTTATAATAGTTTATATTTTTATATTATCTTAAAATTTACCTTACATATTGCCTTCTTGTATTTTAAGTGCCATTTTAATATTTTCGTAAAATGTTGCATATGCTCAGATAATGCTAAAACAAAAAGAACAAGTCACAGTTCCCGACTTTAAGAGGTTTGCTCTATTAGTTAATGTTTCAATTGTTCTGTACATTTCTACTTTTAACTTTTATTCCTATAGTGTTTTTTATTATTCTCAATTTATCAGTGATGTTGTATATTTATAAAAGGTAACATTTTTGATGTTTACTAATATACTAGGTACCATGCTTAGCCTGTTTTATAATTGATATCTATGTATTATCATGACTTAGATAATATTACTATGACCTTCACTTTGCAGATGATGAAATTAAGTTCCCAGAAATGCGAATAAATTGGCAAAGGTTATAATAGCAACTCAGAATCATAGCTGAGAAGCAAAGTTGCTCTTAACTACCACATTTTTCTAGTTAACATTTAATCTTAAAACCACGTATGGTTAACTTCTTAAACCTAATTTCAAAGACATTCAGTACCAGACAGCAACGGGCAGATCAATGCTAGAATTCCAATATAGTATGCACCTAAAGTAAAATAAATAAATAAATATAAATAAATAAATGTGTCTTGGCTTGTAGTAATGTTACATCAAGTGAGATGGGGCATATATATTTTTGATTCGGACAACCTAAATCACATTATAAGTAATTTTCTTTAAACAATGTGTTTCCAAATCTGTTACATATTTTTTGTTACATGCTTAAATTCATGGTGTTCAAGCAAAATAGTTCATATAGAGCTAGTCTTCCAGGGTTCAACTTCCCATGAACATTCTCCACTTAAAAACTAAGCTACTTGGCTAGGGACCCAAGCATGATATAATTCATAGTATTGCTATTTAAATAGAATACCTATGTGAAAAACATAAGAGGACAGAAACAACAAGTCTACTTATACACTGAAGTCTAAACCAACACTTACAAACCTGTCTATATCTATACCTGAAACAAGCACTAACCAATCTCATCCTCTTCATCCAAATATTTTCCTTTTTCTGTAATTATTGTTTCAGTGACTGGCAAGGCTACCCACCCAGCACCCAAGCCAGAAACCTGGAAACCATAGATGCTTCTTTTCTATATTTAATCTCCACCAGAATCCCTCCTACTAAACACATTCAATCAGCTTGTGTCCTTTTAATTCGTACTCTCAAACAGGACTTATTTCATTCTTTCTTTTTATTGCCACAGCTATTGCCCTATTTTCAGGTTTGCTTTTCTGCAGGCTGTTCTGTCTATTCCTCTGTCTCTTCAGAGTCTAACCTTTAAATTTGCCTTTCGCTCAACTTCCTTCATTCTCTTCACTGCCACCATGATAATCTTTTTTTTTTTTTTCTCTCTGTCGCCCAGGCTGGAGTGCAGTGGCATAATCTCGGCTCACTGCAAATTCTGCCTCCCAAGTTCAAGTGATTCTCCTGCCTCAGCCTCCTGAGAAGCTGGGACTACAGGCCTGAGTCACTGCATCTGGCTGGTAATCTTTTAAAAATTCAAATCTGTTCAATCAAAAATGCCAAATCTGATAGATGACATTAAGAATTGTTTATTCTCCTGTTAACTATCTACCTTCACTAGTTCTTGCTTTCATAAATGGGGGTAAATGTAAGAACTTTTACATTGTTAAAGTCTTCAAGCTGTAACCACTTGTAAAGATGAATGGGGTCATAGTCTTAATAATTAATTGTATTTTATAAATCCATGTTGAGACATGTTAATTTCTATTCCTTCTAAAACTTCACTCAATGTGAGCTTTTTTTGTGAGTCCTTGGAACTGTTTCATGTGAGCTCATGAATGTTCTTCTTGGCCATGGCTGCTATGTAGAGACAGTTCTATTGATCTTTCCTATTGGGAAAGTTTTTTTGTCCATATCAAGAATTTCACGACGTTTCCCATTTTGTCATAGAGATCCAAGTCAGGTCTGGGACCTCTAGTCTTATTTTCTAATACGAGATTGTATTTTTATCAGATTAATTCTCCAGTTTTATTTATTTCTTCTTAAAGTTAAAAAAAAAATCCCTCTAGCAAACTACTCTTCACTCTTTATTCTTTTGGGGACCTCTTTATGCATCTTATTAAGGCCTTAACTTAGTTTGCATATTCATTTACAGTCTTCATCATTTCGCACCCCATTTCTTGATTTCACCATAAAGTTTCCAGGGCGGACACTCTATTTGCATTTTCAGCATCTACCACAGTGCCTGGAACACAGAATATACTCAAATGTTTGTTAAGCATACACAGACTATTCTTTCTAATGTACACACAGAGAAGTGAAATATTGGAGCAACAATTTACTACCTTATTTTTCCTACTTTGGTGTCTGTCAAGAGAAGCTTTATTTTGAATAAATTCAAATGCTTTTTTTTCAAATATTATTTCTAAATTTTAAATTAAAAATTATAGAAAAGTTAATGTAGATGACTATGATCATAAAGAGACTCTTTACACTCAGTGATGTGAGTCATTAATTAGGCATCTCATTTTTTACGAGGCCTAACTAGAAAAATCAAAGAACAAGAACTAACACAGGATTCTGGTTTTGTTACGAAAAAAAAGTTCAAGGAACTTGTATTTAATCAAAACACACCAAACAATCTCCAGATA
This sequence comes from Sapajus apella, assembly GCF_009761245.1. Classification (NCBI taxonomy): domain Eukaryota; kingdom Metazoa; phylum Chordata; class Mammalia; order Primates; family Cebidae; genus Sapajus; species Sapajus apella. The sequence continues at coordinate 8,203,716 of NW_022436943.1, read as the reverse complement.
CTGTCTGGCAACAAATTTAGGGTTTGCAGAGCTGAAATGTTGATTCGCTTAGCTATAAATATTACCTTGATGAAAGACAGTCCTACCTCTGTCTTCTACCACTTCACGTCTGATAAGAAGGTTACTATTATGTGTGTTTTCTTAGGAACCTATTAAATCTAACTTTTCTGGAAACATCTAGAGAGACATAATTATTCAATATGAAAAGAAGTACCCAGATTTTTTTTAAAAAAATTCCTATAAAACAATCATGGGGAAAAAAAAGAGAGAAAACAAGAGGAAGAGTGAAAATTTTATTTGAAACTAAGGACTAATCCAGCAGCTTTACAAAAAAAAAAAAAATTGAAAAATCCTTTTCATGTCAATGAGAATTCTGAATTCTCAAGTTTGGGCATAGGGCCCATCCTGTGATATGTTAACTAAAAGAAAAAATTTCTTTTTCAGGCATCTGCCTTCCTTTTTTTCTATTTCCATGGCAAGCTGTTTCAAGGTGCTTCACAAAAAGCTTCTCAAAACCAATGTGCTCTAAAAGCCACAAGTTTGATGACTGATGAAAGAGTCGCAAGAGAGAGTTTTTGCATCTCCTCTTTAACGGAGATCTTGAAAAGCCAAATGACTGAGAAAGAACATGATTCATCTTGTGCAAATGCTGAAGAGTATGTTTAACTGTCACCTACTGCATTTTGCAGCGGCGCCTATTCAAAAGCTCCCCAAAAGATGCAAGTGCCATTCTGAGGAGGGAGAAAAAACTGAGTCATGATAAATATCATACTGAACTTTCTTTCATTCGTGGAAATTGTGGGTGTTTAAATGTTACAAATAGTCACATTTCTATTCACATTATGTGAAAACACGTATAGTAAGTCCTCAACTATACAGAGCTCCCTGAAAATGAGTTATTCTGAACAGCTGAATGTTCCAGATGGCTTTGGGTTAACCCACTGAGTTCCAGCTAGAACATAGCAAATATCTTCAAAATAGACTTGAGTTTTGTTCATCTGAAATTTTTCAAGGCATAGACTGCTTAAAAATGAGTCAAATTTTTAAAAGTTTGTTCTGTAAGTGTACATACCGTGCAAAGTATTTAGCACAGTTCTCTGCATAAATACCACAAGAAATAGTACTAATTGCTGCTACTACTTTTTTTTGACTACAACCACAGTTTCTACAGATTCTTATTCTTTTTGGTAAACTTTGTATTAGAGTTAAGCCATCTTGTATCATTTGACTGAGAACTATTTAAACAGAAAAGAATTAAAAAGACTAATTTCAATGAAAGGACTGTACAGCTTTATTGTAACTCAGCACCTGAAAGAGAACTAAACAGCAATATTCAGGGACTAAGAATAAAGGCAAATTAGTCATTATTGCACTGATCCATTAGCATGTCACACAATTTTTCCTGTGCATCGATGTCTGTTTCTTCCTTTAAGATAATTACAATTTTTGAGGCTTCTTTCCTCTGATATTTGGGAGAATTATGTCTACAGCTTAATGGAGTGATTGACATATAACTGGTACAAAAATGTTTGTTTAATAATGAATTCTGAAGAGCCCTCCAGAGTGCTGCATTTGTACTTGACATTGCACAGGTTTCCATGCTGCCTCTTTTCATGTTTCTTTTTTTTTTTTATTTTTTTAGCTTCACTAGAAGGGCAAAGTAAATAATCTTCCAAGTTGTTGGACTATAGTGATTTTATATCGTCAAGGACTAAACTGTGAGTTTTTGTGATTGGGAACCATGTTGTATTCGACTTTAACTGGAGCCATTGTGGCTTCTAACATACAGTAGCCGTTCAATATTTATGGAATGAATGAGCATAATACTAGTGATATTTTCTAATCATATTCTTTTTCATCTCCTTTCTCCACCATGGTGAATTTATTTTCTTATTCTTTTTTTATCCCTTTCTCCACCTGATGATTTCATTTTTCTATTCCTAAGAGACTACAACTGTGAGGTTCAAGTAGATTTTTCTTTTGACTCGGCAGATGTATTCTTTCTATGATATAGCTTATAAATAAAACACTATTATAATTATTTCCTCAATAAATAATTACAACCTAATGGTTGAGAGCAAATCTTTGGAGTAAAAGAGACAGGTGTTTGAAGCCCAGCTTTATCACCAACTGCTTTTGTGACCTTTTGTGACCTTAAGTTTACAAAGACCTAATGACTGTCAAGAGGATCAAGTGAGTTCATTTCCATATAGCCTTTAGGAGCATGGCCGACACTTATCAAGGTACTAAGTACCCCCAGTGAGCCTTCTAATATCTTATGTGTGTATTATTCCCTGTAGGAACCATGTTGTAAAAAGATCAGGAAGAAGTACTTTAGTCATTACAAGGTATTGCAATATTTTCTTTTTACACCACCACTTGATCTGATAGCTTTACCCTTTTTGACTGGATTTGGTCATTGCCTTTGGTTATTTCTTTATCAATAAAGAGGTTTTGCTTGGCTTAGTTTTGGTGCCTTTAGATAAGAAATTGTTCCCGGAGCCTGTAATCTCTGAACAACTGCAGTTTTAATTCACTAATATTGTTTAACTATTAATCACCTGTAGTTTTGAATCCGGGAATTTTGTCTTGCAGTATTTTATAAATCAGTGCTTCTGATTCCTTGATATTACTAACTTGACTGCAGAGGAAGAAGACCAAAAACATCTTTTTCTTCATAGTCATAAATTTTATCTTTGGTTAAACTTTTATTTGAGTTATACTTGTAGAAATGCATATATCTTATGTTACATATTTAATAATGGGCCTAAAATATTTGAGAAAAGAACTATTGTTTGTGAGAAGTGAGACAAGACACAGCTATACATAAAAAAAAAAATCATTTTCAAAAAACTCAGTTTTATTGGGCATCAAGGATCATAAAGAGAATACTGCATCCATCTGAGGTCCCTCTATTAAGATCATATGGAATCAATATAAAACAGTAAAGAAATACAATAAAAAATCTTTCACATATTTTTCAGATTGTGAAAACATCAAAAATTCTAAATAACACATAGATTCACATGGAATTAAATGAATTTCACATGATTCTATGTGTTAAATAACTTCAAATTCATTTTGAATTAATATTTATTTAGAATATTAAGAGTGAAACATAGCTGACCATAGTTGTTATGTTTCAGTCTTAATAATGAAGTGTCCCAGGAATTTGTCTTGGAATATCTTCCTTGTCCTCATGCTTACATCACAAATCCATAGGTGATCTCATCAGGTCTCACTGCTTTTAAAGACCTAAGAAGATATTTCACAAAAACCAAGAAGCAAGGAAAAGCTGTTTAGTAACATTAATCATCGGGGAAAAGCAAATTAAAATCACAATGAGATACCGTTAGATCACCCACTTAAAATGGCTAAAATCTAATAGACTGACAACACAAAGTACTGGTGAAAAATGTGAACAAACCAAACATAATTTTCATATATTGCTGGAAAATAATCTGGCAGCTTCTTAAAATGTTTAAATATATAGATTATGTCTCAGAAATTTTACTGCTAGGCATTTACCCAAGAGCAATGAAGGCATATGCACACAAAAATACTAGTATGTTTATATCAGCTTTATTCATGATAGACCAAACTAGAAACAACCAAATGTCCATCAGCTAATGAACACATAAACAAATTGTCATATATTCACACAATGGCATACTACTCAGAAATAAAATGCCTCCAATTACTGATACATAAGACAACATGAATAAATCTCACAGGTAAAATGTTTAGGGGGAAATGCCTGAGACAAAAGATTATACTTGATAATTATATTTACATAAATTTCTCAAAAGGAAAAACTGAGTAATAGCGAAACATATCAGCTCAGTAGTTGCAGGATGAGGAGCCTTAACTGAAGAAAAGCATGAAGGAACTTACTGGGGTGATGGAAATGTTCCACTCTTGCATAAGGTGGTGAGCACATGAGTGTATACACCTCTGTCAAAACTCTAACTGGGCCAGACATGGTGGCTTGCACCTGTAATCCCAGCATGTTGTGGGGCTGAGGCAGGTGGATCAATTAAGGTCAGGAGTTCCAGACCAGCCTGGGCAACATGGTGAAACCTCATTTCTACTAAAAAAAAAAAATTAGCTGGGCATGGTGGTGCACACCTGTAATCCCAGCTACTTGGTAGGCTAAGGCAGGAGAATCATTTGAACATGGGAGGTGGAGGTTGCAGTGAGCTGAGTTGCCATTGCACTTCAACCAGAGCAACAAGAGCAAAACTCTGTCAAAAAAAAAAAAAAAAAAACCCTCCAACTAGACTTCAATATTGAGACATATTGCAAATAGATAATTTATATGAATTTATATGAGAATTTGTCCCAAGATCATTTAAATCCATTTTAATCCACCCATTCATTCTAAATCCTGTTCACAATGTTCACAATAGAGGAATAAGACAATAACCAAAAAAAAAAAAAAAAAGACAGTATTTTCCTTCTGCTTTCAGAAGCTTACAGTTTAGTAGGAAAAGGAAATGTTGTCAAAATATCAAAAATAAACATATAATTACAAACTGTGATGCAAATACTGTGAAGGAGGCATACCGAATTACATGGCAGCCTATAAAAAGATTGCCAACCTAGTGGGCATTGGATGGAAGAAAACATCAAGAGGGAGGTTTTCCCCAAAGGTGGGCTTTATTCCACTGTAGTTGAGAACACAGATATTGGAGTCAGACTTTGGGTTGGGAGACTGAATCTATCACTCATGCAAGTGTGTAACCTCAAGCACACTTTAAGGGTCAGTTTCCTTATCTGTAGATATTAGGAGAGTATTTATGTTTATACATATCTACAGGTATTAAAATTATCTGTGTTAGCATTTACTTCAAGTGCTTAACATGACCAAACCTAATGAAAATTGTGATTGACGCAAACTAGTGCTTTTTCAGTGCAAAGGTAAGAATAGAAGCTAACTTTGAGTGAGCTGACGGGAGAACAGAAGTGAGAAAATAGAGACACTTAATGTAGATACCTCCTTTAAGGACTTTTGCCATGCAGTTGAACAGAGAACAAGAACTGTGGTTGGAGTTCTAGAAGCCAAAGAATAATTTTGTTTGTTTATTTGTAGTATGGGAGCTACTCTGGCATACTAGTAAAAATGACCCATTTTAGTAGAGAAAAACTGATGACACAGGAGCTGACAAAACTGCAAGAATAAAATCCTTATGTGAGTGAGGAATGGCTGGAATTAAATAGTAGCTGGGACAGTTATTCTATTATAACAACAGTTTTCAAATTTAATACATTCATGAAAAATTGTCCCAGGTATAAGAGACAGAAGAGTTAACAAAAAATACATTTGGTGGATGGGTGCCAGATGAAATAATTCTCATCTGGCTGTATCGCTTGCTCAGGAAATGTGAAGTCATCAGCTGAGTTTTATCACGGATGTTTGAAGTAGGAGAAAATATGAAATAATTGTCTACAAGAATAAGTGATAATAAATATTTACTCTGGAATATGGGAGGAGCTTTCATGCTGGTTCATGGTTTTGTCATTCATTTTACAAAAGAGTCCAGTCCTTGTGGATGTGAAAATTTCTTAGCAATTTTCAGCCACCTGGTTGCAGGCATAGACTGGGAGAAGGACGATTATGATCAAGATTGTGGTTTTGCCAGAAGAATGCTAAGAAATAAGAAGAGAACAAAGTGAAGAATGTTTGCAGAAGAGAGGCTGCAGCCCTTAGACCTTGTAATCGGCGCTTGGCAGGGAGGGACAGTAGGACAGTGGTGGCTCAATGGACGGAAGTTCCCTATCAATTTGGGGACGCCTGGAGTGGCAGTACAAACCCAGGTCGGCTATAAGGAACAGGTGACTTCATTGCTGGGCACGCTTTCCATTTAACAAATATTCTAGGTCTATTCTCTAACCATTTTGCTGTTATTGAATAAAACGCCCCTCAAAAGTTGCTCCCAGGAGAAGCTGTGACACTAATTTCAAAATGTTTAATTTGATGTAAAAATGTAATATTTGTAATAGCTTTGGCTATTTATTTTCATAAATGAGGCAGTAAGCAGTTTATAAAGAATTAGAGGCTCTTCACCCAGGTTGTGGGCCACTCTGGCCTCATCTGTTTCCCCCACTGTCTCCACCCAACAGCACTTCACAGTTGGGTGGTATTAGACTCTTTGGCTGAAGTGTGTACACAGAGGAGAAATCTGGTGGCTCAGTAGAATAGTTGCTATGTTGTTATTGTCAGGTGACCTGGGATAGATAAAATTTTAAAAGAAAATTTATACAGAAGGAATTTTTAAATACTCAAAAACAGAGAGAAGAGACAATGTGTTTTGAAATTCCTTCCAATTATTTTTGTTCGTTTGTTTGAGACAGGATCTTGCTCTGTGGCCCAGGCTGGAGTGAAGTGTCACAAATACCTCTCACTGCAGCCTTTACTTCCTGGGCTCAAGTGATCCTCCTGTGTCCATCCCACTTTGTAGCTGGGACCACACGTGTGCACTACCATGCCCAGCTAAGTTTAAAAAAAAAAAAAGTTTTGTAGAGACAGGGTCTCTTTATGTTGCCCAGGCTGGTGTCCAACTCTTGTGTTTGAATGATCCTCCCTCCTAGGCCTCCCAAAGTTCTGACAACATATTTCTTTAAGGAAAAAATACAACTTCTAAAATGATATCTGAGTTAAATGTAAGAAATTAAATACTAGTCATGTATTATTCAGCACATATTTTCTGGGTTCTTCACATGTACAAAGCAATGTACAAAGAGCTGGCACAGAATTGTAAAGAAAGCAGATGCATCTCTGCCCTGAGAGAGGTCTATTTGCATTATCACAAACAACTGTGTCTCAGAAAGCTCTAATTCTTTTATTTATACAATTCACTGATTGTTCCATAGTAGCTAAAAGTAAAAATTTTGAATTCTTGTCTTAATGCAGAGAGCAGGAAAAGCATCTGACATCTAAATTTAAAATCTATAAAAGCTGATATTGCTTAGGATACATTCTGCTAATTAACTTGCACTTCTGTGTTTGCTTTTAAAAAAATCTCTAGTAATCATAACCTATTCTGCCTGAATATCAGTAATATATCTAATTAGGCAGTTAAAGAAGGTTAAGTGATTCCAATTTCCAAAGATATATTCAGATTAATAATCACATAAATATCTTACTGAAAAGACAAAATAAAATTTAAGCTTTATTAGAACACAGACAATATAGTTGTGGATAACAGTGATATAATTGGAGAACTATCAATATCTTAGGTATTATTTAGTTCTTCAATCCTAGTTGCTAAAATATTCAAGATAATTCCAAGCTAAAGATCCCACCTACAATTTTTCTGTTATATTTGGAATTGCTATGTTGTCACTTATGGGAAAGTTCTCTGACTAATATTTGTGCCAAATTATCTGTTGGGAACTCAGCACTTTTCCTCCTCCTCTTTGCTCTTCTCTGTGTTAAAGAAGGTGGAAGCCTGAGAACTAGATTTCTCGGAGTTTCTGTAGGTAGGGTTCCAGGTAAGACCCCACCTGTGAGAGGCACAACACATGAAAGACATTAGCCTTATTAACACTCCCCTGGCTGCAATGAGCAGATAAGTGTTTTTGGGCAAGTGAGCTTTTCAGCAGTCCCTAGATAATTTCTTTAGAGCCATTGCTGGTGGCAACAATGATCATTGTCAAAAGTTTCTGGAAGTTTCTGTCCCTTCTCAAGGCCTTGGATTAGTGGTGAAATACAGTGGTAGCTGCATGGTGACTCCGCTGTCTCTGCCTCATACTTTCCAGTAGTTCCCTGTATCAAATCTCTTTCTTCTTGCTTTGTATAGACAGAGAGGTTACTGTTTTCCTGACAGGACTTGGACAGAGGAGATGGAAATTGAGAAAACAGTAGATCCAAAAATTGAGTTGAAGTATTTCTGTGATCACGTTATATTGATCTTTCATTTAGACAATCAGTAAGTACTTAATAAGCACTCCTTTCTTTTATTTAAATTCACTAAAGAAATAGTATTTGAAAAGATTCAGTGTGTGGGAAAGAAAAGCCTCACTGAAGATAATTTTGGAATGTACTGTTTACTTGAAACTTGATAGAAAAGTAGATTTCAAGTGTCCTTGCCACATAGACACACACATAAATGGTAACTGTGTGTGGTGATGAATATGTTAATTTGTGGTAATAAGTCCACAAAGTATACTTTACCAAATCATCATGTTGTACACTTAAAACATATACAAAAATGTTGTCAACTAAAAATTTTAAAATACAATTAAAAAAACAGAAAATAAATAAGAACAAAACAGAAAATAAATAAAACAAGGACATACACTATCCTTGGCTTGGTATTATTAGAATAAATAAAGTTGATTAAAAAATAGGACTAACTTACAAATAAATGCTTATTTTGATGGATTTATATTTTATATTAAAAACATATCATAATATTGACAGGTCTTTGTGGATATTTTTTGAGAATTATTTTTTCAGGTTTCATAGCAAATAAATGACAAAATCTCTTAGTACTATTTCAAACTGAACTGCAATATTATAAACACAAAATGATTTATTCATCTAGGTATATAATTTTTTTGGTATATAAATTTTTATAAATAAAAAGATTCCAGTTGGGTGTGAGAAAATCTATATTATATTTTGTTTGCAGAAAGGTTTTATTAATTGAAATTATTTTTGCTCACCCTCCTGAATTAATCAAATGTGGCTGACAGTCATCACAGTCTTATAGGCCACAGTTGTTATGAAAATATGGTTGCTAGGATACCTTCATTATTTCATTGTCATGTTACACTGGTCTATCAATTAATAAAGAAACACTCAAGTTAATTCTCAGTCACATTTATACACATTCTTAGCATACGATTCCCCTTATCTCCAAGTGACATTTCTCTCTGTAGCATTCACCTTCTACTCCATAAAATATTAAACATGAGGTTATCACATCAGTTTACAAATTACAGCAATGATGCACGTCTTCTACTTAACCTTTCCATTCACTTTCTATCATGGTGAAAGTTCTTACAGCAAATATCCATGCCTAAAGTAAATTATTTTTTCTACTTCTAGAATTACTTTCAAGAAAATTGATGCGCAGGAAAAAATACATGTATTGAATTGATATCTTCAGTCCTTTTAGATGCTTTCTATAGGAAACAGGAAGGTGAAGCAGGAAACCCTTTGAAAGTCCCTTTTGCATCTTTAGATATTCAAAACAATTCCCAGGTTACTGCTTTACACTTTAGAGTTAGATTCAAAGAAGATGACTTATAATGGATCTTACAAATACGTTTCATATGATTATTACATTTCAGTCAAAACTACCAAATGCTGGATTGAGTTGCCACTTGTCAGAACATCATAAAAATAAGAATAATAGATGAAAATTTTTCATGTGATAAATTCATTTTATTTACACTTTTTCACTTCAAATTAGTGCCTACTCATTTCAATCTATGGAACTAAAATAAAATAAATTACATTAATTTTCCAAAAACAAGGATGCAACACATTCTGAAAATCGGCAAAAGCAAAAATGTTGACTCTAATTATAAAACATTATATAAATATAGAAACCTTTTGAAGACTTCATATAATTTTGATACCTTCTCGAAAAATTCCAGCAATGAAAAGTACTGTTACCCCGTAAGAAAACTGAGCAATATCTGGATTAAGTCATTTGAAAAGTATTATTTAGTAAATTGTACAATCAAGGATAGAATTAATTGTACAGTTAAGGATAGACTTAAAATTTCTTAATGTTTAGAATTGTTTTAAAGGTACTATCATTCCTTCCAATTTTATGATCAATATTTGTATTTGAACAGTTTATTCAAATTTTATAACAAGTAGAATGCAAGAAAAAGAATATACAATTCAAGGAATGAATGTCTCAACTCTTAAAAATATTTGTAAGCAGTTCAACATATCTTTATATTTGTGTATAAGTACATTAAAGCCAATTGTATCAAAATCCAAACTGACCACACAGATGTAATATTTTTAAAAATTTGCCTGTGCCAAAGACTACACAGCTGTTTTCAATTCACTGAAATAGATGTGTGGTCTTCCTTTCAGGTCAAAAAAATATATATCTCTCTCTTTTTAAATTTTTATGTGTGGCTTGGCAAATCATATAGTTAAAGTAAGAATATACTCATGTGAAAAAATCTTCATCAATCCTGATGTCCCATGAAATGGGTTAAAACTGTCTTTCAATGAAGTATACGAAATTTACTAATGTATTAGATGCATTAGAAAGGTCTCTCAAGTATTACTCAGATGTGTTTTGAGTATAATTCAACAACATTTGTTAAACTTTGAGAATCAGAAATTAAAACAATATAATGATAAATTAAATTCCAGGATTATAGTTTTTTGATGCAATGATGAGCTTCAGACTTTTGAGTTTCATACTTCTCTGTTTCCTTTTTATCACAGGTCAATCTTGATTTTTCCTTAGCAAAATATTATCCTTCATTTCCCAGACATTGCGGCCCCCTGATTCATCTTCACCTAGACATTTGTCAGGCTCAATACATTTTAAATAGTATTTGCTAGGGCAGTATAAAAACATTTTCCCATGCAACTAAAAAAAGCACTTGGTGGTCATGCTTCCTTATTACTTTGGCAGGCCTAACAAAATCTAAACACATTTTTATTTTCTTGTAGGCCCCATTTTTGGTTTTAAATTCATCATGTAACCTCTTTAACTATTATAGCAGGTATGAACTTTAACATGACAAATTTATGTTTTCATCTACAAATTCCTTTCCATTGCTAATGTTAAAAAATTAAAAGTAGGGTTTGACAAATGATTATTATATAAGATTATACTATGAACATATCTTTTCTCAATATTTCAAATAGTTTCAACCATCATTTCCTCGAGATGGCACTAGGGCAATTTTGATCTTTGTGTTGAACAGTATGCTCTCACTAATTCAAAATATTTATCTCTTCTCTTGCCCATTTATTTTCATAAATTTTTTTATCATAATTTCTAGACTCAGGACAGAAGTGATTTCGTTTTTGTGTGTTTCTCCTAACTATAACGGTAGTGCAATGATTCCATGCTAGCATTTCACATTTCACAATGACAATTTTTCAAGTCAACTCAATCAAATATTTATTAATGGCCTACTGTGGGTCATAGACAGTGATGGTAGGCTGCTCTGCTTGTCCCCCTCTAATCTACACACCATTGTTAAAATGGCACAGTTGATACTAAATCTCCAATTCAGACTCAATGGATGAGATCAACCTTGCTTGCACTTAAAGCAGATGTGAAATAAGATGTTATCATTCAATATATTCTATCTTTCAATTATAAATACTTCCCAAATTTTACCTCCATGTCATTCCTCATGTCTCAGAGAGAATGAACTAAAAGGAAAACAATAAAGGAAAATCAGTTGACAAAGGAGAGCATCTTGATGACCTACTGGGACTGTATATGGTGTGTGAAGAGAGAGGATTACTATTATGTGCAAGAATATGGGAAAGTGTGAATGGGAAATAAAAGAGAATGAATACCAAAAGATGAGAACAAAAATGTCAGAAATAAAATGTCATATTTTATTTAGGTGTATTTTTATTTGGTTTAATATTTTGACTTCCATATTACTAGTAAAATATTTTAGGGCTACAATTCTAGAAATTACAGAAATTGCATAGGGAATTTACGTGACGTTTAGTATTTTGAAGCAAAGGTAATATACTTCTTTCTATAGATTCTCTACTGAATACACTGAATATATATATATATATATATATATATGTATATATACACACACATATATATGTGTATATATATATATACACACACACATATATATGTGTATATATATATATATACACACACATGTATATGAGTCAATAATATTATTATAATATATACTCTACTAAATATATAGTCTATATATATATGAGTCAACATATAATAGAGTTAAAACTTATACATATGTATTACAATGAGTAACAGCCTTGCTGCTGCTAAACTGTTTCTTAAAATCTAGAGTATAGGAATTCTACTGAATCTTCCACTTGATGATCCAGCATTAAAAATCATGCTTGGTCTCCTAGGCACCACCCACACTCCACTGAATGCTGATGCCTGAGCTGTAATAGGAAACTGTCTCCACATGGTCTCAGGATTCCCCTCTCTATCTTCTCAGTCCATGTGTTCATCAAGAGGCGGCACCTGAGCTTTAAATCTCTATTTTAACACACTGTTTCAAAGGATGACATTCTTATTAGAACTCCAGGCTTGAAAGTTGTTGGAAATTACCCAGGCTTTGGGTAAAAAAGAACTGGGACTTCATTTTTCTAATGCTCTCTGGAGAAGCATAACCTCTTACAAGCAATAATTTACTCAGCAAACAGAAAGGGAATAAATAAACTCAAAATACCTTTATTAGGAGACATAACATTAAGAGCATAGCACAGTATCAGTGGTCTCTCTTTTATATAAAGGATGAAGATGCTGTGTTCCCAGTGAAGGTGAACGATGCTTGGCTGCAGCAAACCACTCCAGGAGTCCATTAATCTAAAACTGGACTATGGCCCTGCAGGGTATTCTCCATCCCACACTGAAGCCTGGGGAATTATTTTTGGGAAGTCAGGAAGCACTTGTAAAAGCCAAGAACTATAGGATGTAAATCTAAATTACAGACTGAAATCATACAGCTTTCCACATATTCCTATAATTTTTGGTTTCTTAAAAACTTTCTTTGATTCCCTCCTACCATTATGTGAAATCCGTTGAAAAGGATATAAATAGATTGATGCAGCTCCTTAAAAACTCATGGCTTCTGCTTAAACAGATGAAAAACATTTTTTCTTAATTTAAAAACCATAACTTTGAAAATATATCATGCTAGAAAAAAATGATAATTGTCACAAATTCCACAATTATTTTCTTGCTTACAATTTGGAAAGCAGAGACAAAATCCCTTATATTCTCATTGGTAATTCTTCAAAAATTTCAGAAGTATTTTGGCCTTTGATTGAGTCTTCCATTGTTAAGACGAAGAGATTACAGAACTTTTATTCAACTTTTATGTTCATATACGTATTCAGCAATAGAGTCAAAACTTAGAAAAATACCTTGAGTTACCTGACACTGCACATTTATGAATTCTGTATCCCATACAAGACCCAACAGAATTTTTAAAATGTAATTTTTTTCCTTATCCTTTCCTGCCAACACTTGAAATGAATTCAACTGCAGTTGCATTAGTAGCGTGGGCCTGGTGATAGCACACAGAAGTATGAAATTCAGAGAAAACTAGGAAGCACTGTATGAGATTCTAGGACATTTCTTCTAGTAACTTCTTTCCTGCTATATTAGACAAAAAAGAAAATGTTATTTGCTGCTCTGTAGTTTTGGCCATCTCAGAAGATTCATACCTATGAGAATGATTTTTGTTGCCTTGAAATAGTATTTCTCAAATCATGCACAAGCACAGTTGAAAAAAACCTTCTACCTGTCAATCAACTCAGAAATAAACATGAATATTCACTTGTCACTCATTTGAAACCCTGAACTTTTGGACTTAGTGTAGCTCGAGGCTCATTGTTTTACAACATGTTTGTGAGAACATAATGGAAGGAAAATTATTCATCTAATTTGGGAGACGTGGCTGCTACATTTTGGTGTGGCATGTGGCCTTTCTATGTACACAATGATACCCTGCCATGTACCAGCTTTTCAGCACTGGCATGTCACCTGGCCTGTGGCATCTCACATTCTCATGTTCTCACACTTGTGTTGTGGCCCAACTAACTTGTTAAGCCAAAGCAAAAAGCAGGTGGGGCACATGCTTGTCAGAGACTGGAATGGCAGGCCACATGCCTCTCCAAGTGCTGTAAACACCAGGGTTTGTTTGGAAATTTCATCTCCTGGTTACAGTAAACATGACTTGAAGGAGCATCCAGCAGAGAAGTGGCATGCCCTTTTTCTACCAAAAAAAAAAAAAAAAAGGGGGGGGAATTTTCAGAAAATAATATAAGCTATTAATGAGCTGCAGAATAATTTTTCAAATTACCTATTTACTGTTTAACTCTAAGTATAACACAATATACTATAATGCAATCTAATATCTTAAGACATAATGTTTATAATGACATGGGTATAACATTATCATTCATATTTCTAAAGCTGGACAGCAAACCTAGTAGCATAAATTATTACAAATTGCATATTGAAAGAATACAGCTCTTGGATTTTGTGCCATAACTTTGTATAAGTGGATGTATAATTTTTTGTAGGAAAAAATTAAATTACACCATAGTATAATGATTACTTTTTATCACATCCTTTCAGCTCTAAAAAACCAATTCTATTCTGTTCTCAATTCAGAGAAAACAGCTTTATAAAATTACTCTCTAGTCTAAAAATGAAAATCTAATCAACTGCATAAAAATGAGATAATTTTAGTTCAAGTACTATTAAGAAAGTTTCACCATCATACAAAAATTCTAATAACTTGAGAAACTTATAATCATGGCGCAGACACTTGATTTTCGTACATTACCAATATTAAAAGATTAGTATAAAACAATGGATTACTTAGCTTCATGATTTAAAGATTAAGATTCAGTCTTTCTAAATTGGATTTTAGGCTTTTTGCCTATTTTTGTTTCTTTGATCCTCTTCTTACACTCCAAAATTCTGGCCATATACTTTAGTTTATACTAGACCTAATTAATCATGTGATTAAGAAAACTTATAGCTATATAGAAGATTTGTCAAGAATTACTCTTAACACACGCGCTGACAAAATGTTATATACTTATACACTCTTTACATACTTACTTATATATGATATATACTTATATTTATATACTTACACACACCAAGCATTTCATTTGGATCTGAGTGGCCAGTGTCAGGAAGGCTAGATTCTGCTCCCCAGCACTACTCTACTGGTAATTTTTAGCTGAGCTTCAGATTGTACAGTGGTGAACAGTCAGAAAAATTTTATGAAGATTTGGTCAAATCAGGAGGCTGAGGTGGGAGGACTGCTGGAGCCCAGAAGTTAGAGGCTACAGTGAGCTATGATCATGCCACTACATGCCAGCCGGGGTGACAGAATAAGACCCTGTTTTGTTTTTGATTTAAAAACTATTCGTCCTTCCACAATTATAGTTCTAAACCAAATTCTAAATCAACTGGTGATGCCCATTTAGGATTACATATTAGTTCTCCAGGCTGCTAGTTGCCGTTTGATATGGGAATTTTCATCTGCAAGGTAGAAGGCTTGCTCTGATTTTTATTAATGAAGCTTCCATCCTTACTGCTGACAGCATAGGTCTGATGACAAAGATAAATGAAACTTTCATTGAGGGCAACAGAAGGAACAAGGATGATGTCACTCCCTTCTGTTTCTTTGTTGTTGTTTAAATTGAAATACATTTCCAATGAATTTCCATTATAATGCTAAAAGTCTTGAAAGGAATGTGAGGAGAAGTGCTTTAAAGCTTTTTCTGGGTGAACAATTAAGAGCAGAAAGCTTTGTCTTGTCTTCTGATTTTGTTTTCTCCCAGAATTTGCTGCTAGATCTTTTGTGTGTCTATCTCCACACTTTCTACTGTGCACCTTATATGTGCAAAGTATCGTATAGCCTAGGTTATACATATTAGCCAGTCTCTGTCCTCAAAAATAACAAATATTCAACTAGCTATAGTGCCTAGCAAACCATAGCAATTTCAGTAACAACTTTTAAGTATTAAAGGTGAAAAGAGAAAAAGAACATATCAGGTTGGGGAAAAAAATTTTTTTTAAGTTTCATGGAGAGGAGACATTTGAATGTCAGTAGAGATTTGACAGGGAAAGAATGTGGAGAATATTTTAGGCAAAGGGAACAGCTTGAGGGAAGATATAAATGCCCAATATGTGCTTGGGAGTTAGCCAGGGGGACAGTTTGTCACTCAAAAAAGGCAGAAGGAGAGTAGGGTGGAATACCAGTAAAAGGCCTGGTTGGCCCAGATCATGGGTGGTCTAGGATGCCAGGCTGAGAAATGTGTACTTACTAGGCAATGGGAAAACACTGGGTGCTGTTTTGGGTAGAAAAATGATATTGTGGGAGTGGTTCTTTAAGATTTGGTGGTCAGCTCTGTCCTGTAGAGGATGAATTTGGATAAGGACCACAGTTTGATAATACTATAACCTTAGGCAATTCTGCTAGGCTAACAGATCTGAGGTCAAACTTTGTAACCAAGTAGTTACATAACTTGAACCAGTTCATTAACCTTTTGGCCTCAGTTCAATGATGTGGATGACCTTAAAGTTCTCTCCAATAATAACATGCTACGATTCATGGTAATGCAGAGCCTGGGCTGATAGAATGGACATAGGAATGAAAGTAGAAAATGAGCATAGGCATTTGAAGAGGATGGATTCTATTTGCATTTCCCAGTGGGGCTTCCAATGACACTTGGGGCTTCCAATTCTTCATTGTGAAGGACTGTTCCTAGCAATGCAGGTATTTTAGCATCTCTGGTCCATATCCACTAAATTTGAATAGCATCTTCCAGCCATTTTGACAATCCCAAAGTCACACATTTCCAGTTTTTTCATAGACGATCCTGAATACTGGACCTTGCTCCATCCACCATCACAAACATAATCACTGTGACTCTATTTTAACTAATGTTTGGATAGGGTAGAGAACTGAAAGACTGTTGGTCCATTAATAGCCATGGAAACTTCATGAGAAAGAGCTTTTTTGTCAGAAAAGATTATGTTTAATTTTGGAAATACTGAATGTGAGATATCAGTGGGATAGCAAGATATCCCATTTGTATGTAGTAGTAAGGAGGTAAGAGAAAAAAACAGCAACAAAAGTTCAATAATTCATCATTTCAACCTTAAGAAACAGAAGTTGTTTCTTGTTCTGATATTCAGACATTTTATTAAAGAAAAGGAGGTGTTTTGACCTTGCTGGAATCTGTCTGCCTGACCCACTTAAATTGAAACTTATCTCAGAATTTTGTTTTGAATTTCCAAGGAAGCAAAAGAAAATGAGAATGATCAACGTTTGGGTACCTACATGAATCAGATGCTTGCCAGGCATTTTACATGGTCACTGTGTCTCATGGAGGTTGAGTATCTTGTTCAGGATAACACAGTTAAGTAGCAGAGAAAGAAGATGCAAACTCAATTCCACCGAGCTCCAAAACTTGGATTCTTTTCCTGTTACAATGTGACAATTAACTAACTTCAATTTCAACAATCCATGCTGACATGCAAATTGGCATTATATATTCGTGTGTTACTTCAAGTCCTTCTGCTGCACAGTGCTTAAGGCACAGTGACTGTGGTGGGAATTCCAGACCACACACAAGGCAGGTTGAGTTGCAAACCATTCTGTTTGAATGATGCTGAATGAATTCCATCAGGGAATACTTGATCTAGTTTGACCAGGGGAGATATTATTTAAAGTTGTTTATTTTATTTACAACTCTTTCCCAATAATGGAAATAGGTACCTTCTAAATGTGGTGATGGATATCTCAGATTAAGAAACATTTCTTGAAGTTATAAGGAGCCTTTTTCCCTAAGTTTGCTCTTAAGAACAACACCCACTTGTATGTCCCTTTGTATTACTGGGTATAACTTTATTCTGTTTTCTCCTTGACTACCCATGTTGCTAATATGCTTCCTGCATCCACACATGATGATTTGGAGGTGGCAAAGCCTCCTTGATTTTTGCGCTTATTGACTTATGGTCTTAACTGTATTTGGCAATGTTTCTAGATCACCTCTATTCACCTCTACTTGCTGTTTGGTACTGAATTCATTCTCTTTGAATTCCTTTCTAGTTCCCCATCCTGTTTTCTTTAGTCATGCCATCATGCAACCCATACAAGCCTGGGTTTTGAAACTCTTGGCTCTAACGTTGTCTCTGATGCTGTCCTGGAGGAATGAGTAAATTAGCTTTCTTTATCTGTAAAACTAGACATCCTTCATTTATTTTTTTCCTTTTAATTTAGTTCTATTACCAACTATAAGAGGTCCTATCAAGCCATAGGCTATAATCTCTGTATTGTATTTCACTATGGAGGAACAACTGATAAAAATAAACTATAACGAATGGCTTAAATCATCCCATATACTTCCACTGATGGTTAAATTAAAATTTACTTTCAATGTTTATCTAATCATGCTGAATATATAAACAACAAATTATCTATTTCAGTGGGTTTATGAACACATAGGGGTTGCAAGTCAACCAGATTGAGTTCAATGGGTCCATAATTTCACTTCTGTTTTGTATAATGGTTTACTGAGAAAGGGTAAATTATAAATTTCTCTCCTATTGGGTAAGCTCCAGGAAGAAACATCTGTTTTCAGGGTGTGGGGTGACCCAGGTGTCTTGCATAGGACCTATTATATAATGCAGTAAATCATTCAGTGAATACTTGTTTCTTAAAGAATATGATATGGACCTAAGAGCATATGTGGTCCACTTTAGGGGATAGAAAAAAAAATAACTGCTTTTGTCACATGGAGTAGTCCAAATGAAGATAGTGAACATAAAAGAAGAAAAACCAAAATACAAGTGCTTTGAGAAGTTATAATACAATATATAATTATATCTTACTTGTTAACTAGAATGGGTACAGTCAAGCCCTAGGAAATTCAGTAAGGATATGGTTGACTGTTTCCAAACAGCCCTACTTTCCTAAAAGTGAGCAGAATTCTAAATGAGATCAAAAGCAGAGATATTTCTAACCTTGGAGAGACATAGCCAAAAATGACTTTTAACTGAAAGAAGCTCAATGGAGCTGCTCTTGCTAATTCTATTAGTTAAAAGTTTTTTGAGCTTGGATGATAACTAAAGTGGATATATCTATAAGTGAATCTACTTATACCAGCAACATACTTTATATGTGTATACTTCTAATCATTTCAATGTTTACTTATATCAAGAATGATGTATGTTAATGTCTTATTGTAAGCTAGTTGTAACTCCTCATGAATTGTTAAAATTAATCTAATTAAAATGTATCTTTAATGAGTGTAGCAGCATTTTTTCATAATTAATTTCTGATGGTCTTTATGTATGATCCAGGAAAAAAAAATCAGTATTCTGTTTCAGATATGCATTTTTCTAAGAAAAATGTAGCCTAGCAAATTATTTTAAATGTGTAAGATAAGAAGTTTATTCTGGATGTTGACCCCTTAGAGTTGTGATATTAACACAGAAATAAATTCTCAATAAATAGATGTCATATTATTAATGTCACTGATAAGTTGTTTTCTGTGTATCTATGCCCAATATGCGTCCCAAATATTAGCCCCTGGTTGCCGGCAAGGCATTCAATATGTTGAATTGCCTTGTCCTTTACAATTTAAGTGTAAATGTTTCTCAAAACTCCTGTCCTAGTATATCTGGGGATTCAGTGTGTGTGGGGGTTGGTCAGTCTGCCATTTTGCCTGGACACTGATGTTCTGCATGTCTCCTAAATCTTCAATTTTCTTCAGGTCTCACAGCTTTCAGCTATTCTGGTCTCTCTCCCCTGTGTAGCCTAGTTATAAAACAAAATCCCTTTCCTTAACTACTTTAACATACCAAAGAAAGAGAGAGAGTCATGAATTTGTATTATAAGGAAACTTAAAGGGCTTCATCAAAATGTAATATTTCAAGCATTTTATTAGTGACTATTAGACATTCCCACTGCCATCCTCATCAGTGGGAATGTCCCACCAGCCAACTCTTCTTCTGCATCCTCCACAGCTGCGCTTTGTGGAACATCCTCAGATCCATCCCTAGAGTCCAACTTCTCTCTATTTCTGGGCTTCTTCCCTTCTTCCCCTTGGCTTCCTCCAAAAAGGAAAAAAATATATATTATGCAAAGCAACACAGCTCTTTTTGTAAACTCTTACTGCATCCTAGCAATGTTCTGAGGGATATCACAGCAGAACCGATATAAATCCATATGTTATTTTGAGAAACAAAATAAAATTATCTTTCCTAAGATAATTTGGATGCCGTATCTGAACAAACACGTTTTTCTCCCCAGACTAGATGTGTATTTCCCAAGGTTATACAAACATATACATGAAATATACACACATATATATTTCACTTTTATTCCATTTTTATTCCACCCCCTAGCATTTCACTTTTGTGTGGTTAATTTCTGCTAAAAAATGTAAATGTTCAGATTTTCCTAAGCTTTATTTAAATTACTAAGTTGATGATACTAACACTTCCTACTACTATCAGTCTATTTTCTCCTCGCATTTAATGATTGAGCATTCTGCTGCCACTTCTCCTTACCATCTTGTCCTTCCTTAATCCTCTAAACTTGGCTTCCATTGCTCCCACTCTGCTGAAGGGATTCACCAATGTTCTGCTTCTAACAAAATCTTTTCTTCTTTTCTTTATGGAAACACTTTTCTTCTTTAAGTTCTCCCTCACTGGAGTTTCTTCAGCATTTGGCACTGGTGGTTACCCCCTACTTGATTTCAAGTTCTTGTTTTTCATCATTCCACATATTTTTCCCACTTCCTGAAATTTCATTCTCTAAAATGTTTTGTGCTTTTATTCTTACTCATGAAGAACTCATCAGTTTGTTCTGCTTCAACTACTACCACTAGCCAAATAATTCCTAAATCTACTTTCCAACCTTGATTGCCTAACATCTTTTCAATCTTATATTTCAACCCCCATAGATGCTAAAGTATGAAACAATGAAATCATTACTTTTTGTACAAATGTTTACTGTATATTATACCTATTGTATATGATATTTATTGTACATTATTGCATTTATTTCTTTGTTGCCCCTTTTCTTGTCTGATAAATTTATTTTGATACCTTTATTCTTTCAAATTCATCAAGTCTTATAGACTATTCCTTTAATTATCTCATACATCACTTAAGTTGAATCTTTCTTCAGCACTATTTCTACAACAACCACTCTAGATCATGCCACATTACTATACATTTCCGTCTCTATATCCTCTTCATTTGTAGCATAACTTCTCATACTAATCAGCATTCAGAAACTGCTACTTAAATTTTTCTTTATATACACTTACCTCTAGTATCTTCTTCCTCCAATACAATCAACATACATTCACCAGTGTACATTTTCTCAAATGCAAGTTGAATGAAATCACTTCATGTGATTGTATTAAATGTACATTGCCATTTTAGTACTCTCAACACTTAAGTTTCTTTGTGGATGGCTCTTCCCCTTCAGTAGAAGAACTGGCCTCAATAGTTCTTACATATGCTGCTACTACCACCTCCAGTCATGGTACATTCTCTGGAATGATGGTTCCTTCTGTGTCCCTCACTCAGGATGCCTGTTTTACCAAAGCTATTCTCAACATTTACTCATTCTAAACAACCTAGCCTGAACATGTATAATCCAACATGACCACATTTTAGGTTTATCTTTTTTCTGCACATGATTATAACATTCTAAATATTATCTCTATGAAGAATAACTCTTTTAGATTGTAAACTCCAGGGGCAAGTACTGTGTTTTCTCCATTAAGTGCAGTGATGTGCACCCAACAAATGTTAACTGGTAGACAAGCTATAGAATTAGACAACAATATATTCCATATGACGAGTCATTAAGAAAATCCCACAGTCTTTCACCTATAATTGGCTTCCCCACCCCCACATACTCCCTTTTTTAAAAGCTCAATTATTAATGTAAAATAAATTAACAGAGCTAGGAAGGAAGAAATACTAGAAATCTGTCTTTATTCTGAAGCCCACCGAAGCTGAGCAATGGAGAGGTGACACTCTGCCTCAGCCAGCATATCTTCAATTTCTCCCTGCTCCAGCTCCCATTATCTCTCTACTGCCACAGCTGCATACTGCTATTGTCAGTGGTAAAGATGAGACATCTCTAATTAGAGGGCAGGGTAAATTGCTTTTATCTACTTTTAACATGCTTTTACATGGCACCTGGTACACAAGCCTCAGCTAGGCAGCCATAATTTGAAAAGCAAATGAATGCTAAGAAATACGATACATTTTTAAAAGAAAATCAAATATATAGTAGCAAAATCAACATGCTGGAAACTTCAGAGTTTAGTGCTGTCAGAGTCTTGTACACTTACGTATTATAAGGAATTAAAATAAGCAGAGTCCACGTACCCTGCAGAGTCTGGTGGTCCTGTTTTTCTTTTTCTGTTGGGAACAAATGGTGAGATTTAATGTCTACAAAAACTGTCAGTGTGAGAAACAGACTGATGGTAACCTCTTGACAATCTAGAAGAGTAGATTTTTAGATGAAAGAACAAATTAGTAGAATTCTTTCTCTGACTTGCATGCATCTACCATCTTTATAATGAATAAATCTATTACATATGAGTTTCTGTTTCTGGTTTTGGATTTAATTTTCATTTCTTTAGCAGTCCAGAAAATTTTCAAAAACAAAGCAATTTATCAAGTGTTTGAAAAATAAAAGAGAGATTGACCACAGTTAGATCCATAGTATGTTGGACAGCATCACTATTCAATAAAAAATATTTGACATTTATTGTGGCTTGGAATACAGATTCCACAGTTAGGAGAGCCACAGGCTCATAAACACACTCCGCAGGCTCCTCTCCCTCTGAGCATTACCATCAAACATGTATTAATTGTCTTCCTATGACAGTGTCTGTCCCAGGAGGACACATGGTCTTCACTCTGTGTCAGGACCACATCTCTTCCTCATGCATAGGTTCTATTACTTCCATTAGAACTGTGGTATTATTGCCCTCCAAACTTTGTTTACTTACTTTCCTGAAGATTGCCTGCTTACTGACGATAACTTTACGGCTGTAAGAACTGGAAGCTCTAAATAATAACAGGGCTACACTGTTTATTTATTGCTGCTTTGGAACAGAAAACCAACTGAGGTCCTTTAGTGTAGTGGGTAAGAAGGACTTTCAGCTAAGAAAAGCTGGCACTGCAAACACAGTGGTTCTGGCAGGGGAACTGCCTGATTAGGGATCCCTAGTTTCCTCAATTCCCATATGCAGGCATCTATATGCATTTAGAGCTTGTGAATTTTTTCTATTTTCGATATACCATGAATGAGAGGGTATAATTTAAAGGGCTAAAGCAAGAGGAATATTTTAGAAGTATCTCTAATTTAAATATTTGAGCCATATGCAAGATTAGAACATGTGCTTCACTGCATTAAACACGACTTAGAATGTGCCGATTCCTATTTTAGTCTTTGTAGTAGTCATTAGCATGGTTGGTGAAATAGTTCTCTGCCTTCCTTGCACATGATAGGGTTGTACTTTCTGTCCCTCTTCTGCTTAGGTGTGCCCATGTGACTATTTCTGATCAATGATTCATAAGTAGAAATGACATTCAATGGCTAACGGGAAAACTTCCAGGTTCCTCTACCCACCGTACCCTCCAGGTAACCAATAATGTTCAAAACTGAGGGTGATCCATCAGCTTAGACCCTGAAGTAAAATCAGTGAAGAACCTAGAACCCAGTGAAGAACCCAGAACTAACCTATGTTGGTCATGTAGCAGAAGCAAGAAATAAAATTTGTCCTGAGGTTTTTGTGCTTTTTGTCATTGCAGCATGCTCTAGCACACCTTGATCACTACACTACTGTTTATTCGTTTCAATCTTAGCATAGATGCCCACCATACTTGTCTATTTGGCTACCACACTTTGATCACGGCACTAAGCCATTTAAATTACACTTCTGTTATTTCTCCCATTGATTAGTTTACAGTTTTCTTGAAGACACAGGTGTCTCACTCATCTTCACATTTTCAGTTTATAGTACATTGTCCCTATATCATAAACACTCAATACTATTGAATTGAATGGACTTCAACTTGTGCAATGTCGACATTTCAGCTCTGTGCTCAAATGGTGGATGAGCTACAGCGACAACTAATCACTGTATTATTTTTGTTATTTTTCCCATGTTTAACTTTAGAGAGGCACGTATTTGGATATTTATTTAAATATTTAAAAGAGGCAAGTATTTGGATATGTGCCTCTCTTAAAGTTAAACAAGGGAAAAATAATAAAGTTAGTCTGATGTGTTAGAGAAATATATTAAGTTTAGGAGGTTTGAGTTAGACTTCTGATTCTGGCTGTCTGACTTTGGATAATTTATTTTAGTAAATATTTATTTGTTGTCCACTGCCATGTGCCAGTGTTCTAGGCCCTGACAACAGTGAGAGTTCTTGTGGAATAACAGGGTCATGGCAAGTTGCATAATAGGTTAGATTTTTATCCTCTATGATAAATTAAAGACAATAGCATATTCTTATGTTTGTTGCAAGGTTTGAAAGAAACGATCTATTTATACGAGTTTTATAAATTTCAAAAATTTGAACCTAAGATACTTTTATCTTAAAATTTGTGAATAATACATTTTACCAGTAATTATCTGCATGGATGCTTAATAATTCAGTATTCTAGATATCACAATAAATGACTCATTTCTTGTGACAAATTGGGACCCATAAAGAAAAAACTTTCAAACTATTCAGTAATCATTATGAAATTTTAGATCTGTGTTTTAGTTTGGAGGAGGGTGTGTACGCTAAAAAACAATAACAGTAAGCCCACTTTTCATTTGGCAGAATGAAAGTTCTGATTTCTAATTTCAGTAAAGACAACTGTTTCCTAGAAAATAACACTAATTTACTTGTACGCCTGATACAAAGCATAATTGGGAGTGGCTAATATATAGGCAGAATGAAGACAATCATTCATAAAATGATTTATCCAAATGTTTTTGGTACATTCAAAGAAGAAATACTTTATGATTTCTTCATATATAGAAAAATCATATGAGTATTTTTATATATTGAAAAATAAATGTATGCTAAATCAGCCAGTTAAGTGATATGTATATACCCAAAAACTACCTGAAATTTTATGTGTAGCAGATTTAAACCCTAAATGATGACCTTTCATAATATCTCAGTGGTAGTGCTGAAAGAAATCAGAGATGACACAAACAAATGGAAAAACATTCCATGTTCGTGGACAAGAAAAATCAATATTGTTAAAATGGCCATGCTACCCAAAGCAATTTACACATTCAGTGCTTTTCCTATCAAACTACTAACGTCATTTCTCACCGAATTAAAAAACACTGCATATGCTCACTGTAGCACTGTCCACAATAGCAAAAACATGGACTTAACCTAGATGTTCATCAACTGTGAACTGGATAAAGAAAGTGTGGTACATAAATAAGGTGGAATACTATGTAGCCATTAAAAATTAAATTATGTCCTTTAAAGAAACATTGATTGATGCAGCTGGAGACCATTACCCTGAGCCAACTAACTCAAGATCTGAAAACCAAATATTGCATGTTCTTCCTTAAAAATGGGAGCTAGGATGGGCACAGTGGCTCAAGCCTGTAATTCCAGCACTTTGGGAGGCCCAGGCGGGCAGATCACGAAGTCAAGAGATGGAGACCATCCTGGCCAACATGATGAAACCCTGCCTCTACTAAAAATACAAAAAAAAAACAAAAATTAGCTAGGCGTGATGGCGTGTGCCTGTAGTCCCACCTACCCAGCAGGCTGAGGTAGGAGAATTGCTTGAACCTGGGAGGCCGAGGTTGTTGTGGGCCACTGCACTCTAGCCTGGTGCCTGACAAAAAAGCAAGACTGTCTAAAAAAAAAAAAAAAAAGAAAAAAAAAAAGTGGAGCTAAACATTGAATACACATGGACACAAAAAGGGAAACAGCAAACACAGAGACTTACTTGCGGAGGGAGGTTAGGAGGAGAGTAAAGGTCAAAAACCTACCTATTGGGTACTATGCTCACTAATGGGGCAACAGAACCATTTGTACACCAAACTCTGGTGACATGCAATTTAAACATGCAACAAACTTGCCAACTTGCCTATGTTTCCCCTGAATATGAAATAATAGTTGAAATATTTAAAAATAATAATTCCTTAGTGGGAGAAATATGACTATCTCACAAACTAGAGTGAACTTTGTACACTTTTTGATATATAAGATATATCAATATTTTATTGTGCTTTAAAAATATGTCATCAATAATTTCACTTTTATTCATTTATATATTCATTCATTCATTCTTTCAAAGAAATATTGATTTGAGCACCCATTCTATTCCAGAGGTTGTGTTAGTCCCTGTAAATATGAAGGTGAATTTCATTTAGTTTTTGCCTTCAAAGAGTTCATGATGTCTTCCAAATTCTTGCAAATACAAAGAAATGTAAACAACTAGGTAATATGTCTTCTTATACTTTTTAAACCTTATTCCAAGTAATACATTCACTACAACTGAATAATCCAGAAATATTTTCTGAGTTTATCTTATACATAGACTCAAAGAGCAAGGTCAACCTGTAAATGAGTGTAAAATGTCCTCTGAATGGAAGAGATGTCTTATACATCTTGTAAATTCAAGTGAGACTTTTTGAAAAATTGACCTTTTATTGGGATTTTAAGACATCTTTGCTTTCTCTGGGAAAGGGAGTCAGCAGTAAAGCTTAGCTTAAACTTTATACAAGGTATAAAGTGCTATTGTTCTGGTGGTGACATGAACATCATGAAGTGACTGCTCTTGATCATGTGGAGGTTTGTCTGGGGCTAGCAAGGGAGCTAGGCAGGGCAGAGACCATTACAAGATTCCAGGGCAAGTGTGGGACAATTGTGGTTGTCTTCCATTTTATTCTCTTTGATATGTAGCAACCTTACTGATAAAATGGATTTGATTCCTGCTTAGCTCTCAGAGAGTCTTAATTGGCCTAAACTATAAGAGTGGTCTTCTTTTGCCAGAATTATTGGTTCAGAAATGGGCTTATGAGCTAGGCCTAAACCAATCAGTCATAATATTCTTCTAGTTGTGGGGTCTGGTTCAGTGAAGGGCATTAGATTTGTTTGCTGTAATGAAGGGAAGCACAGGATTTCTGTTTGGCAGTTAGAGAAAGAGAAGGTATTTATCTCTCCTTGGATGTGAACCAGGAAGTATGTCTCTGGAATCTGCTGGCAGCCATCTTGTGAGGAGAGGAGCCATTATGAGAGTATGGACACGTGGAGAAGGTTAGAGGCAAGAGAAAGAAAAAAAAAAAATGGAACCAAAGACCAATGGCACTGTGAGCGCTGTATTTTCTTTCCAGCAAGTGCAAACATTCAGTGAAGTCTTGTAAAGGTAGTAGTATCATGGGTGAATTACAGATACATCTAATCAGGTCTGGGAGAGGAGGATAAAATCCTGACCCCCACAGCCACTGTCACCAGCAAAGTGTATCTATGTGCAGCAGGAGCATCACTGGCTACAGAGAGAGCTACCTGATGAGGCAGGTGGAAGGGAAGAAGCAGAGGGACTGCATTCAGCAACAAGGACAGCAGCATAAGAGAAAGTTCCAGAAATATCTGGGTGACACTTAAAAAAAGAAAAAAAAATAAGGTGACAAGGTTTATGGGACATTTGTCATCATAAATCGAGTTACTCAAGATACTATTACAGAGAACATACTTTTCAATCCATTCTCAGCTGTGCAATGATATGTAATCTACATATTTCCTGTAGCTCAATCTAATCTATGTCTTTTCTTTCTGGCCAAAACCTTAATGTAGCCAACTCCAGATATTATTTTTTTTTTTAAGTCACGAAGGATTCTTTCTTCTTTTCTAAACCTTTCCTCCCAAGGTGTTAGATCCTCTTTACGATATTTTTTACTTTGCATTACTTTATGGTACTTTTAAGATTATTTTATATTTAACAACTGTTTTACACAGCATTACAGAGTAAGAAACAGAGAGATTGCGGTTTGAGGTGCATTGAGATTCTTAGGCGTGAGCATCCCTCCCATTTAGATTCTGATGACATGACTGCCTTTTGAAATCTTCCACTCATTGGTACACACACTGTCCCACTGGTTATGGCACTGAGATCCCAGGGACTACCTTTCAGCTTCCTTCCTGTTTTCTAAGCTTTTTTCCTCTTCTCTGCTTCTCTGATATTCTGTACTCTCAAAGTCCAGAGAGAATTAGATTTAGTTTTATTTCTGTCTTCTCTCTATGGCATAGGAAAGATAAAACTGGTTATAAAAGAATTTTTCCCCAAATGCATGACTTACACAACAATGTGGGCTTTGTGTCTTAGAAAGGCAAAAAATTAACTTCATTTATTTTCCTTTCCATTTGGATGTACCTCACCTCTCTATAGTGCTAGAGTACAAGGTCTAGTGTGAGAGAGAGAGAGAGAGAGATAGAATGTATTGGGGTAGGGGGTAAACAAAAGGATTACAGGGATTAGTAAACATCTTTGGTAGATATTAAACCACCACAGTCCACATAGTGGTAGGGTGATATTTACACAATGAACAGCAGTGCTAAACTGTGTCGCACAGGGATAAAGGTCTATAATGTCATAGAGAAGGAAGAATTTAGTGACAGCCAGGAAATTAGGAAAGTTTTCCTAGAAGACCTAGGAACTCAGAGAAATTACAATAGACAAATCTAAGGGTATGGAATTCTAAGTTAAATAAGAGAACAACAAACGCAAAAACAAAGATGAGAGAATAAATGTGTCCTTGGAAACGTAAGAAACTTAACACAAGTCTCCTGGTGATATTTCATGGAGTGTGGAGAAAGTTAAGACAGTATATTCATGTTTGAGACGGAATCTCAAAGATGCTGAAAATGAGGCACATTGTTCTAGATTCGATGAGGCAGAAAACAAGAATGTATTTGAGAGAGTCATAATATAACAATAGCTCTTTTAAAGAATGAGTACTTGTTGTCTAGGAACCATTCTCATCATAGACCTGTCCTTCCAAAATACATCATTTTTTTTAAAAAAAGAATTAAACAGGGCGTTAAAGAAATGGCAAGTGCAGACAAGTTACCCAAGCATTTTTAACAGATGTAATTCTGTCCAATATCTGTACAGTAAGAAGCATGAATTTGATGCCAGTGGTCTGAGGCAATATTTTATCATTATAATTAGACTCTGACTCCCATTCTATTGGTCCTCCAATGGCCCAAAATCTTTCTTTGACTGGCTCAGTCAATTTACATGATAGGTCTACCACATGTAGCCCAAACCTATAAACCATAAATGTCTGTCCTTCTGGAATGCTGAGGTATTCATGTTCTTAAACAGTGGCTTTCAGACACAAAATCATTACTCAATAATTATTTTTGTTTTAAAAATTAACACCAAATTTTTAAAATTACAAACTTGTAAACCTAGTTCTTTATCTGATTTCAATTTACATAAAATTGTATTGTATTTTAATAATTACTGCAAAGAGGAATCTTATAACATGAGTAATTCATCTTATTTAAATGTTTTGAGCTGCCTTTATAAATTTAGGTTTTTGTTTCTTTTGTATTTTACCTTTTCTGATTAAATAAAATTTGCTGAGTAATTAAATAACATTTGCAGTAAATATATGTTAAGTTTATGGGTATGGTGAATCATAAGTTATCTTTAATATTATAGTACTCTTTGATGCATCAAAGTCCCAACTTTCCATTAAAAATGCAAGTTAATTATATGGAAACTTTGATTTAGTTCATCATTTATCCATTTAACTCTAGGTTTTTGCAGGGTCAAAAAAAATCCTATTAGGAGACTAATTATATAATTTCAAATAATTTGAGCTTCCCTTTCTAGACAGATTCTTAGAATTGCCTTCTCAGTCAGCTGGAGTTGTGCATCAACAAGAGGTTATGGCCCTTGTAAAGCCAGAACTACAGACATCTGGGGACATTGTCTACAAAAGTGGGACATGTAGACAGAGCCACAGATGAAATGGTCTCTGCTTTTGGGTCCACAGTAAAGTTACTGTTCAGCAAATTCTTCATTTCACTTAAGGAAGTTGGTAAATCACTTTAAAATTTTAGCTAACTTCCTTCGTATTGCAGCTTAATTTTTTAAAATTTCCTTGGGTCTTTTAAGATATTAAGTGACATCTGATGGGATTTAGCATTTTCCTTTTACTTTCCTGGCTCCATATCATACTTTCAAGGATGATTTTAGCATTCAAATGACAATAACAAATGGTGAATGTTGTCTAAGCAAAGTATAAGAGAAAAATTTGCCCTCATTTTTAATCCTCTAATATACATGTAAACCTATGATACATACATTATGCTCTGTTGAAATTCAATGTATCTTGAGGTTACTATGGTGAACAAAACACAGTTCTGGTCATCAAGGATTGTAAGCCGAAGGAAACAGACAAGCAATGAAAAACTTGCAAAGCCGTGTGTAACTGCTGGCTTTAAATCTACTGGGAAAGAAGACCAAATCTTCCCTTGGAATTATCGACAAATTCTCTACAGAGGAAACACTTTAGATTGCTGCATTAACTCTTCATATCACTTTAATGCTTTCTATTAGGGTACTGCTGAATAGTAGTTCCCAGAGTGCAATCGTGGAACAGAAGGATCATCCCCATCACCTGTGAACTAGTTAGAAATACCAGCTTACCACTTCAGACCTACTGAGACAGAAACTACAGAGGGAGACCCTGCAATCTGGGTTTCATAAGATCTCCAGGCAACTAGGATGCCCATTAAGTCTAAGAACCACTTGTTAGAGTAAAACCAAGCTAGGTAAAGTTGATCTTAACTTATGTGCATGTTAAAAAATGATTATGTTCCAAAGTGAGGTTATACGTGGGATGTGAACTCTGAAGATTTAGCTACAAACTTTTGTACATGACTACTGATTCCTCAGTAAACACCACAAATTCTGGTTTTGGATACTGAAATGCAGTATGCACTCTCTTTAATGATCACTGATCAAATACTGCATTTAAACATCCTTAGTGATTCTGAACCTGGATGACCTGTTGCAGGACTATCAGCAAAAAGATAAAAAATTATTGAACAAAGACATTTGAGTTATGCTCTTTAGAGCAAGTTTAGTTTCTAAAAGCACAGAGTAAAAAGTAAAGCGGAAAAGCTACTAGTTTACTAGATCTTTTTCTATTGAGGAAACAATAAATAGAGGTAAGAGCAGCAGGTTTTCCACAGGACAGTAATTCTTTTAGTGTAAAATCACTACAGGCTAATCCTGCATTAAATCACTAAGACGTACTGCATGAACAAAAGCATCAAAAGAACTCAAAGGACACATACAAAAAAACACATATGAAATTATGAACTCAATACCTTCTGATATATTTAACAGATTCCAAGTTCATCACAATCAAGATTTTTAATACAGAATGCCCCCTCTTTCCTCATCCACCCTCAGTGAATCAAGACAACAATAGTTCTAAGATTTAGCATAAGAAGTCTGGTTAAATGAAAGAAATAGCTTCCCTCCCCACCCTCCCAGTCCCAGATCTAAGATGGTTACTTAAAGCCCCAATTATTTCCCCAAATAGTGCTCAAGCCTTATGAATAAGACAGGAATTTGGCAATCAGCTAGTACCTCTTAACTGTAGATTAACTCAGTGAGGTGGAAAAACTAGTGAGAAATTTGGAGAGAAAATTGTAAGAATTCCACAATGGCATAATAAATTAACTAAGATATAATTTTCAAATATCGTTTATGATTAGTAATAATCATAAAAGAGTGAGTTTAGCTTTTAAGGCTAATTCCCCTCCTTACCAAAACATCTTGAAGTTGATTGGTTAAGACAATATGATTCTGATCACAATTAAAAAGTATCTTTATTTGAAACCTTCAAATATCTACTTATATATCAATTACCAGTATTACTGATTAGATTTCCTGGTCAAATAAGTAGATAGGCAACCCTCCAATGTAAAAATAGGCCACCAGTTGACATCTTACCCAGTATCTGGGAAGTACAATAAATAAATAAATAATTAAATTGGGTCACGGTGGAAAGATAGAGGCACTGCTTCCAAATTGAGGGCAAGAGTATCTCTGAGTTCAGTATCAACATTGACAAATGAAAGAAAGTCATTTGCACTCTTTTTTTATAAGAAATTTTACTATGGCATTGTTTAGATGGGATTATTTTAAGGCGTGAATACATTTGAGGTGTTCAATAATATTTACTAAAGTTTAGAATTTGGCATGTGTTTTGTGTTTCATTGGGAAATGGGGGACATGTTGCTTGATTTAGTGAACAGACATTAGGTTGTCTCTTATTTACAGGCTAGGTCAGGAGGATAAGAAAACAGTAAGTATCGTTTCAAGCTTGAAAGCTAAAAGTAGAAGACATTATAAACTTTGCTTATAAACCTTGACTAGACTGCAGCTGAAACTGTTTTCCAAGCCGTAGTTCATAGACAAAATTAAGAGTTCAGAGGAGATTTTTATCAACAAACAGAAATCTCACTTCTACATTGTGAATTCATCTTCATACATTACATCCTCACAAAAACGTAGTAGATAAATGTAACGGATATTAATATCCAACATAAGACACCGACAATAGATTATAATATGCACCATAGAAACCAACAAAGTTAGTCTTAACAATATACAGTATATTTATTTAAGGTATAGTGTCCAATATATAGGAATGAATTAGCTCCAAGATGAACCATGCATAATGAAACTTGCTGTTACTCCTATAGTGATATTTTAATAAACAACATAACAGTAAACATCCAAATTAAAATATTTTATGTGAAAAAGTTATTGAACAACATTTTATTCAAACCTTTTTGGAGCTAGATGAAAAATATGCCAGTTATTCAAATATCTCTCTCATACGGAATTATTTCTCAGAGAAAGTCGCCACTCCCAAAGTACTATGCTCATTTGCCAGTCAATCCTCTTTCTGGAATGTCAAGGCTATTTTAAATCTTGCCGCACCCTAAATAATGGATCTTTGTAGCTTGCACCAGCTAATTCCCAGTGCAGACGGAGCTCCCAGCTCTTCGCATCCATAAGCTGAAAATTAACAGCAATTTTTCATTATGACACTGGGACTCCAACTGTGCGCGTAAGTGTTTCAGAAAAAATACAGCATGATATGATTTCTGTACATCTATATATTTTTTGAGGTTTCAAGAAAGCACAGCATTTTCAGACCTACTTATGTAAATACAATGTTACTCTAATAGAGGGGGAATTATCATTATATTTCATTTTAAATGTTTAAAAAAGAAAAACCTCATGGTACAAATTTGAACTAGCACATTGTTTTCTTGATTTACTGGGTTTGAAGAGATACTGAATGAATAGCCCTCCCTCATGCAATATTTCATGTTCTTTCTATAGGTCTGTGAAATTTCTATAATGCAGCAAAATAAGCCTTGCCTCAGGTTTAATGTCTTCTGTTTATTAGCAGAATACTGTGCACCTGCTCAAGACACCTGCACATTTTAACTTAGCATTTTAAACTAAATCCAATCAACTCTGCATTAGCACACTGACTCACCATCTAGTACATTAAGGATTTAGGGTTCAATTCATAAATTGCTTGGCAAGATGGATGTCTCCTCTCCCCTGTCTCCGTGTTGCTCCTCTAGTCCCACCACCCCATGCAGAGGATTATCTATCACAGTAGAACAGTAGCTTTATCCCCACTGTCAAGTGGCATTAGTAGGTTATTTAACTCTTAGGAGGCAAATCCATAAGACTCATGGTCTGTTGTTCATGAGACAAACAGGAATTTTATTTGTGATTATAAATAGGCATATTTTCAAAAGGAAATGTCCATCAATCATGAGAACATGAACCTTGTGCATGACAATTTTTCTTTTCACTCGTAGCAGCAGCTGCCACTCTGTTTCCTATAGGTGGCAGGAAAAAAACTGGAAGCCCTTTCTTTTTCTTCTTTCTAGGTTTGGCTTTATTGTTATTGTGTACTTCCTCAAACTGTGTGCATTTATTTTTCAAGTAAAACATAACACATTGATAAAATATGTTATTTCTTATATTTAAATATATTCTCTCACACCTTTTCCTACATCTGTGACCACTTATCCTTGGCTTCATTAACTAGTTTCTGCTTTTCAGGCTTCCTCTTGTGTTTATTCATTCAGCAACTTGTTTTTGAGTTCTTACTGTCTTTGCAGCACTCTCATAGGTGCTGGTAAACAGCATTCGACAACATAGAAAGTGTTTCTTGTTCTCATATAATTTACATCTTCATAGTAGGAAAGGGTGGAGGCAGACAATAAATGAGTGAATAAACATAAATAAAAACAAAGATGTGACTCATCATAAGGGTAAGTGATAAAAAGTAAACAAACAGGGTAATAAGATAGGAAGAAACTAAGTCAAACGAATATCCTAGTTTCTCTTTTTAATTCAGTTCAATTAACTTGTATTTATTTTACCTACTACCTCTGAGCCAGTCCTTGTTTGATAGTGGGTTTACAAAGGTGGGTAAGTTTCCTTTATACCTTAGCAGAACTCACATTCCATCAGAAAGAGAAAGACCTAAACAATCATAACAGACTGGCAAGTACTATAATAAACTTTCTATGATCAATAGAATAGGGAATTATTCTGATATTACCCAAGGGCGTGAAGAAGATGTTTGCAAGCAAAGGATAACTGAGTGGACTGTTGAAAAAACAATAAAAATTAATTCAAATGGTTGCAAAATTAAAAAGCATTGCTGATAGACATGCATAAGCATAGAAGTTTAGGCAAATGTGTACATTTAGAGACATATGTTAATTATTAATAAGGAGCATGAATGTTAGTGTGCTAGGTTTAAGTGTTTGGACTTCATCCTGAGGGCAGTAAGAAACTATTGAATCATTCTTTAAAAAGTAGAAATAAGATCGGGTTTGGGCTTTAGAGATATCCTTTTTTAAAAATTATACTTTAAGCTCTGGAGCACAAGTGCAAAATGTGCAGATTTGTTACTAGGTATATACATTTGTTACATGGGTATACACATGCCATGATGGTTTGCTGCATCCATCACCCTGTCATCTACATTCCATATGTCTCCTAATGTTGTCCCTCCCCTATCCCCTCACCCCCTGCTATCCCTTCCCTAGTTCCCCCATTCCCTGACAGTCTGTGATGCTCCCCTCCCTGTGTCCACATTTGAACAACTTGAATGTAGACATCATTCCAGGGGTTGGTTAGGGGCCTGGTAAAGACAGACAGACCAGTTAGGAAATGCTACAGTAAGCGCAAGCAAGATTGACAAGCACCTGAACTAACACATTGGAGGCACTCAATAATACATACATACACATGTGAGAGAGAGAGAGAGAGACTGTAAAGAGTAACAAATTCGTGCCTGAATTAAAGGAGAGCCAGATAGGAGACTGGGAAATGAAAAAGCTTATTGATTTAATGATGACTTGTTGTTCTAATAAAACATAATGTGACTCAGAACCTTAAGCAGAAGATCTGACAGGTGGAATGTGCTTATGTTCCAATCAAGGTGTTCTAGGGCAGCTGTTCTCAACTCAGCCTGCTTTTGCCACCCAAAGAACATTAGCCCATGCATGGAAACATTTTTGGTTTTCACAACCTGAGGGAGGTACTAGTGGCATCTAGTGGGTAGAGATGCTGCTGAACATCCTACAATGCACAGACCCCCAGTTGCAACAAAGAATAATCCAGACCAAACAAGAGTGACAAGGTTGAGAAACCACACTGTTGAAGAATTATCTCAGTAGGTGTGGGTAAGCCTAGTCAGTACAAAGCCTCAGGAGCAGAAACCACTGCATTGAGGATAATGTCTAGGAGATGAAACCCAGCTCAAAGATTTGAAAAGGCTTTCACTCCAGGTCTACAAGCTTTATCTGAGTCAGTCAAGTAAGCAGGCGTTTTCTTCATCTTGCTTTTCTTTTCTATGCCTTTAAAAAAAAAACACAGCTAAAAGATATATTTGTAGGATACAACTCCTTGTTGACATTTACTCTTTGTAATAGCCACACACGTTGCTGTTGGCCATGATGTAATGCAGGAATTTTCTAATCACTTTGGGGAAGAAAAGCAGCAGCATATTACATTCTTGATAGATTAATACAGCCAGGTTTCAAAATCTATTTTAATAATATAGTGTAATCAATTACCAGTGTGAGAGAGGATCAATGGTAGAATTGGATTATCTGAGAAGCTTGGTCTCAATTAATGATAATAATAATGGCTAATATTTATTGAGTGCTTGCTTACTAGCCATAACCTTTTATGAGTTTACATGTATTGCTCCCTTAATCCTTAAAAATCCCGATGAGTACGGTAGTATAATTATATGCATTTTGCAAAGGAGAAAATCAAGACACAGGTGGTTCATGAACTTATCAAAGTTACAGAATTAGCAAGCTGGAGCCAGTCCTCACATCCACCTTTCTGACTATAGAGCCACACTCATACGCACTG
The DNA here is from genome assembly GCF_009761245.1 of Sapajus apella. Lineage (NCBI taxonomy): Eukaryota > Metazoa > Chordata > Mammalia > Primates > Cebidae > Sapajus > Sapajus apella. Next base: position 8,167,485 of record NW_022436943.1, on the reverse strand, counting down.
CTACGCTGTTTCTGGAATTACTTTCTCTAATTATTACAAAGTCACACTGTTTTCTAAGTGGACCAACAAAACAAAAATCTAATATTTCTTGGAAATGAAATAGAAACAGATGCACAATGGTGTCACCATGTTTCCTTAGTAGAATCTGTCAAAGAACTCAAATTTAGCACGTGAAACTAAGGTGAAACATCTGTCATTTGCCCCCAGATTATGAACACTGGTAGAGATTTTCTGTTCTTAAATTCATGTGACAACTCCTCCTTATTTCAACTGATTGGGAAAATTCTTGGTGATCAGAAAACTTGGAGTAAAAGAAAAGTGTAAACGGTTTCTTGAAAATTGAAAAATAACATTGCCTCCATGTAAGTATTGTAAAGCCTCTGTGTTTTGTGTGGGAAAACTTTTTGGAAATGAAATATATCTAGTGATGAAAAGAAAATCCATATATGACTTAAGCCTTGGGATCAAATACAGCTTGTAATAAGTAAATTTTGTATTGATCTATCTATATAAGTAAATATAGATGCAAAGTAAATAATACATTTATAAATTAGGTCCCCAAAGTACAAAACACTTGCAGCATTAATCTTAAAATCATCTTTTTTTAAAAATTTCCAGTAAAGTAATATGATTGTAATGGATTCTTGGCCCTTGGTTTTTTTTTTGTTTGTTTGTTTGATTTTTTTTTTTTTTTTTTAGGTTATTCCTCAATGGATTTTTTTCAAAAAAAAAAAAAAAGGAAGAAAAAATCAAATGAACCCATAGTAGCCTTTAAAAATGCATTCCCCCAAGAGATACAAAAAAGTTTAATTTTTCAAGAGAGTATGACCAATTTTAAAGTAATTTATAAAAAATTCAAGCACCTAGCATAGAGTCTTGCACTTAGTAGATATTTGTTGAGTACTGAAGTTTTTAGAAAGTCTTCCCAAAGGTTTAAAGGAAAAAACAGCTAGTGTCTAATCTGGCACAAACAAAATACATATGAGAAAGATGAAGGAGTACTCAAGACATTTGTATGTTATTTGATGAATTTCCCTAAACACTAAATGGCAGATTTGAGGCCAGTGCCTGTACGAGCAATTTGCACACATATGTTATGACTTGAGGGTTGCATTTGATAATGACATTTCAAAATAACACTTCATAAATTATAGTCACCCACATTATGTCACTTAGACCTCTAATGTTCTTATGAAGTCATTAAGAGTATCTCTATTTCGCAGACTCTGAAAGATTCAATAACCAACCTAATGCCCAAATAGTATTTGAACCTGGCTCCTCAGACAATTAAGCTAGTATGTTTTGTTACCTAATAGTTTTTATACATTCTCTTAATCCTTTTCCATACTGGAATCTGTTTCACACTCTTATTTTTCCAGTGAGAAAACAGTCATTTTCACCTTTATTTAGGCATTCTCCCACTCAAGCGTGGGAAGGAGCCCGGAGGTTCATGAACACAAAGTGATTCAAATAACTTTCCAAAGTCTCTCACCCTTTCCAAATTACTCTGAGTGGTCCTTCTGGTTTTAAGTATAATGAAAACCAGACTTTCAGATGTAGTATGATATCATCCAGAGATAGCTATCTGTTATCAGTTTCAGAGCTTGTGGGTTTTCTTTAATCTCCTTCACTGGAGTGGAGGGTTGAGGCATCATTTGCTCTGTGCACCCTGGATCTACTCCAAAGACTTCCATTTTGGAGCCAGACCTCTGCACCGGTGCCAGGTCCAGTTGCTCAACTCTGGCATTGTTACACTCAGCAGCATTTTATTTGAGTGAGTGATGCCAGTCACCTTCTTAGTTAACTGGAAAAGAGCTTGCTGGTTTGGAGGACTGAATGGGCGGTAGTGTAAAATCATGGTGAATGCTTTTCTTCCCTTCCTGCACACAGAACACATCATATATTCCCTCAGTACCCTCTACCATAGGAAAGGGTGTCTGCACCTCTAAATGGAGGAGATTTTAATCCTTTAATAACTTTACCAGGACTACGGAGCAGTATCTTTTTTTTCTTTTTTGGCTTATTCTACCTGGGAATAGGAAAAACAGACAAAATTGCCCACAAAATATATGCACACAGTAAAAATTATGACAAGAATGCTCTCCAAGATAAACAAGCCACAGTTCCATTTCCTCCGAGAATCCAGCACTTGCTGTCATACATTGGTAACTCTGGCTTCCTACTTTGAATGATTCATGAATCAATGGCTTAAACTGTAACTGATTTAAGAAACTTAATGGCAAATTTCCACTATAGAAATTCAATGCGTTTGTTTAAAAATAAATTAAATTCTGAACCAAAGGATCCAGAAACTGTCCCATAGAGAAACCCTTTCTTTACCAAGCAGATGTTTAGATAACTTGTTTATTTTAAAGCCTATCCTTCTTAGATTAAATTTGAATTCTAGCTAGGGAATCTACATTATTAACTGTCAGCTAAAAATAATACAGAATAAGAAAATCACATGGAACCAGTCAAGGCAAGACAGAAACATGAAAGATTGTAGTTCTCTTCAATTTCCCTCTTTTGGGGTAATAGAATTTGAAGCCAATACTCACTAAACGTGATAGGCACAATATGTTTTCTCCTTTAAGTCTGATGATTTTATTTTTAGTAAACAAGTACTCTTAAGCTTTTTCATATTACAATGGGAAATGACTTAAGGAGGAATAGATGTTCACTCTATTAAACCTGTGCTCAGATTCTTCAGTTGTTATATCAAGGAGATGAGTAACTAGGGTCTTATTATTAATGCCTGTATATATGGTAGCGATATACACATGCTATACTTTGTCCACTGTTAAATTAACTCATAGCTAACCTTGAAGAAGTACTTAGAAGTTAAAAAATCCATGATTTTAGATTCCTTGATTTGTGTTTTATGGGCAAGTGGATTTTTTTCTATTACTGGTATAGAAGGCTAAAATGAAACTTAAAGGCTAATCATATTGTGATAGATTTACATTATGGAATGGTTAAATTTCAAGAAGACAGATCCTAGAAATTTATGTGATCCATAGCCAAGTCTCATCTCTCTACCTCTTGAGCCCTGCTTGTATCTACTTCTAACTCAGTATTGACATGACAAATCTGCAAACATTTCAGGATCTTTGATTCATGAAGTTAAATACACGATCATATTATTTAAAGTCAAATTAGACTCATAAGAACCAAACAAAGGCTTTTCTAACGGGCCACCTCTAACTAAATGTTTAACACTTTAAAAATATTTAACTAGTATTAACACTTTGGATCTTCAGAAAAATTTTATTGGAGATATTATTAAAATTATTTGCAGGTTAGATTAAACGGAGCACTGCTATCTATTTCATTAAAAGTATTTTAAAGACCTTTTAAGTACAGGTTGGGAAGAGTAAAAACAAAATACATTGGTAAGTTACATTTTTATCTTTTTGATGTGAAAGAAATTGAGAAGTAAAAAGTAAGCACTTCATTTCAATTTTATAAAGGAAAATCCTAGAAAATGTACCGTAAAGAAAAAGTAATGTTGTGCTTTCAATAACTCTCAGTAAACCTTTCAAACAACGTGAGCCTTGCCTCCTTTTTCCCAGTTAATTACAAGGACAGGACAGCCACACACCCCAGCCATGTGATGTTGGCACCCATCTTCAACCACATGATGGACTTCTATGGCTTCTCACCTTTCTGGATGCTAATCTCTCTAACTAAATACTGTGCCCATCAGTGCCAACCCACCATACCCAAACCCAGGATCCATCTGGTTCAGTAGGAAAAGCACAAACCAGCTGCTATTTCTACATGAAGGCTACTCCAACTGCCCTAGGTAGAACTGTTTCCTGGATGCCCTTTTGAGCTACAAAGACAACTTGTTCTTAACAGCATGTACCTTTCTGATCCCATTGCCAAGCTATGACTTTTCAATGGCAATGGACCATGCTGTACTTAACTTTGTGCCTCAGTGACCTAGTGCAAATTCTTGTCACGTATTTGATTCTTAATAAATGCATAAAATGTGAATGAATGAATGAATGAATGAATGGAAAAAAACTCAAATGTACTTTTTTTGCTTGAAGGTGTGTCCCAAAATCTTTTTGTCTTTTAACTATTTGACCCATATGTAGGGAGTATAAATCATCTCAGAGGTTTCCAAAATGATATTAAATTTCAAAAATGTAAGATTTAAAGATTATCCAAGACTCAGAGTGAGAAAAATATGTGACATAGCTGTTCACCCTTAGTGACCTGGAGAATGTTGTTTAGAATTTCTTGTTTATTGGTGGGAAGAATACATGAGTACAGGCTTTAGGAAAGCAGCTGGGAAAGCTATGTATTTTATCTATCTGAAGCACATGAACATTTTTATGAATAAAGTTTTCAATGGAATGCTACTTTAATCTGAAAGCAAAATATATAAACAATTGCCCAACAACAGAAAGATAATGAATTCATTCAATAGAATATCATGGAGATTTTACAATTTATAAGAAAGTACTAATAAAATGATGTTATGGCAAAGGAATATTTTGCATTCATGATCACCATTACTGTCTAAAAATATGTATAGAAAAATACTGATTAAAACAAAAAAAATAGGAAGACTTTTTTTCACTTATCAAATCTCCCATTTTTCCCCCCTCTGGAACAAATTTACATTCTTTCACTGTCAAACACAAATTTAAAAATTTATATAAAACAGCAAACTGTTTGTATTATTAAACTGTTAATATTTAAGGTATTTTTCTTGATAGAGTTTAAAATATTACAGTTGGAAGAGAAGTTATAAAACAGAGGTTTTCACACTTTTTGGGGGAAATTCAGGAGTCCAAAAGTATACCTGTGTACAGTGAGTAACGTGTAATTAAATCAGAATAACTTTATTCTTATGTATTTTATTTACTGTGTTTCTATAAAATGTATTGTTTAAAATAAGAATTCTGCCACTAAAGACAAATAAGCTTGAAAACTACAGTTTGAGCCAAAACCCATTTAAGATACAGATGAAGAAATTGAGGTTTGGAAAGGCAAAGTGACCCAGGATGGTACTTTTTTTTTTTTTTTTTTTTTTTGAGACAGAGCCTTGCTTAGTCACCCAGGCTGGAGTGTAGTGGTGCGATTTTGGCTTACTGCAACCTCCACCTCCCAGGTTCAAGCGGTTCTCCTTCATCAGCCTCCTGAGTAGCTGGGATTACAGGCATGTACCACCATATCTGACTAATTTTTTGTATTTTTAGTAGAAACAGGGTTTTACCATGTTGTCCAGGTGGGACATGAACTCCTGGCCTAAGGTAATCCTCCTACCTCGACCTCCCATTTTACATTGATCTTAGTGGAAGTACTAGAGAAAGATTTTAGATCCTTTAATATTCCCAGTTCAACACCTTTTCTGCTACACCTAAAGATAGCCTACTCCCTGAACTATTACACCATCTGCCTCTATAAGCACATATTACTTTGTGCTAGGGAAAAACAATCACATCGATTTATCCTAGAGTTTTAAATGTCATGTCAGGACCTGGGTTCTTATTTAATTTACCTAAACTCATCCAGTATTCAGAAAGTTTCCTTTGGAAAAGTAAATTCGCCATTGAGTAAAGCCTGAAAAATTCACCTCACCAAACTATCAAACCCTCTCATACGGTGAAATGTGTATTTACAACTTTCTACAAATTGAGAAAGGAAGAGAAAATTGAGGTTGGTTATATAAAATATCACTTATATAATCGAAATGCAACACAGTGAAATATTTCTGATACCAAGGCTTTTAAAAAATTGATTTTATTAATGTGTCATTTAAATTCAATGAAATGCCCCTATTTGAATGGCATAGTCAAATCAGTTTTGATAAAAGTAGACACCTGTGTAACTTTGCCACAGTATAGACAGAGAACACTTGGATTTCTCTAAAATTTTCCTAATGCCCCTTTTCAGTGAACCTCATCCCAACCCAGACCTAAGGCACCACAGATACCCTTTTTGTTACCATAGATTTGTTTTGCCTTTTTAATAATTAGCTATTACTGAGGCAGCTGCCATGTTGTCCCAAAGGCATCAGTTTAATAGTATGTTATATAGATTGTACTATCATCATGAAAGCACAATTAGGCAAAGAATGGCATTTGCTATTCAGTTATGAGTCACATAAAATGCTAGAAAAGTCTGAACACCAGTCCATCAGCCTGACAGCCATAGAACCGCCTGCAGGGAATGTTATCTCTGTCCTCAATATCAGAATGTGTTTGATCCAAACACAGGCTCCTGATCTTTTCCCTAACCAGGATTTTACATTAAATCTCACATTAGAGAGAACCTCTTTTCTCTCTTTTAGTATGAAATTTATTTTAAAATGTGACCCTGAGAAAAAAATGTGACCCTGCTTAGAAAATAATAGTGAAGAGACTGTCCACATCATATCAGGAAAAGGAAATAAATGATCAGATATGAAATGACTATGCTTCTATCCCCACCTGTCATATTAAAATATTGTCAATTGGAACTCAAGATTTTCCCCTACTGCAGCAACTTAAAAATAATTTGGATATCAATTTTTTTGCTTACTGTTGTGTTGTGATTCTTTCCTCTGTTGTCACAAGTATGAATATCAGGTAATGGGCACCATTCATTTTTGTGCTTAGTAGTTTTCCTGGGGTGCCAGTGACAGGAGAAATGTATGCATTAAAACAAGCGTGATGAAAAGCAGCTCTCTTTATAATTTCAGCCCAGCTGCTGTATTGATGGATACAATCTCCACCACATGCTCCAGGTGGCTTCTAATGCCTGACTCCCTGCAGAAGCCTCTATTTGCACATCTTAAACCACTTATTGGATTTGAACAGGATTTTTCAGCCTGAGTGCAGTAACAGTGTTCACTTGTGTAATATTTGTAAATCCAGGCTTTACGTTTCACTCACCAAACCGTTGTCAGAAGACATTCAACAGTCCCTTTGTGCATCCCCGATTCTCTATTTTGGATTAGACTGTGTCCATTTTGTGTGACTAAAAAGTGTATTGATAAATATATTTTCATCGTGTTGGCATGCACAATAAAAAGCAATTCAATTAATGAGACTTTTCCTCGAGTGGTGCTTTTCTTTGTCTCTCAGATTCATATAAAATTCATTTAAAGGCTTTGCATGCAAAGTTCAAAAAGGTTAACCTTTTTTTCAGACTATGCATCTCAAAAGGTTCAGCTCAACTTGTCTGCTGTTGTTTAAATTTCTACTTAACTGTATCAGTTGTTTCGAATTATTGTGTATAAGACTTCTGTTCAATGCTAACAACACTCTAGTATGACACGCTGTAGCCTCCTCAATTCAAGTCTTTTATGCTTACGAATGAGAGTTGGTGATGACTAAAGCAACTGCCTTCTTTTCGTTTGAAATATAATACAGTACAGCAATATTCAGGCAGATATTTTTCTCTACACTTTACATGCAGGTAATACAAATTTCAAGAGTTCCCAGTATAGCCAATAGCTCTGCTCAAACACTTGAATTGTGTAACATTTAAGAGACTTGTTAATAGCTTAATTCACCAATTAGCAGAAACAAGTGCCTGTGATTTATTAGCAAAGCTGGACATGTGATTATGATGCTGAATCACAAGGAAACCTCGTTTCTTAACTGTGGGCCACTAACCAGAATTAATTGACCACCAATACATTGGAAGGTCTGAGCCACTGGTTTTATTTTAAGGATTCTTGTCTCTGAAAGGTTGTGCTGCTTTCCTCTGGAGAAGTTCTTTTAATAGCAGACACCACTGGTATTTGGCAGCACAGTATGTCACACAAGCTAAATCTCAGCCCTTCTGTATCCTCTGCACAGAATAAAGACATATTCTCTTGTTGAGTGACACTTGCAAGTTGATATTCCAGAGAAGTTGACTGGAATTGTAACCTGAATTCAATTATGTGTATGTGAAATGTGGATGATGACAACAGGATGCTCCAAAGGGTGATGGGGAGTTAGAGAAACAAGGATTGTGACCTAATGATTGCGTTTAGCTTTGGAGTGGGTTTACACCAATGATCTTCACTGAACTCTCCAAAGCACGCATGTGCAACAGTGGACTGGATATAATAAACCAAGGTAACATTACATATCTTGTGGGTCAATAACTCTTGTGCTAAGAAGGATTTGCATTCTGAGAGGGATCTTTAGCAGCAGTATCATATTTCAGATTCAAAGTCCACTTTCTGAAAGGTACTAAAACACATTTAAGCCTATGGAAATATGTCCTAAGTACATAATATCAAAATATTCATTAGGAACATAAACCCCAGATGATTCCAATTATGTTTTAGGACTTTTGGGGGTTTTCCGTGGAAACAACAAACAAGATATGGGCAAAACCAATAAATAAAATGTGAAAAACTAAGCATGGTGCTTTTTAATTATAAAAAATATTCCTTACTATACCATGAGCTAAGTGTACATGGATATACATACACTATAAAACTCATAATTTTTTATTAATAGTAAAAGCTTTAACAGATGTGTGGGACATTTTAAAAATAAAATGGAGCAAAAGCTCAGCCTTTAAAATTATTTGTGTACAGCTCTAAGCATGTGAAGCTCCTCAGCTAGGTCTTTTTATCTGACACACCACATTCTGAATTTAATACTTGTGACCTGTTTTACTGCCATATTCTGGCTTCTCCTCAGTCACAAGTGGCCTGACATTTATCAACTATATTATAATTATCCAAGCCCATGATTTGGCAAAATGAAGTCACACACCATGAGTTAAGAATGAATCAGTTGGGCCAATAAGGATTTCACATTTGTTTCTTCTGAGTCTCATTCACATCAGAGAAAAATATCAAATAAGAAATTGATTTTCTCTGCCTGATTGAGACAAACACACCGAGAGAGACTGGCTTCAAACTACGCCATTCTTTATCATTCTGGAAATTCCTGGAGACAGCTCTGCTTACACCACAGCCCTCAGACAATGATGTCTTTTCCTATCAACCATGACATGCCTTGCTCAGGATGGCATGGTACTTCTGCAACATTTCTGTCTCATATGACAGTCACTAAAGAGAACCATTCAAATTCTATAGTCCATCCCTTGTATTTGTGTATTTTCAGTCACCTAATAGATACTTTCTTGCCCTACTTTCTCTATAGTCTCTTGATAGTCAGGTATCATATCAAACTTACATATCAAACTTACAACATGAACACGTCCACATGTCTTTCCAAGAGGAATACACTCATTACCTTATTATCATTCAGCAAGACAAAGGAGAAAAACTGCTTCTAATGCAGGGTAGTCTAGACAAATGGCCAAGTTTTCTCACTAAAGATCAGTGAGCAAAAATGGGAAGGTAGAACCCAATAATTACTCTAGCGTCACCAGCAAAAAACACCCACCCACAACATCACAGACAAAATAACACAATGATAGCCACCATACGTTGAGATACACTTAGGAGCACTGATTTAATTACCACTATAACCAAATTTGCTATTTGCAAGGATTGTAATAAAATGCACTTCATTGGTGCATCCTACTATACTCCTTGCTTTTCCTTAAAACACCGTAACATCTAGCCATAGGCAATCAAGAAGAGTTCTGACACTCAACCTGATTTTAGTTAGGTATTTTTCATAATCACCCCCCAACATCAAACAAAACAACACAGAAGAAAACACTGCACATTCACTAGAACACCAGTTTCTACACATTGACCATGAATTTCCATTCTACACGAGGCAGTAAACAGCTTCACTTGTACCTTGCAGCCTTCATGAAACAACTAATCAAGCCACAAAGATCTGTTTCTGCTCATCATGTACAAACAGACTCATGCTAGTGTAAGGTACATAAGGAAGTTAGAATATGGCACCACAAATAGCAATCTATTATGAGAATGTCTCCCTAGGTTGTCATCTTAGAAGAAACCTACGCTTTCTCATTATGTTATCTGAAATTTCAGTTTTCCATAGTAATCAGCATCCATGAAATGTTAACACTTCTTAAAAGTACATCCTAGTTGTCCAGGAAATATTTCTCATTATGGTCAGTGAGAAGTTGCCTTGAAGTATGCTTATTTAAAAAGGAAAAGATGTTTGGAAGAGCTGGTGGGCATTTCTAGAGTGAAAGCCATGAAATCATGGTAGAAAACAATTAGTATTTGACAAAGCTCCCAGATAGCAAGCAACCAAGAAAAGGGTGACAGATACAAATACAATTCAACTAAAATTAAGTTAACAATTATAAGAAGCAGTTAGACATAGTAATATTTACAACTTACTGACTCCTATGAGCCATTGTACAAATCAATGTACGTATGTGAGATTTTCTGTATGAGAATGAAACTTGCAGATGTTACACAGGGGTTGGAAATTAAGTGTATTTGCAGAATCATCAGGTCATAGACTGATATGCTAGTAGGTCAGCTTCTTTTTACCCTTATTTAACCCTTTTTACAACATCCTTATTAAATAATTGGGTATGGTGGTCACCAAAATTGTTATCTTCTGGTACTGTGCAGAATTGTACTGCCTGGTTTTATAATGCTTGGGGTTAAATGTCTAACTTTGGCCAGTGAGTTGTGGAGTGGAAATAATGTGTCACTCACATGAGGCAGCATTTAATAGTCCATTCAGAAGCCTCTGCAGCATATTCCTTTTCCTTCAGTCATAATAACTAGCAGCATTCAAGGTAATCGCTATTCCCTCAATCTGGACCTGGGGTGACTTAAATGGTCAAAGCATCCCCACTAACCCATGATGGATATAGAACATGAACAATATTGATTGCCACTCCTGAATTTGGGGTTTGTTTGCTATTGTAGCATCTCCTGTTTTTTTCTGATGGATACAGTAACCTCTGATTTAAAAAAATTCAGTGACAGCAAAGGCATTATTTCAAAAGTATCCTGTTCCATTTGGGGATTTCTCTAAGGTTCAACTTTTATCTTTTTATATTGATCCTATATCCATCTTTTTGTAGCATTCTATGATTAGACTTGTTTTACTTCTTGAAATCATAGAATGCAAATCTAACTCATCTATGATTGTCTATCATGTTCAGTTAGTCATTTATTAGCAAACACTATTAATCATCTATGATATGCCTGGCAATGAGCTAGATTAGTAGCACCAAGAATAAGTAAAACACAGGCCCTGCCATTACACTCTAGTAGGTGTATTCCTAGACCCTCTATGTGGATACCACAAAAGGGTACTCAGTACTCTTGCAATTTTAATTTTGTCTGTCTTCCCACATTTTGTGATTGTTGTTATTTATTGCTAAATGTCCCTTTCCACGTAAGGGTCCGGTAGACTGTAGGATAGGTGAGCATCATAAATGGGCCAATGCTGAGAATAGTTGCTAAGACAAGAAAGAGGATTTTTGAAAAAGTGCTGAAATTCTTCTACCACAGCATCTCTGGTAAAAGCTTGCATTATGTTATGATTGTCAGAGCCTTTTCTTGTGACAGCCCAGCCTGGCGCAATATACAAGCCCAGTTGTTTTGACTCCTCCCTCCTCTCCACTCCCTCCTCTCCCTATGTAGCTGACATGCTTCCACGCATAAAAATTAATGTTCCCATTTTAACTGACTCGTTTGGCAGGAACAAGTTTGCAAGCCAAAGCAAACATGGAAGGAGGGAAAGAAATAAAGCACAAACAAGAGGGATGAAGAGTGCATTTGGGGATTTTACAAATGAGTACCGGTATTACATACATTAAAATAAAAAAAGTTTTATAATTCTTAAACTGCTGTTAAGCTGATACCAATCAATTCACAATAATAAAGTAATAAAGTGAAAATAAACAACCCTAAAATGAGAGTCAAGTAATAAAGTTTATATTAAATTACAAGAATATAAAAGACATACATACTGTATAATTTTAGATTTTCTGTTGGACATACATTTTTAATTAGAAATTTCACCTAAAGGTTAATCATTATTCTATGAATCACACACACACACACACACACACACACACACACACACACACACACACGTGTGTGTCATTCATAGAAAAATGATATATATGTGTGTGTATGTATTTGCCTGAGCTCATTATGAGCTTTACATGAGTGTGTGTGTGTGTGTGTGTGTGTGTGTGTGTGTGTATTTGCCTTTGTTCATTATGAGCTTTACAAAACATCTGTTCTAAAATTATCTTGTGCACAGGCCCCAGCTAAAATGAGAGTTTTGGTTAAAACTATTCATTCTTCTTATTGTCATTTCCTTTGCCCTGAAAGACTCATATTTTCCACAGTTATGATAGCCTCAGAAAAAGCGTGCTTGGGGCCTTCAATTACACAGAGAAAACCTGGTGGGTGGTTTGCTTGCATAATAACAGGAGGGTAGGACACAGTGGCGAGGGGCATTAAATAATAGATACGTAAAATATAATTCTAACATTTTATGTGTAATGCTTTTAAGATACAAGGATAATAAATAATCTAGAATTAAATGATTATTCACATTTGGACTTTGCATAGTTCCTGCTGCATTTACCATTTAGCTGAATTTCTAATAACAATAGCTAATTATTAGGATGGCAATTTGAGGAAAAGAATGTTTAAAATAATCCACATATATGTTAAATGAAGAAAAATAGGTTGAATAATTATCTGGCTATCACCATTTTAGACTGAAAAGAAATAAAAAAAGAAAACCTCCTGGAGAAACACTTGGAAGATGTGGATAGAATGTAAATAAACTACCAGGCTATTCCACCCCAGGCTAAGCCCAAGCACTGCACAGTTACTTCTCAGCATTGATACATTGTCCTGCTAGAGCACAGTGTTCTTATAGGTCAGAAATGAGGTGTATTTTTTTCCAAAGAAAAAAATAGGTTGGAAATGTATATTTCTTCCCTGTCATGTTCTATTCTCTTAAAGAGCCAAAGCAAAATATATGGCAGAACTAATGTAAGGCCCAGTTTTTTATCCCTATGTATGCCAATCTGTAACTGCAGCAGTAAAACTTTCAAAATCGAATGACCCTTTTTATGTCTACTTTTATTTCTCTTGTATTCCAATTGCAAAGAAAGTCTATAAAACAGTTGCACTCTGTACCTTGAATATTCATTCAAGTTGTCAAAATAATGAAGGAATGGCTGAAGTTTAAAAATAGGCTTGCCTGTGACTTTCATTAGAGTGGGTAAAAGAACTTCATTATTAAGAAAAAAAACTACATTAATAAATAAACTTTACCTAGTCTTAATTTCTAAGCCAAAAGAAAAAAAAAATTGAATTCAGGACAGTTTATTTTGTATAATTAGTCTTTTAATCAAGTGTTTTCTATATCAAAGATTAATTTGATTGATTAATTTTTAAAATGTATTCTATTACTCTATATCTTATTTTAAAGTTTTAACTATGTTCTATTTTAATATTTCTATAATTCTTAAGAGATAAATGGATGGATAATGTTCCATTTATTTTTAATTTCTCAGCAAGTGACCACATTGTATGATTGGTAAATTAGCATGGTTAGAAATGTGAATAGAGGATAATGTTTTGAGCAAATAAAACTCACACAAATTAGTGTGCAGCACACTTTACTAATAAGCAAAATGATGACTATATTGCATCCAGTTAGCTACAAAAATTATGCAATTTATAACATTGACTCAAATTCAGATTACTTTTACACATCAAAAGAACATATTTGCAGTTTCCTTCCTCATATTTTTCCAAGGAGTTTTTTTGTTTGTTTGCTTGCTTGCTTCATTTGATTGCTTATTGGTCTGGGATACAGTAGTTCTGACCACTTGTCTCATATTTGTCACTAATGTTCTTCCTGAGTCTCACTTTTCTTATCTATCAACTAAATGGTTGAATTAGCTAATACCTAAAACTAGTTCTAGACCTGATTCAAAGATACTCAAGTTAGACTATAATTCCTCAATCTTTCCTAGCCATAAAATACTGTTTTCCAATATCTCATACTCTCTATTACTTATAGCAGTTGTGGTAATCAGGTTACTCCACACTTCATCTCACTGGATAGAGTGGACATTCAGGGGGCAGCCAGCCCCCAAGATGCTCCCCAATGATTCATACCTCTGATATTCATTACCTTGTGTAGTACTGTCTCAAAATGAACCAAGGCTGACCCTGTGTAACGAAGAAACAGGACAGAAGTAACAATATATAACTCCTGAGGCAAGGTCATAAAGGGCATTGTAACTTCTCCCTTGGTTTCTTGGAGACCATGCTCTGGGAGAAGCCAGAGTGATGTTGTGAGGGAACCCAAACAACCTTGTGCATAGTCTGCCAGCCAATAGCCCCCTTGAAAGTGGACCCTTAGTCCCAGCCACATTCAGCAAGGGGTGCAGCCCTCTGACTTCAATTACATAATCCCAGTAAGAACTGCCCTGTCATGCCCTTTCTGAATACCTATGCTAAAGAATCTGCAACCATAATAAATGACTTCCATATCACTAATTTTCAAGTAATTTGTTATGTAACTATAGTAATTGTAACACAGATGAACAGGAGGGTGGTAGAAAGAAGAGAAAATCATGAGAGACAAAAGACAAAATACCTTCCTATCTTATGGATTCAATATCACCCTAAAGCAAATAAATTAGATTTTTCTTAAAGTAGGTGTAATATTTATTCAAAACACAGTGGTCACTCAATGTTCTAATATGTTTCATGATCTGTGTTTATACAGAGAAATCATAATCATTTAGACATCATTGATGGTCTTAAGGATCTCAAATAGAAATAGGAGAGGTAGTTTTTTGTATTAATGGTCCCAAATCTCCAATCTCTGTATCCACTAGGAACAATTCCTAAACACTAAAGGCTGCCACGGTTGAGAGGTTGCCCTCCCGGCCTTCTGAGAAAAGTGTTAATGTTCTTTGAAACATTTAAAGTGCCAAATCAAAAGAAAGAGGAATGGACAAAAAGGATAGAAGTCAAAGTGGGGTAGGGCATGAGGAAGAGGCTCCGGGGAGTTTGGAAAAATGAGATGCAGTAGCTGAAGGAGGGCTAGGGGAGAGACAATGAGAAAATTGGAAGGAGAGAAAACTTTGAGAGGAGAGGCACTATCATAATTGTCTTTAACATTCTCTGATAGACATAAGGAAAAAATAAGATTTTTTATTGCCCATTTTAACTGTGCATCATTTAGTGCCACTATTCCAGCACCACGTGCATTAGAAGTTCTTATAATTATAAAAGTAAGAAAGTGTGAACTATATTTTGGCAGAGTGTTCCTGAGAGAACTACAGAGGGAGCTACCAGTTGGTGCAGGATAGTCACCAGCGGTCATAAGGAGGAGGTGACTGCTGAAACAGTAGTGAAGCATCTACAAGCTGTGGAGGTGGGAACTCATGTAGTTCATTACAGCTGGAGGAGAGACGGGGTGTGTAAAGTGGAGAGAGACACGAAGGGGTAAATCTGGAGACTGTCTGGTACTTTACCTTTATCCTTGGCTGCTGGCTCTCAAACATTTGTCCGTGAAATAGCTTTATAAAAGTCCTCCAGGAATTAAACCCTGAGCCCAGCATAAGCCTACTGAACTCACATCTTCAAAAACAGGAGTTCCACCAGGGGAGATTGATTGGTCACCAGGCTTGGAACTTCTCCTGAGACAATGAGATACCATTAGAAGGTTTTTGATCAGCAAAGTAACATGATTATTGTTGTCATTTTGAATGCTCATTCTGGTCACAGTGCAGATGATGGGGTTTAGAAGAAGAAAAAGGAAGCTAGGAAGCAAGGAAGGAAACTTTTCAGCACTTTTGGTGGTAAATGATAAGTACCCGAACCAAGGCAATATAGTAGCACTGGGGATGTAGAGAAAAGAAATGGAAAATCAGTCTTTGAGACTGATAGGTTGTGGAGCACATAGTTTTTATGTTAAGTCTTCAGGGGGCTCATTGCTCCACCCCAAATCGTCCACCTGTCTGGCACTACCTAAAACTCTTTTGAAGAGTATAAATGCTTTCCTTTCATCACTATTAAAAAGTGCTTGAAATCTAAAAATGCCTAGTTGAGGAATAATAGTGGAAATCATTCACACGTGCAAAATTAATGAGAATAGTGAAAAGTTGATGTTAGATCATTTCTCTTTTAAATGAGAAGCACCATCACAAAGAAAGAATGCACTAAGAATGATGAGCACATCTCAATAACTTCATAATTTTGCCTACGGTAATAAAAAGAGGCTACGTTGATTTGAAGCAATATTGATCATTACCCAGATCTTTTGGTAAAGTCCATCTCTCCAAGCTAAAATTTTAAACTTTCATTCAAATTAAAAGTTTGTTTTGTATATGTGAGGCTAACCCAGGCTAAAAGAGTATCTGAATATTCTGAGTATGTTAAGAGCACGAGCCATGCCATGTTGTTTTCTGTGCTGGAAAATGTGCCATCTACTTATCTTTATTTATATATGTATTTATCAAACACCTATAAGGAACTTAAAATGTGCCCACCATTGGTCTAGATTCTAAATAAATATAACTTACTTTTCACAATGCTTTATAAAGTACACATAATTATGTATCTTTTGTACTCAGAGTTTCTCTGTTTTGCAGAGGAGAAAACCTAGCCACTGAGAAGTTTAGTAACTTGTCTCAATTCACACAGCAAGCAAGTGGCAGAGCTAATTTGAATGTAGGCAGTTCAGAATCTATGTCCTTAGCCATTTCTGTAATATATGTTCCATTAATATTTACTGACTAAAAGAAATAATAAATGAATTAATGATTCACTTCATGGTTCATAAATCCATTAAACATGTATTTTTGAATTTTTATTTTGCGCCAGGACTTGTATTTTACCATCTCTGAAATATAATAATGTCTTGGCAATGAAAAATATACATTGATGATGGTAGCTGGAGAGCAGTGTTTGGCTCAGCTAAATCTATGAGATCATTATCCTCAATGCAGACTCCATGTAAATGAAATCTTCAGGAAGTTTACCTTTTATTTCATTGTCTTGAGGATAAATTATTGATGTTCTGGATTTATTTTTTAAAGCACCTATAGTGAAGCTTTAGCCATAAATTGTAAAAATCAATTCTATTAATTACAAAATGGATTACCTTTCTCTATAAAGAAAATTCCAAATTGATAAATGTGAGGTACTTTAGTGCCTAGAAATTTAAGTGAAACCATTTCCATGAAGAAATACACTTAAAAAATAGACTTTTTCCAGGAAAGAATAATCTAAAGATGTGTGTTTTTGTTGATCTGATTAAAAACCCCAAAATATTACAGCTATTAAGCAAGAACAGAGGCCACTTAAAAGATAATTATATTAAGATATCAGAATATAATTAGGAGTTTACAGAATAGCCCATTATTTATGATTGGAAAAATAAAATGTCACATCTGAAAACCTGGGACACAGGCATTAATTTAAACCTTCACTTGGTTATTTCATACATAGACTGTAGAGATATCTTTAAAAAGATAAATATAAAATCCACTATCTGGTTTGCTGAGGAAGGAGTTCATTAGATCTTTCCTCTCCATTAATCCTTACTTAGAGCTCTTCACTTACTCTTCAGACAAATTTTTACCAGCCCTTTTGTCTGTTAACAATGAGTATTAGATTGTAAATATATTGAGAAGAGGATACTCAACAAAATATAGATATCCTGGAAGGTAATGTTAGATACATTGTAAATAAAATTATTCTTGGATATTCATCCAAATCAGCAGCTTGAAATTATAATATACTAAACTCATCTTATTGGTATTACAACTTTATAATTTTTATTGCCATCTCTCATCGGGATATATACATTTTTAACTACTGCCTCATTGAAACTGTTCAGTTAAAGAAGTAGAACAACATGTTTCTTTTACTTCCCTTGGAATATTTTGGGCCACCTACTTATCTGGAGAACTTTAAAAACAGATTTTTTTCACTACAGTGAATGCTGTACAAAGTAGCAATTTAGTACCTGGTCTATAACACGAATAATTTATAACGAAGCTGAATGATGTGTAAGTTTTGACTGTGACAACAGTCAATATCTTTGGATAAAAAAATGAAGGAAAATTATTATAGAAGAACATCATAGAAGCTTGTGAAAGAAATTCCAGTCTAGTGTAGTTATGAAGAAGTATCAAATATAAATGAGTTAGTTACGTGAACAGGAGTAAGTTCTAAGTGGCTTCGATGACAGGGCAGCTCTGCAATGTGGGTGGTCTCATTTTCTCCTTTTTCTGCTGTTAAAATGTTGGCAGATATACCTTTAAATTAAGTCAAATGAATTCGATATTTTTTTCCCTCCTTATGTTTAAGATGAACTTAAAGAATTTGTTAACAGCAAATGGGTCTATAAAAGTCTAACATCATTTCCAGTCTTGTTGCTTAGATTTTTTTCACTTTATATTTTCCATAGTAATTTCTTCTCCTTAGAAGCAGTTATTTTTCCCAGATTTTACATTGGAAAAATATGCACTTGTAATTCATATAATTCAGAATTCGAACCTAAATCAAATTTTAATATTTATAATAATATGTTAATATTTTAAAGATTATTTTAATTCGTTAACAATAACTAATGATACTTTTAATATTAAAAGTCATTACAATATTCTGTTAAATGCTTCAAAACAAAAGATAGATTTCCAGATTAGTTCCAGAACTACCAGAACGGAAGTAGCTTTCTTAGACATCTATATTCTCGGAACTGGTAGGTCAGCGCAAAAGTAATTGCGGTAATTAAAATAATAGCAAAAACCGCAATTACTTTTGCACCACCCAAATCGGTATTATTGTTTCTTCATTGTCTTTGTCCGTAGATTTCTGAGTTCGAAACAAGAATATATTACTGGCTTTCGAACCAATATTTTGTATTTACAACTAGAATTTACACCGATTTGTACTCCTTACTTCCTCCAAATTGAGTACAACTGAGAAGCACTTCCTACTTGTTTATTCTCTATCAGTGTCTCGTCTCTGTATTTTTTTTTCTGAAAGAAAAAAAAAAAGCTATATGAAAAAACTTTGTAGCTGTTGTAATTCTATAACAAAGGAAGAGAAAAGCTAACCAAGCCAATTCCAGTGGAAAAAATTCAATATTGGCATGGGATGTGTCAGATTTGTGGGATAAAAGTTGATACTTAGGTTAAACATTTAACACATTTGTTTAATGATGATTTCTTTTATCTCTCATGCTGATGGAGGGTTGATACAATGTCATTAGAAGTTAATTTTTAGAAATTAAACAGTGGATGCCCTATGTAAGGCCTTACATACATTTCAATTAAAAGCTTAGATACAAAGCTAATCACCTCCCAAATGCAACTCTGCTGCACGCTTTCATTTCACACCCAGGGAGCAGGCATGAAAATCCCAAATGGAGAAGATATACAAACAGGTTTCAGTATGCACACACTGCTACCCTGGGGCTGGGTGTGTTGCCTATTTGTGTATACAGTATACGAATGTGTGCAGATCAAGTGGGGATTGCAGCTGAAACACAGCAAAACTTAATACACTACTACTGAAAAAAACTTTACAGGAGAGAACTGATGGTGCAAAGCACCTTTTGGAGTGAGCTACTATGTGAAACAACACAATGTTTTCTAATTATTACAATGTAAAAATCATTAGAATAAAGAGAAGCAAATTTATTTTCCTCCCTGATTCCTAATTACAATATACAGGCTACAGATAATAGCCTTTTTCTGTTGTCACTAGTTAGCAACTTTGAGCCAGTTTTTAGCAGTCCACCCTTTCCATTGTATTATGCTGTAAATTGCAACACAATTCTGCACATCAATGTGTAATTTCCCCCAAGGTTTTATAAAATTCATTAATATAAAACATTAATATGGAGGGTCTGTAGGCCTTTTTGTTGTTGTTGTTAAGAGTTTAAATCCATTGACTTGTAACTGGCTTTTAAAATGACATTTTTCCTTGCTGCCTTCAATTCAGTCCAAATTAAAAAAAAAATAAAATAAAATAAAAAGATGCCAGATGTCATGAGGCCAATAAGCAGGTGGGCCGAAGCTTCTGTACCAATTCAAACTGGCACCGCATCAAACCTGGTGGGTATAACCTTTAATTCACTGCTTCCCTGGCACCAGATCTAGTGCCATCTGCTCAGCCTTGCTAAGCTGTGCTTGTTTCTGTGCAGGGACGATGCCAACAATGCAAACTGTCTCCTACATGTGCAGGGAATCATCAGTGCAACTAGTTTTTCGAGACCCATATGGTGGCATCTGTGAATGCACACTGTCAGCATCGCTGCCTGTACCACCCTTCGAGTTTTAAGAATGGGAGGAGAGAATGCCAGTTTGTAATTCACCACAGAGAGCCAGGAGGAAAACTTTTTCCTTCCTTCTGAGTGCTTTTCTTAGGGTCTTTTGAAGTCAGCACCCACAGAATTAGAAGAAACTGGACTGTAGCTCAGAGGCCAAGAACTCTAGGAAGCCTTTGTGAACGTCATACCTGGAAAGAATCCCCTCATGTATTCACCAGATCAACAGAAACCAAAGTCCTCCTCTCTGCATGCACCAATGCTCCAGAGTGTTATCTTTTAAGAATTCTTTCTTATTTCGATTAAGACTGAATACTAAGATTCAAATACATGTAGGGAGTGCTGAGGGGAAGGTCATCTTGTTCTCCCAGGAAATTAATGAAGACGAAAGAATGGATTTGTTTTGTCACTGTCTACACTCAGCATGCCTCAGAGACACTGAGTATTTTTGAACTGTGGCCCTTTATGGAAAATGACCCTTCATCTACTTATTCTTTTCATATTATTTAGTGAGCACTGATGAGATGAATTGAAGGAAACACGTACACAAGCACAGACATACATGCACACACACACACATGCCAACTCTGCCTTGTGGAATGGCTGGAGAAGCATAAGCTATGAGTGTACAATGGCCAATGGCCTCAGAGCCCACAGCTCTCAGTTGAAATGGTAAAGTTTCTAGAATTCACCAATTATTGTGCCCACTGATAATTCTTCACTGTTTCACAACACTCTGGGCCTGATTTCTGGTGGACAGGAAACTCTAATAACTCTCCACTGCTAAACAGAAAAATAGATAGAATTTGTTAGTTTGCAGGTTTATTTTCCATTTCTCACTGACTACAATTTCCATGAAAAAAAGAATCTGTTTGGCTAAACTTTCTCAATTTAGCTTCTAGCAATGTATTCATACACAGTGATTACTCAATGAAATAAGTAATAGATAAATGAATGAATAAACACAGAGAAAACGCTGCTTTGAGTGGTCTTAGGTAAACAATAAATATATTTCAGAATATATGAGATATACCAAATATTGATTAGTATAACTGAACTGTTAATATAACTATACTATTACTGTAAATAAGTAATAATATATGAACAGTACTATTTACTGAATATCAACTACATACTAAACAGTTTGCTAAGCATTTCACATTCTTATTTTATAACTTTAGCAACCCTCTTAATTAGTAATATGGCTCCCATTATATGCATGAGAGAACCGAGTCTGAAAGTTCGACCAGTAAGTGTGAGAAGCAAGAGTCAAATCCAGCTCTGTCTGACTCCAGAGAATAAGTTTTGAATCACGACATTAAATGGCCCCTCCTCTTATCAAAATATTTGGTAAATGCAGCCTAAATTAAATGGAAAAAAAAGTGTCAGACTAATAGGTGTATGAATCTACCATATGTTAGGTTTTATTTCAAAAGTTTCCTGTTTGTCAAACTATTATAATTGCTTTATTATTATTATTTTTATTATTAAGGATTTGGGGCAGGTGTGTGTTTAACCTTACTTTTACTTACTTAAAATACATTCGTATTCCATCATGCATAAAACATATGTCTCACTAAAGACCCTATAGTTCTCAAGTATAAAAAATATAAGTCTCACTCTGTTAACACCCGTTTCTGATGGTTACATTTCTGCATATATGGGGACTCTTGACTGCTGTATTAGTGATCCTGACACCATCTGGCAAAATAAAGATCCTGAAATACAAGGCTCAATTATTGAGGGAAAGGATCATGATAACTGTAGTGCAATATTTATCACACACACATTTCAGAATGTTAATTCACCTGATAAGCATTAACAGCTAAAACAAAGGAAGGAATACATTTCCTAAACATAAAATTACTGCAAAAAAAGTTATAAATGATATTAGCTATCACTGTGTACAGTGAGATAGTTTAATCAACACAATCAGAGCCTAACAGCATTGCTTCCCCAAAAGAAATGCATCCCCTAAAATTATAGTTACCTTAAATTCACACTTAGGTCAATCCTATCTTAACTTCCAAATGATCTCTTTTCAGACTTTTAAAATGATTTTCTTCCCTTTCATTAGTTCAAATTCATCCTATTCCTCACCTTTACCACAATCCTCCTCCAGGGCATATAGTTTTCTCTAGGAACAACAAAAGAAAAGAAGGAAGGAGGGAAGGAAAGAAAGAAGGAAGAAAAGAAATAGGGAAGAAAAGAGAAAAGGAAGCAAAGGAGGGAGAGAAGGAGGGAGGAAGGAAGGGAAGGTGGGAAGAAAGGAAGGGAAGGAAGGAAGGAAGGAAGGAAGGAAGGAAGGAAGGAAGGAAGGA